>NW_027611737.1:600000-927228 GCF_964261635.1 Lissotriton helveticus
TCGGTCGTTATATATTTCTTAGAAACCAGAACATGGAGTTAAGAAGAACACATGTGTATTTGAAATGTTTATTTACTAATGCCGTCTTCACAGGCGTAGTATCTTAGATAATACAAGTACACATATTATCAGTAGCAAAATTACCAGCATAGTTACTAGTACATAAAAAGCGAATGGTGATAGTATGTTAACATGCTGTAAATGAATAAGAGTTAGCAACACTTATAAGCAGCCGCGGGCCGTGGAGGGAGTTACGGTGGGGCAGCAAAAACAGCACAGATGCGTGATGTATCTGTGCCGTAAAGGTGGCGCATTGCTGGAGTTGTATCGCAAGTGTGATGAAGCTCCAGCAAGGGTCGGGGGTGCCCCTGTCGCAGGGTTTCTGTTCTCACACAGAACTGTGGACAGAGGATTGGAACCTCGGCGAATTAGGGTGTCCCAAAACTCACGTTGGTAATCAAAAACTCCTTAGCAAGCTAGGTACAGTGTCACATTGGATATAACAAACTCTCAATGTTTAGACAATCCAGAATATGAACTTATAGTACCTCCGGATACGTGGAACTCATGAACAGTCGGTCGTTATATAGTTCTTAGAAACCAGAACATGGAGTTAAGAAGAACACATGTGTATTTGAAATGTTTATTTACTAATGCCGTCTTCACAGGCGTAGTATCTTAGATAATACAAGTACACATATTATCAGTAGCAAAATTACCAGCATAGTTACTAGTACATAAAAAGCGAATGGTGATAGTATGTTAACATGCTGTAAATGAATAAGAGTTAGCAACACTTATAAGCAGCCGCGGGCCGTGGAGGGAGTTACGGTGGGGCAGGGAGGCGGGGAGGGGGAGGGGCAAGGTAGAGAGGGCTCCACCCTGCTTCTCCCCCTCCCCGCCTCCCTGCCTCACCGTAACTCCCTCCACGGCCCGCGGCTGCTTATATCTCACCCTCCCTAATACACATATTATATTATTTGCTAAGAAGGTCTCTTTGTGTTGGTTTAGGGCGTGGCCATACTTTAGTGTCTTAGATTTGAAGGAATCACATCAGCATACACCAGCTCTCTCTTCATGTGAGCCGCATCAACTGTTGTGTATTTGTGTTCGGCAAAGCAATATAAAACCTGCCTCATGCCCAGAATTGGCAGAAGTTGCACTTATGTTATGAGTATGAAGTCGTGGAGATCAGACCTCATAACAATTCTGTATCGTGTTGTTCTTGAAACTTTAGCACTCGCTGTACAGATATAGTTTAACAAGCAAAGCAGATAGTAGAGCAATAACATATTATTCTCATGTAAACCACGATGAACTACTAGGTGGAAAGCTAAAGCAACAACTAAGTGTCGTGTGCAGAAGTTGCAAAAAAGGAAAAATGGCGTTTAAACCGGTAATGAGCCCATGCTAACTTAACACGGTGTAAAGATATCCAGGACCTAGATGACACCTCCCCATGATCCGGAAACGAACTGAATAAGATAATAGAAGTGCCATCTCATGAGAGCAGATTGCAAGTTTATATGTGGACGGTCCGCAAGGTAAAGCATTAAAAACTAGGAAAATTTAATGCTAAAGAAAAATAAAACAGCCAAGTACTTTATCGAGTCTTAAGCCAATAGGCAAGGTAAATAATAAAAACTTGACAAATAAGTCAATGAATTGTCAATGAAATGCTAGTACTCAGCATATCAAACATGAAAAAGGTCTATGACATAACTGTGTATGCACAATAAGCTGCAACAGCCTCCAATAGGAAGTCACCGTCTTCATCCGAAAACAGTTCAGCCATCCAATTTAAAAGCGGAAAAGAACATACGTGCTCTCCCAGCACCGGATCCTCTATCACCATCAGAGGACAGCTCGGTGGGTTTTCAAGAAAGCTCTGTTCCAAGAAAGACTGTGCTGCCGCCAGTAAATTCCAGGGACCAAGTAGTCCATGCATCAATGCCACAGCCATAATCCTTTCGCCAGGACAAACCAACTCGTGAGTAATGATAGGAGTCATCAGCTGATTAAAGTCGACGTCAGGAGAAACCAGTCCGCAGAGACACAAATCAATGGCCCAATCGAAATCACAGGTCAGGCAGTGAAATACAGGCTGGACACAGGTGAAGTAGGAGAATCGAAAAGATAATCCATATGCCGTGCTTAATATCGCCAACGGCATTGTGCCATAATATTCTAGCAGGCGATTGCGGAACAGTGTCAGCAGCTGCAGGGTGGGAGGTTGCATAGGAGGGACATCCATATTTAAAAATGTAAAAAAGCACAAGAGCGTCCGCTGGTAATGCAAGTAAAAATGCCAATCCACGAACCAGAGTGGAGAAAATAGAATGAAAGGAAGCAGGGATGACTCCAAAGATTTTCTCAAATGAAGTCACGAGACCACTGGTAACAACTTTAAAAAAGTGCACCAGGGACTTTGTGGAGGATGCGTTAAAGATAGTCGGAACCATCTTGCTGAATTTGAAAGGCAAATCTGAATTGAAAAGTGTGTGCACCTCTGTACGGGTGTTCGCTATGTGAAGCACGAAAGTTTCACGGGCCGAACTCAAGGCCACCTCTCTCTGAGACAAAAGAGCTCTTATTCTTGCCATGCCGTTGAAATCTGTCCCAAGGTTGGTATTTGTGGCCAGATTGAAAACTCCCTATGTTCATGTGTGGGAGGAAATAGAACATTTCTGCAGCAAATAACCCGTTCACTTACTGTTACGATAAAAGGAATACTTTTAATTAACTCAGAACAATCTTCATTATTGAGCATCAAATAACTACCATTTTCCAACAACTTGAACGTGGGGATGATAGCAGGAACTGGCGTGCCTTGCAACACGCAAGCCATATTTGGTCGGTGTTTGTTGCATGAACCGTGTAACTGTATGTGCCTACACATTAGTGAATGATCTGGCGTCTCAGTGCATTCCTCTCCATTCAGATAAACTTCTTGATCATCTTTGAAACATCTGTATGTGTATGGAAGCGACCAGACCTCATGAAGAAAAGCACTACCTAAAGGTTCATAACGACCTATTGGTATATATTTCATACAATTTGAAAACTTATATAAAGCGAAAGGCAGCGTTATTAAACCGTGGATAAGGCACGTTGCCAAAAAACCCGCAATCCTCTGCTGATGATGTCACTGAGCATGTCATGAATGATGTAATATGTGACATCATCAGCAGTGGATTACGGGTAATAGTATCTCTAGTTTACTCCCCTATAGCTGTCTTTCTTTTAACATAAGTGTCTGTTTCCTTCCCTTATACTTACTGTTTTTGGTTCGCTTCCGGTTCGCGTACCGGCGAGCGAACTGGGAAGCGAACTAAGAGAAATAGAGGTTGGCACAGTTCCAAACATTGTACCAATTTTTTAATAACGGGGAGGTAGTTCTGAAAAGAACTTTTTTTTTATTGTTTTTGTTGTTTTATATTTTTTTTATTATTTTTCGGAACATTTTTTTACTTTTTTTGAATTTTTCTGAACAGTTTTATATTTTTTTGGGTTTTTCTTGGAGGGGGCAATGAAAACGATTCATTGTAAAGGGCTCAACAGGAGCAACAAAACAAAAAAAAAGTATTTATTATTTTGGGCGTTTCGTACAAACTTGCATATGATAGTCAATAGCTCTGTTGATCAGAGTGATGCTTCTTTCTCCGTAGCAAATGAATCCATCGCAATATACGCAGATGTGTTTTACTTCACCAAATCTCATTTGTATATTTGGCACCATCTCCCTGCCCTCTGGTCCCGTTACTTCCGGTACATCAGATCTTCTGGCCATAATAGGGAGATTATCTAGGTCGTTCCGAAACTGTGCAGCACTGTAGTTGTTAGGATGCCACCTAGTCATATGGCGATGCATTGTGTAGTTTCCGAAACTGTATTTTTTGTCGGTCCCTCTGGACAGTCTATCTTGACATATAAGGCAAGTTACGTACCTTGCATTTACTTTTTTCTGACCTTTGGGAATTTAAAAAAATTGCCAAATGAAGTTTTCTTTCCGGTGAGACGTCCTGGGCTGCTCAGGCAAAAACTGCCTCTCTTCTTGCTCTTCTTCCTCTTCCTCTTCTTCCTCTTCTTGTTGAATTATAACTTGAGCAGGTGGTCCACTCTTCCTTGGATGTGGTGGAGGTGGTGGGGAAGCACCAGCTGAAGCTACTAAAGAAGCCATTGCTCAGTGATCACAAAGGGTCTTTCTCTCACAATGATGAAAGTCAGAGTGAGGAAAGAAGGAGGGATTTTCATCATTTGGGAAAAACAAGAGTTCTCAACCAATCAAAAGTGTTCATTTTAGATTATATGACCTAGTCTTACATCATTAGGAAACCAAAAGTGAAATGAACCAATGAAAAGTGTTATTACCAAGTCACATGACTTGCTGTGTTTACGTTAAGCGCTTTGCAGGGCCTCCCGGTTTGCTTCCAGAAACCTGCGCTTTGCGACTCGCTTCGCGTACCAGTTCGCTAACGTAGCACGTCATATGACGTATCACGCGACAACGTGAAACGTCATGCGGACGGGAGGCGTCACGATGTTGTTTTCTAACGCGGCACTTGCGGTAAAGAAACGTTTACCGGCTCGCGGTCTATTTCGCGGCATCAAGGTCAGCTAACGGGAAGCTTCCCGATTCGCGAAGCGGGAACGAAGAAAAAAAAATATTTAAAAAAAAATTATTCATAAACATATAAAATATATTTTTGGATTTAAAGAAGAATACATTTTACAGCTACAGATATTAGCTGTTAAAAAACCAATGAAATTCACAGAAAAAACCATAGGTTATAGACCATATATAGTTAGGAATTAGCATTTACAAAACCTTGAAAATTCACTGAAAAAACCATAGGTTATAGACCATATATAGTTAGGAATTAGCATTTAGAAAACCTTATTTTACTCACACAAAACCATTGAAATTCCATATATAGTTAGTTGCACTAACTATATATCGCGCACCCGCAATCCACTGCTGATGATGTCACATATTACATCATTCATGACATGGTCAGTGACATCACTGATGACATCACTGATGACATCTCAAATGACATCACTGATGACATCACTGATGACATCTCATTTGACATCAATGACCACATCACTGATGATATAATTCATGTGACAATACAATGCATCTCCTCACATTTTAATATAACCTCTGTTTCACCCAGTGTTAAAAACAGAGTATAATTTTTGAAACCATTGACACACCAATACTAGTTACTACATACGTACTCACTGATTCCTACGTCTACACACACATTCACTCATTCACCCATACAATCATTCATACATACAATCACTCATCTTTACAACACTATCATATGCACTCATACATCTATACAGACACTCACACTCTGCCACTCATCCATGGAGTTACTCACACACCTAGTCAGTCCTGTAAAGAATCAATCACACTTCCATTTTCTTGTCTATACAGTTAAACATAGAGCACCTTACATTTTCAAACATATACTAACACATACTTACTTTCTTATAGAATCATTGATACAAGTACACATTGATCTGCACAGAGTCACACACCTCCCAGCCAGCCACACACACACTCAGTCTCCCATACAAATACTTGGACAATCAATCAATAACCCATATAGTTAATCATATAGCTACTGATCAACACATGCAGCAGTTTACAGAACAACAGACATAATGATGCACAAATTAAGACAGTTTAGTCACTAACCCATGCACTCAGTGAGACACATTTAATCACTCACTCATACATTCAGTCATGCACCTACTAAATCCTTCGTCCAGACAGTTATACATCTACTCATTCTTCAATATGTAAAACATATTTAAACTTTATAGAAACACACAGTCACTGGATGATGTCATCAGTGATGTCATCAGTGATGTCATTTGAGATGTCATGCTGAAGACAAATTGGTGTGTTTCTGAGACTGTTTTGAAACTCAAAGTATTTGCTAAGGTGAGAAAAGATTTCTTTAATTTAGATAGAAAATAGTGTGCTTTAAGGAGAAAATTATGAAGAAAGTTGTGTTTTTCAAATGTTGCTTTGTCTCAAGTGTTTCACAAATAGATTTTGTTTCTTTGAGAAATTGTAATTGGAGAAAATGTGAAGTATTAGTACTGACAGGGCTTTTATGTGCATAGGAGCTGTGGAGTGTTTTCAAATTATGACTTGTAAATCGTTTTTGAGAAAAAGCAATGGTTTTAATATTGATGAGAAGGACATAATGGTGTCTGCTTCTTTATAAGGTAATTGAGAGTCTCTGATGTTATTTTTCCCATTTCAATGTAAGAAGTTTGTCTGTGGAGCAAATTGCTTGTAAATATGCTCCCACCTGTGCATAGCAAATTTAGATTTTGAATGTTTCCGTTACATAGGCATGTTAAAGGTGACTGAAACATGCTGCAAAGGCAATCAAAAAATGCTTTTATGTGTCTTAAGGACATTTTAAGTCATTTCCCCATGTGCAGTGTTTTCAAATTATGAGTTGAAAATCGTTTTTGAGGTAAAGGAATGTTTTCAAAATGTATGTGCGCCATATGACCCCAAATTTCTTTTTCAGGGGTGCAGCAGGGTGTTCTTGAGACACCCCTGCACCGTCGGAAAAATTCGTAATTTGCGATGAGGTAATTGCTAATCGCAAATTGCACCTTCATTCCTATGGGCCTCCTGCTGCATGGAAATGAATGGGTAATTTGTAATTAGCAAATAGGTCATCGCAAACTAGGAATGGTAAAGAATCGCTATTTATTCCTTAAAGTTCGCTATTTAGGAAATGCAAAAAACTTTGATGATACATATGGCGGTTTATCTCTAACAAGATAAGAAGCATAGGGATAGATTTATGATGACTGGCGCATCACCAGGGATGTGTTAGTCATTCTGTGCCGCTGTTCCGTCACCTATGGTGTGCTGCATTTACAATGCGGCGCATCATGGGGCAAAAACAGCACAGATGTGCGTATTTGTGCCGTAAAGTTGGCACATTGCTGGAGTTGTATCGCAAGTGTGATGAAGCTCCAGTAAGGTTGAGGGGTGCCCCTGTCGCAGGGTTTCTGTTCTGACACAGAACTGTGGACAGAGGATTGGAACCTCGGCGAATTAGGGTGTCCCAAAACTCACCTAGTTATATATTTCTTAGAAACGAGAACATGGAGTTAAGAAGAACACATGTGTATTTGAAATGTTTATTTACTAATGCCGTCTTCTCAGGCGTAGTATCTTAGATTATACAAGTACACATATTATCAGTAGCAAAATTACCAGCATAGTCAATAGTACATAAAAAGCGAATGGTGACAGTATGTTAACATGCTGTAAATGAATAAGAGTTAGCAACACTTATAAGCAGCCGCGGGCCGTGGAGGGAGTTACGGTGGGCAGGGAGGCGGGGAGGGGGAGGGGCAGGGTGGAGAGGGCTCCACCCTGCCCCTCCCCCTCCCCGCATCCCTGCCCCACCGTAACTCCCTCCACGGCCCGCGGCTGCTTATATCTCACCCTCCCTAATACACATAATATATTATTTGCTAAGAAGGTCTCTTTGTGTTGGTTTAGGGCGTGCCGATACTTTAGTGTCTTAGATTTGAAGGAATCACATCAGCATAGAAAAGATAATCCATATGCCGTGCTTAATATCGCCAACGGCATTGTGCCATAATATTCTAGCATGCGATTGCGGAACAGCGTCAGCAGCTGCAGGGCGGGAGCTTGCACAGGAGGGACATCCATATTTAAAAATGTAAAAAAGCACAAGAGCGTCCGCTGGTAATGCAAGTAAAAATGGGAATCCACGAAGCAGAGTGGAAAAAATAGAATGTAAGAAAGCAGGGATGACTCCAAAGATTTTCTCAAATGAAGTCACGAGACCACTGGTAACAATTTTAAAAAAGTGCGCCAGGCCCTTTGTGGAGGACGCGTTAGAGATAGTCCGAACCATCTTGCTGAAATGGAAAGGCGAATCTGTATTTAAAAGGGTCTGCACCTCTGTACGGGTGTTCGCTGTGTGAAGCACGAAAGTTTCACGGGCCGAACTCAAGGCCACCTCTCTCTGAGACAAAATAGCTCTTATTCTTGCCATGCCGTTGAAATGTGCTGCCAAGGTTGGTATTTGTGGCCAGATTGAAAACTGCCTATGTTCATGTGTGGGAGGAAATAGAACATTTCTGCAGCAAATAACACGTTCATTTACTGTTACGATAAAATGAATACTTTTAATTAACCCAGAACAATCTTCATTATTGAGCATCAAATAACTACCATTTTCCAAGAAGTTGAACGTGGGGATGATAGCAGGAACTGGTGTGCCTTGCAACACGCAAGCCATATTTGGTCGGTGTTTGTTGCATGAACCGTGTAACTGTATGTGCCTACACATTAGTGAATGATCTGGCGTCTCAGTGCATTCCTCTCCATTCAGATAAAGTTCTTGATCATCTTTGAAAATCTGTATGTGTATGGAAGCGACCAGACTTCATGAAGAAAACCACTACCTAAAGGTTAATAACGACCTATTGGTATATATTTCATACAATTTGAAAACTTATATAAAGCAAAAGGCAGCGTTATTAAACCGTGGATAAGGCACATTGCCAAAGCAGTCAACCTTTTGGATTTATACTGGAAATGTTAAAGGAAGAATTACGGAGTAGGGCCTGTAAATCTTTAATAGACAACGAGTAAAATTACTCCAACCATCATATTCCTCTAACTCCGGGATAGTAGGGGTGTTTAATTTTTTAGAAGTAGCCAATCCAAAGCATTTGGTCTGGGAAATTGTTTCATTCACAAACAACATATGTTTTGGGATGAGACATGCACGGTGGAAAGCCTCAGTGCCTTGTACCTGCCAGGTTCGTGAACCCCAAACTGATGTAGATCCTGGATATTTTTACTCTGTATTACGTTAGCATGGTCTCATTACTGGTTTAAACGCCATTTTTCCTTTTTTGTAACTTCTGCACACGACACTTAGTTGTTGCTTTAGCTTTCAGCCTACCTGCGTCAAGATCTATGCCTGCTTCAAGCAGGCGCAGGGTTTTGATGTAGCTTTGTCCTATCTGATTGTAAATGCGGCACACCGTGGGTGGCAGAGCAGCGGTGCACGTTAACTGGTGCATCCCTGGGGATGTGCTAGTTAATATAAATCTGCCCCTTTACATTTAATTATGTGCAGGGGACACAGAGTAGGTGAGGTTTATCCAAGGTTAAGAAGAGATGAGTCCTGTTCAGTGAAAAATTGGAGATAGGCTTCAGTATATTATATACTTAAGTAGTGTGTTAAGTTTTTGATGACTGTTATTAATTTACTGTTGGGTAATAGTGGTTAATAACATCTTTTATTATATTTTACCACAGATTCAACTGCAGATTATTTCAAGATTTTAGGATGCCTAGCAAAGAAAGAGTAAGAAAGGCTGCAAAACGTCAAAGACAGCAGGACCATGGAATAATGCAGCAGTCCTCTAACAAAAAGATTTGTCAAGTCACCAAGAAAGCACCGGGTAAGAGTCGAAAAACAGTCATAAGAAATATGTGTAGTAAAAAAAATATTACTACAGAAAATGTTTCAGTCCAGAAAAGGAGAAAGAATTCAAATGGTAAGGAAAGGCCAATGAGAAATGTTACTGCTAGAGTAAGAGATAACTCTATGCATGAAAGTAGAAGGAAACAACAGTTTAGGGATATTCGTAAACGAATGTTCCGCAACAGGATAATTGGGAATTTGTTAAAAAATATTAAGAAAGGTCAGCAGAAAGTGGTTTTTTGTAAGAGAAAAAAAATAGTTGAGAAAGTTATTGATCAGGCATTTGAAATTAAACATAAGTTATTTATTTTGACAATCAATAGAATTAGGAAGCTAAACAAGGTAATTTATGATTTCAAAAGAAATAGTAGATGGAAGAGAATAGTTAATCGTAGTAATTTTTGTGAAGTTTTTTCTGGAGAATGGATGCATAGTTCAAGCTCTGAGGCATTTTTTAATGAGGAGAGTTATTTCCAGGATAATGATTTGGTGCATGCAGTTGACACCAGTGGTCGAGCTTATGAAGTGAAAGATGGTTGTCCAGTTGAAAAAGAAAAACTTGTGAGAACAGAGATAGAAGAGGTGTTAGGTAATGAGGTTTTAGGGAGACGTCCTAAGGGTCCTGTGTACACCTGGAAGTGTAGTAGTATTTGCAGTGTACGACAGGATTCCATCAATTTGCTTTGTGATTTTATACGGTCATTTAGTAAGAAAAGTTTGAAGCAGAAAATGAAGTTGTTGCAAGAATTAGATCCTTGCAGAGTGAGAAAAGTGATAGGTTTGCATGGTCATTCACTGGCTTGTCTTTCCAGGAGAGTATGCCAGAGTGTTTTTCATCATTTCAGGATGCTAGCAGTGCATCATAATAAAGTGAGGAAATTAGTTAGAATGTTGTATTATGCTAAGAGTCCAGCAATTATGCTTAAACAATTATGCGCTGCTCTTTTGCATGGTTCTGAAATAGATGTGAAGAATATATGTGAAGAAATTGAGTTTTGTTACTTTGGAAGTAAAGAGGAGAATGTTGAAATTGACCAAGAAGAAGAGAGTAATGTGGAAGATAGTGTACAGGTTTCCAGTACAGATAATTTCCAGAGGGAAATTGCGACGTGTGAGGTGAAATCAAGTGAGAGGCCAAATTTCACTTGTGTGTGTTGTCGACGCACTTATTATAAGAATCAGACTAAGTTAGTGGATTTATATGGAAAAAGTGAAAGGGAAAATAATAGTGAATGGAAGGATTTTACAACATACTTGATGGTAGAAAATTGTTTTGATTTGGGATTGGATCAACGTGTGTGTACTTATTGTTGTAACAAATTAAATCAAAACCAGATGCCTGCTAGAGCAGTTCATAATAATCTGGAATTGGTTGAGATTCCTTCTGAATTGAAGGATTTAAATACTTATGAATCTATTTTGATTCAAAGTATCCATCCCTTTCAGGCTATTGTAAGAATGGAGCCAAAGACAGGGAAATTGCCTCCATCAAATTTACAGAGAGGATTAAAGGGAAGAGTTGTTTATTTGCCTCTAGATTTGAAGAAAAACATTAACACAATTGGAGTAGAAAAAGTGGAAGAGGAACCTCTTGTTATCTTAGTTAATGGGGTTCCGACAAAGAATAAGAAAATATGGCAAGATTTAGTAGATGTTAGGAAAGTCAAAAGGGCAACATTGTATTTGAAAAAATATAATAAATACTATAAAAATGTATATGTTGCAGAAGAGGAAGTAAGTGAGGAAGAGGATAGCGATTTGTGTGCTGGTCAAATTGAGAAAGTAGAACCCTGTACTAGTGAAGAAATATATGAACATTATAGTGTTCATCCTTTGCATTCCAAGGAAGTCATGGGGAATGCTATTGAGTTGTTTCAAATGAAACAAGCGAAAGGGAGTCCCATTAGTGTTTGGGAGGAAAGTTTGGAAGCTCGGTGTTTCCCACAGCTTTTTCCAACAGGTCAGGGAGGAAGATATGATGAGCGACCTCATCAAATTCCTGCTTCTGAATACCGGACTTTGCGATTGTATGCAGGAGATCCTAGGTTTCGACAATGCATTCCTTATTTGTTTCATCTCCTGTTTGAAAGCGATCTGTCTGGACTGTCATATGCAGTGAACCACATCTTGAAAAGTGGTATACACATGCAAAAGATCTCGGCAAGTGACTTTCTGGATAAAGTCAATGTCCAAGACAGTATTTTGGATTCTCACCTGATTAATCTCATGGCGTGTCAGCGTGGTACTAATGAGTACTGGTACCGTCGTCATGGTGATTTAAAATGTATGCTGAGGAACTTAGGAACTCCCACATGGTTCCTCACTTTGAGCTGTGCTGAGTATGGCTGGGAAGACTTACTTGAATTTCTACGAGAGGCAAATGCTAACGTAGAAAACATCGAATTCAAGACACCCGGAGAACTGTGCTCTTTGGATCCAGTCAATGTATGTAGGTACTTCAATCATAGATTTG
Source organism: Lissotriton helveticus (assembly GCF_964261635.1). NCBI lineage: Eukaryota > Metazoa > Chordata > Amphibia > Caudata > Salamandridae > Lissotriton > Lissotriton helveticus. Next base: position 612,001 of record NW_027611737.1, read on the forward strand.
AAGGTATGATGTCTTTCATCATGAATAAGAAGAATCCACCTCTTGGAGAGGTGTTGGATTTCTTCTGGAGGAAGGAGTACCAAGCAAGAGGTGCTCCTCATATACATATGTTGCTGTGGATCAAGGATGCACCTAAATTTGGAACGGATGCAGACGACTCAGTGATGAGTTTCATAGAACAGTATTCTACGTGTGCTGTTCCAAACGCAAAGGAGAAAAAAAGCCTAAGAGAAAAAGTTCTACGTTTCCAAAGCCATCGATGTGGAAAGTACTGTCGTCGTAAATTCCGGAACAAAGACAAGTTCTACACCAAATGTCGTTTCGGCTTTCCACGATCGGTGATTTCTAAAGGAAGAGTGAACAGTTTGATGTCTTCGCTGCGACATAATGTGATGAAGAAATCACCTAAAAACACATACAATTTGAAGAGGAACGAAGAGTCTAAGTACATCAACGACTACAACCCGGTGATTTTGTCCATGTGGAATGCTAACATGGATATACAGTTTGTGGCTGATAACTGTATGGCTGTGGCTCGGTATGTGACATCTTACATCACCAAAAAAGAGAAGACAGAATTGAAGGATATGTGGGAGGACATTTCCCATGAAAAGAGCCTCAGCAAGAAGTTGTACAGTTTCAGTCTGAAGATGTTGTCGCATCGAGAAATCGGAGCTTACGAATGTTCTGACCGGTTGTCTTCAGCAAGTCTCTATGCCAAGTCCAGGAGTATCGTTTGGGCGAGTGTTGGTCTTGCTGCAACGCGTAATCGAGTTCTGAAACCTGTGCGGGAAATTGAGTATTTGGCGGAAAAGGAGCCAAACAGTACCGACATTTTGAAGAGCAACATGTTGGATACATATTATCCAAATCGAAGCAGTCACCTCGAGAATGTTTGTCTGTATGAGGTTCTGCAAAATTACATATTCAAGAGGAACATCAAAGAAGATACTGAGAAAGGAGTGTATGCTGTAATAGGAAGTGAGGGATGTCTGGTCAAGCAAAGAAAATGCCACTTGATAAACCATCGAAAATTGAGTGGCGAATCTCCTGAAAAAAAGGAGTTTTTCTATTTAGCACTTTTGCAACTTTTTAAGCCTTGGCGTGCAGAAGAGGAACTGCTTGGAGATTTCCTTTGTTACGAAGACTCATTCAATGCTGCCAAGGAGACCATAGAATGTCCTGCTTTTCCCAAATATGTAGAAATGTTGAATGTGGAAATTGAGCAGGAAGCAAAGATTGCAGCTGAGATTGCCAGAGACAGTTCTCAGGACAGTCAGAGTTCTGCTTCATTGAGTCAGGATCCACTAGGAGGACCTCTTATCGAAAATGAAGCTGCCACTGCTATGAATGAAGTGGAAAGAGCCATGGCACATGCTCAGGAGGATGTGGTTAACTTAGAAGAGTTGGAAAGACAACTCAACGTTGAGCAGAGGAAAATATATGACGAACTTACCATGCAAATTGAATCATGGATTAAGTCATGACAAGAAAGAGTGCTCATGTACGTCGTTGAAGCCTGTCCGACTGTACGTGAGTGGAGAAGCGGGAACTGGAAAAAGTTTCCTTATTAAAGCAATTTCATGTTATTTGCAGGAAAGGACAGAGTCATCGCTGTCTTGTGTTGTCACTGCTCCAACTGGACTGGCAGCACATAACATTAAAGGGATTACTTTACATCGTTTACTGATGCTGCCAGTGGAGCATGACAACAAATTAGAATATCACAAGCTATCTGGAGATGCTTGTTTTGAAGTTTCAAGAGTCTTGAGGAAAATGAAACTTCTTATCATTGACGAAGTAAGCATGGTTTCCAATGTCATGCTTGCCTTTGTGCATTTGAGAATGCAAGAAGTTCTCAAAACAGAGTATGATGTGTTATTTGGTGGCAAACACATCATTGTTTTCGGAGATCTTCTGCAGCTGACACCAGTGAAAGGGCAACCTGTGTTCAAAATGCTCACGCATGAAGATACCAGGAAGTGCTTAGGGAGTATTGGCAACGTCAATATATGGTTAAACTTCAATTATGCTGAACTGCATGAAAATATGCGTCAGGCAAAGGATGAAGTTTACAAGACTATTCTACAAGATGTTAGAATTGGAAAAGTGACCGAGCATGGGAAAGAAGCTTTACATGCACGATTACTGACAAATTTATATCCAGACGAAGATGTTGTGCCTGAGAATATTTTTCAGAAAGTTACTGAGAAAAAATCTGGAATATGTTTGATGCCAACTCTTGCAGAATGTGCCAAATTCAACAACAAAATGTTGCATTTAGAAAAGCAAGAGATTGTGAAAATCGAAGCTATTGACAGAGTAGAGCATATGGGATCAACAATTATTTTGTCTGAGAATCTGAAAACAAAATTGGATTCATTAGAGAAGAGTATATCTAAAACTGCGGGTTTTGAAAAGACTATGAATGTGTGCTTGAACTGCCGTATAATTTTAAGAAGGAATTTACATGTTGAAAGAGGTCTGGTAAATGGATCAATGGGTAATGTTGTTGATTTTGTGAAATACAGAAATAGAGATGGAATTGAATTTTTAAAAATTAAATTTGATGGCATTGAGGAAGTACAGCTAATTGCTCGTTGTTCTGCTAGATTTTTGCTTGTAAAAGACTTATATGTTCGTCGTAAGCAGTTTCCTGTTTGCTTGGCATATGCGGTGACAATCCATAAATCGCAAGGTTTAAGTGTAGACTGTGCATTGGTGAATATTGGCAGTTCTGTGTTCAAGGAGGGTATGGCATATGTGGCATTGTCACGAGTTAGGACTTTATCGGGATTGTACTTGATTGAGTGTGATGTCACAAACATTTGTGCTGATCTAGATTGTGTTAAGGAATACAATAGGTTGAGAAGAGAGTATGCGCCACATTTGCCTCAGTATCCTTTGTTTGAGAAACGTGTGGTAGGCCGGAAACGAAGAAATGTGACCAATACTGGGGAGGTTGTAGCAAAAAGACGAAAAGTCGATGAACCTGAAATTATAAGCAGAAACAAAAAGGATTCTGTTGAAGATGTTGTTGGTTTTCAATTTGAAAACAGTTCTGGTGTCAACTGCTATGCTAATGTAGTGGTTAATGTTTTGTTTTCTCTACAAAATGTAAAAGAAGAGATTGTGGTCAATTCTGATCAAAGATTTTGCAGTTTGTTAAATTCTGTGTTAGAGAAATGTAGCACTGATAGAACAAACATAGAAAGTGTGTCTGAAATTCGAAATCTGTTAGACAGATGTTCAGGCCAAACACAATTCTCTCAAAATAGTCAGCAAGATTGTCAGGAGTTTTTAATGTATATGCTTGATGTATTGTATGCTGAAGGTGTAGATGTAGATCATCTGTTTGGGCTTTCTTATCAATGGCAGCATGACTGCGAGAACTGTAGGGTATCAAGTAGTACTAGTGTAGACTCAGAAAGATTTATATATTTAACTTTGCCAGACAGTAAATCAGTCTCTTTTAATAAGCTAGTAAAAGCAGCTGATCACAATATGGAGTGTAGGCAATGTAAATCTGAAATGATGTCCACATTATTTATACGAACATATGGCCAGTATGTCATTTTAATGTTCCAACGATGTAGGCCTGATGGAACAAAATTGACAACTTTAATTAAAAATTTTGTGGCTTCACAGTTGTCAATATCAGGAAGGACTTTTGTAACTGTAGCAATTATATATCATGATGGTTCTTCAATAACATCAGGACATTATACAGCTTATTTAAAGTGTAGAAATGGCTGGTCATTCTGCAATGATTCTGTTTTAATTTTCACAAAAAAATTGCCATATGACCTTAAAAACTCTTACCTGGTGTTTTTAAAACCAAAATTTTAGGGAAAGAATCTCGGGATGTGCTCTGAGGAATTTCAAGAAGTTCTCATGGCTCCTACACTATTTGGCCTTGAAGATAAGTGTAGTACAGAGACATAACTTTTTACCATAACACTGGACGTTATTGAGAAATACGTGCACTTTGAATGAGTTCAGAAAAACTATTTCTTTTTATAAGCTAATTGAAGCAGCGAATCAAAACATGGAGTAGAGGGAATGTAAGTCTGCAATGCTGTCTACTGTTTTACATTGCTTTGTGATTAAAAGTGATGTAGAGAATTAAATAATTGTACTAGTCATAAAGGTAGTGTAAGTCTGCTTCATAGTAAGCAGTATCAGTGTGATAGGAAATGTAGAACATGATTGAGGAAGAAGGGGAAGATATTACTAGTCCAGGATTGTGTAAATGATCTTCAACATTTTAATTCTGAAAGTTGCGGAAATGCGAAAAGACGGGATTGGCTAACAAGAAATCCAAGAGTTATACATGGCTCTGACAAGATTTGGCCTTGTGGAATCTTGTGGTAGAGAGCAAGAAGTCATTTATTGTATGTAACATGTTTTTGAAAACGATGGAGGTTTTCTTTCAGAAAGTGGCGGGTTGAAAGTAATAACAGCACAACAGAGTGTAAGCTGTTCATAGGACATCCTTGGCCGTCATGGAAAGTAAGTTAACTTTAAGGAGTTCTGAATTCTGATTTGTAATGTTGTATGGGTTTTTTAAACACAATCATTTTGATTGTGTTTTTTTTCCCCGCTGTTATATGATGAATACCTTCAAGTCACTGTTTTAGTGAAATTTGATACATTCTGAGAACAGCAAAAATAAACCATTTAACATGTATAATTAATTCTGTTCTGTTTGCATTTATGATGTACATGTAGAACTGTGTAGGAGGCATGGAGAAGGTGAGGCTTCTGTAAGTGTCAAAGTTGTTGCATACAGTGCTCATATTCTACGTAGTCTTTTATATTTCATTACTTTCACTGTTTCTGACTGATCTAAAAAATTTTTTTTAAAAAGAACAGTAAGTATAAGGGAAGGAAACAGACAGTTATGTTAAAAGAAACACAACTATAGGGAATAAACTAGGGATACTGTTACCCGCAATGCTCTGCTGATGATGTCACTGAGCATGTCATGAATGATGTAATATGTGACATCATCAGCAGTGGATTACGGGTAATAGTATCTCTAGTTTACTCCCCTATAGCTGTCTTTCTTTTAACATAACTGTCTGTTTCCTTCCCTTATACTTACTGTTCTTTTTAAAAAAAAAAATTTTTTGGTTCGCTTCCGGTTCGCGTACCGGGGAGCGAACTGGGAAGCGAACTAAGAGAAATAGAGGTTGGCACAGTTGCAAATATTGTACCAATTTTTTAATAACGGGGAGGTAGTTCTGAAAAGAACTTTTTTTTTAATTGTTTTTGTTGTTTTATATCTTTTTTTATTATTTTTCTGAACATTTTTTTACTTTTTTTGAATTTTTCTGAACAGTTTTATATTTTTTTTGGTTTTTTTTCGGAGGGGGCAACGAATACGATTCATTGTAAAGGGCTCAACAGGAGCAAGAAAGCAAAAAAAAAGAATTTATTGTTTGGGGAGTTTCGGACAAACATGAGCATGATTGTCAATAGCTCTGTTGATCAGAGTGATGCTACTTTCTCCGTAGCAAATGAATCCACTGCAATGTACGCAGACTTGTTTTACTTCACGAAATCTCGTTTGTATATTTGGCACCATCTCCCTGCCCTCTGGTCCCGTTACTTCCGGTACAACAGATCTTCTGGCCATAATAGGGAGATTATCTAGGTCGTCCTGTTCCTCTTCTTCCTCTTCTTGCTGAATTATAACTTTAGCAGGTGGTCCACTCTTCCTTGGATGTGGTGGAGGTGGTGGGGAAGCACCAGCTGAAGCTAGTAAAGAAGCCATTGCTCACTGGTAACAAAGGGTCTTTCTCTCACAATGATGAAAGTCAGAGTGAGGAAAGAAGGAGGGATTTTCACCATTTGGGAAAAAAAATAGTTCTCAACCAATGAAAAGTGTTCATTTTAGATCATATGACCTAGTCTTACATCATTAGGAAACCGAAAGTGAAATGAACCAATGAAAAGTGTTATTACCAAGTCACATGACCTGCTGTGTTTACGTTACGCGCTTTGCAGGGCCTCCCGGTTTGCTTCCAGAAACCTGTGCTTTGCGACTCGGTAAGCGTACGAATTCGCTAACGTAGCACGTCATATGACGTATCACGCGACAACGCGAAACGTCATGCGGACGGGAGGCGTCACGATGTTGTTTTCTAACGCAGCAGTTGCGGTAAAGAAACGTTTACCGGCTCGCGGTCTATTTCGCGGCATCAAGGTCAGCTAACGGGAAGCTTCCCGATTCGCGAAGCGGGAACGAAGAAAAAAAAATATTTTTAAAAAAAGTTATTAATAAACATATAAAATATATTTTTGGATTTAAAGAAGAATACATTTTACAGCTACAGATATTAGCTGTTAAAAAACCAATGAAATTCACTGAAAAAACCATAGGTTATAGACCATATATAGTTAGGAATTAGCATTTACAAAACCTTGAAAATTCACTGAAAAAACCATAGGTTATAGACCATATATAGTTAGGAATTAGCATTTAAAAAACCTTATTTTACTCACACAAAACCATTGAAATTCCATATATAGTTAGTTGCACTAACTATATATCGCGCACCCGCAATCCACTGCTGATGATGTCACATATTACATCATTCATGACATGGTCAGTGACATCACTGATGACATCACTGATGACATCTCAAATGACATCACTGATGACATCTCACTTGACATCAATGATCACATCACTGATGATATCATTCATGTGATAATACAATGCATCTCCTGACACTCTAATATAACCTCCGTTACACCCAGTGTTAAATAGAGAGTATCATTTTTGAAACCATTGACACACCAATACTAGTTACTACATACGCACTCACTGATTCCTATGTCTACACACACATTCACTCATACAATCATTCATACATACAATCACTCATCTTTACAACACTATCATATGCACTCATACACCTATACAGACACTCACACTCTGCCACTCATCCATGGAGTTACTCACACACCTAGTCAGTCCTGAAAAGAATCAATCACACTTCCATTTTCTCATCTATACAGTTAAACACAGAACACCTTACATTTTTGAAACATATACTAACACATAGAATCACTGATACAAGTACACATTGATCTGCACAGAGTCACACACCTCCCAGCCAGCCATACACACACTCAGTCTCCCATACAAATACTTGTGCAACCAATCAATAACCCATATAGCTACTTATATAGCTACTGATCAACACATGCAGCAGCTTGCACAACAACAGACATACTGATGCACACTTTTAGACAGTTTAGTCACTAACCCGTGCATTCAGTAAGACGCATTTAATCACTCACTCATACAGTCAATCACGCACCTAGTAAAACCTTCATTCAGACACTTATACATCCACTCATTCTTCAATATGTAAAACATATTTAAAGTTTACAGAAACACATAATCACTGGATGTTGTCATCAGTGATGTCATCAGTGATGTCACTGACCATGTCATGAATGATGTAATATGTGACATCATCAGCAGTGGATTGCGGGTGCGCGATATATAGTTAGTGCAACTAACTATATATGGAATTTCAATGGTTTTGTGTGAGTAAAATAAGGTTTTTTAAATGCTAATTCCTAAATATATATGGTCTATAACCTATGTTTTTTTCAGTGAATTTTCAAGGTTTTGTAAATGCTAATTCCTAACTATATATGGTCTATAACCTATGGTTTTTTCAGTGAATATATATATATATATATATTACCTATTGGCGGTCGCCAGTAGGTATATAGTTAGGATTTTTTCTCTATGGGATTTTTGAAAATTCTATGTCTAATAACTTTGGCGTTTTTGGACGGAATTGGCTGAAATTTTCAGGAAAATTGAACATTTTGTTTCTGAGCAGCCACTGAACATTTGGGGGGGGTTTGTCAAGGGGGGGGCTGAGAAAAAAGGGGGGTCTCAAAACGTGTTTTTAACATTGAGTTTTCCATAGGGCGGTTGGCCTCACTTTTAGCCCGAACGGCTGAATGGATTTGCACGAAACTTGGCAAAATTGTAGAGACTGGTAGCCCGATGTGCCTTTGCTAGGTCTCAATATATGTGCTGCAGTGGATTTTGAGAAATTAACGTTCAAAAAAAGATATATATCTGTAACAGCGGACCGGGCAGCGCTCCAGTTCGCGTAGTTTTCGCGTTACGGAGCTTTGTGAAGCGAAGCTGATTGGTTCTCCGGCGTCTGTAAACATTCCAAACAGTCCGTAGCGGCCGCCATCTTGTCTCTCGGTAGGATCGAGAGACAAGAGGAGGCCAAAGCGAAGGGGCAAATGACCATAAGGGGGCATAGTAGATCCTCCCTGACCCCCTAGGTTTGATGTGGAGGTTTTAAAAGGGCCCCGTGGGGCAAAAAAAAAAAATAATAATAATAATCGAACGGCTGAATGGATTTGCACGAAACTTGGCAAAATATTAGGGACTGGTAGCCCGATGTGCCTTTGCTAGGTCTCAATATATGTGCTCCAGTGGATTTTGAGAAATTAACGTTCAAAAAAAGATATATATCTGTAACAGCGCTCCGCTTCGCGTACTTTTCGCGTTACGGAGCTTTGCGAAGCTGATTGGTTCTCCGGCGTCTGTAAACATTCCAAACAGTCCGTAGCGGCCGCCATCTTGTCTCTCGGTAGGATCGAGAGACAAGAGGAGGCCAATGCGAAGGGGCAAATGACCATAAGGGGGCATAGTAGATCCTCCCTGACCTCTTAGGTTTGATGTACCATTTTGCCAAGTTTGGTGTAATTCCGTTCAGCCATTCAGGCTGTAGACGTATCTAAATGTCCTATGGAAAATTGCATGGGGAAAACACATTTGAAAGTGTTGAAATTTAGAACCAATTAAAATGTTACTTTGGTTTTGTATTGGTGTGTGATGAAAGTTAATTGGTTATGTATATATCTAAAATGAGAGGAAACCACAGCCATTTTGTGATACTACTGTCTGAGGTATATTTGTGAGGAATTTTTGGTGCTCAATTTCTGGTGTTTGATTTACACAGTACTAACACTTCTCCTACTTTTAAAAAGGTGAGTTGTTAATTTGTAAGGGGAACTATGTTGTACACTTTAAGATAATTCGAAAAATGTTTTCTGTTATTTATTTACAGTCCTTCTGTTATACTAAATACTTGATAAAGTTAGTTTTATAATATGTATTACTAAAAACGATAAATGAAAGTGATTATTTTTTTCTGCAATTTACAGCAAGGAATTTCAAAATAAAATGGCTCACAATGAAGAGACCGTGGCAATTTCTTTTGAATTATCCACTACATTTATTGAAATTGACAGCACCAATAATGAAATATTCTCACAAGGAGGAGATGACTTGATTGATTTTTTTGATCAATCTCTTGATGGCGAATTTATCGAATGTTTGGAGACCATAGAGTTACAAGAATCATCATTGCAGACTTTTCATGAGGAGATTCCTGATGAGATGATTGAAGAGGAAATTCCTGATGAGGACATGTTACTAGTTCTTTCAAATTTTGAAAATTCAGAAGAATAAATTTATATTTAGAAATCAAAAATTGTTTGAGACATTATTAATTTTTATTTTTAATTTATGAGGTTGTAGCAAAGTGATTGTAGTATAAAATGAGACTTATAGTATAGAGTGCAACATTTTTATGTTACATGGTAAGTTTACTCATATTTACTTTCCTTGTCCCACTATATTATCTCCAATGTGTATTTGACATCTCTTCTTCATCTCCGGCCTCCTTTCTCTCACTGTCTGTGTCTGATGCATCTTATCGCTGCCATTTTGTGTAATTACAGAAGAGAGTAAAATAAAATAGTTCGGAACGTGAAAAGGGGGCAAAGTAGAGTACCCCTCACCCCCTAGGCCTTCTCAGGCGGTCCCAAAAGGATCAGTTTCTGTTTTCCTGAGAGATTATGGTATGAGTTCCATATACCACAATAACTTGCATTACAACATGCAAGATATCTATCTCCTATTACCAAGTTTTGGAGATATTCGCGCTAAGCGTGAATATCTCCAAAAACTAACACCTGCCCTGAGCAGTTCTTAGCCATGTTATCCAATGGGAGGTGGATAACATGGCTAAGAGCATTAGCTCGGTAATGCATGAATATCGCTGACTTTTTAGCGATATTCATGCTTTGCGGCCGTTTTTTATCGCATTTGCGATAAACCTTGATAATAGCAAGGTTTATCTGCGATAATTTCTGACGATGCTTAGCGGTAAAAAATTCGTTGCTAAGCATCGTTAGTGATAAATATCGCTTAACTTTGGTAATATGCACCAACGTCTGTTAACGTTCGATTCGAAGGAAATGAGGAAGTGTTGAAAAACATTGTCTGCGCCATCTTGCCTTTTTTGAAATGCCACACTTTTGTCGTGCACGGCAGCCATTTTAGATGCCTTGACCAGAACCACTCTCTGCACGCTGTTGATCCGTAGCATGGCTCCCCACCCTCGCAAGCATCTTCCCCAGGCACTGGTCACCCCCGCTCTCTGTCTTATGCATCGGCAATAAACCTCCCCCATCTGCGCTGCTCTTCCCTGAGAATCACACTCTGTGCCCGCCCGACACCTCCCTTTCGCCCTATTCACTACCGCACCCTCTGACACTCCTCTTCCTCTGTGTCCGATTGTCCAGGCTATCAGCTAGCCCTGCAGATGTAGTTTATGGCCCCAGCTGTAAAGAATCACCCCTCTTCAAAGGAGTTATAGTAGATCAAGGCCCACACCCGATGAGATCCGTCAAACCACACGCGTTCCTACTATCTGAAAACCATCCTGTATTGTGATTGGGGAGGGGACCGAGCCTGAAGTGGAAGATTCCAGGGATGACTCTTTGTACATCAAAGTTTTTACAATTATGTGTCACATTAAAAATATATAGCACTCCAACAAAGTAGTAGGAATATAAAACTTTAATAACTTATAAATATATACAACAAAACAAAAACAGTAAAAACATTTAAACAATGAAGAGACCGTGGCAATTTCTTTTGAATTATCCACTACATTTAATGAAATTGACAGCACCAATAATGAAATATTCTCACAAGGAGGAGATGACTTGAATGATTTTTTTGATCAATCTCTTGATGGCGAATTTATCGAATGTTTGGAGACCATAGAGTTACAAGAATCATCATTGCAGACTTTTCATGAGGAGATTCCTGATGAGATGATTGAAGAGGAAATTCCTGATGAGGACATGTTACTAGTTCTTTCAAATTATGAAAATTCAGAAGATGTTGCCTGGGTGCCGCACTGATTTGGGTATCCGGCGTGGGGCGTCCCGGGGGGTGGGTTGTCAGTAGCGGTCTGTTGTGCGAATAGTTCCAAGGCAGCAGAACGCGCTGAAATCTGGATGGCACGAAGGTGATGTCTAGTAAGTTGCCGCCCAGCAAATAACGGCGTGGGGCGCCGCGGGGGGGGGGGGGCAGTCCAAAGTTCCGTTAAAAGGGCAAAGGAAAGGATCGGTGGTTTGAACCATCAGTCAAAAAGGGGAGGGGGTGCAACAATTTTTCCTACCGGGTCACACTGTGCTTTCACCGGAACTGAGGTCTGCAGGTTTCTAGTCATTCAAACTGAGGCTGGCGCCAGCATGGGAGCGCCGACGTCCCGCGGCTACAGTTTCGTCACTCCACAGGCGATCATGGCAGTCATTCCCCATCGGGGGTGTCTGCGGGGGTCGGGGACTCCCGCGGCTCCTCTAGAATCTTCAAGGTCGTGGAGGACTACGGTGGTGGAGTCAACCAGTGACCGGGCCATTTCTTCATGCTGGGCCCGCTCTTGCCAGGTCGACCGCCATTTTGAGAGTTCGGTAGCTACTGGCGATCGCGGGGTCAAATGAGCGGACGGGCTCCACCCTGCCGGGCGAGACGTTGCAGCATCGCCACAGTGGAAGAACCCTTTTCCGGGCGCCTGGAGCGCTGAGGGTGCAGCTGGGAAGCCTCCACCTGGGGAGGCGGGAGAGGCCTGTTCGCACCGTCTCTCCCACCCAGTGCACCCCACGGCGTCTCGCTTGACATTTGTTATGGCCGGACGAGGCGATGAGGACGAGGGGGGGGGGTCGGAGGCATGTGCAAGACATCCCCTCCCAGTGTTGTCGCAGCCATTATAAAAGAAAGAAGAAATGTCCCGTCCGTCTTTGGGCCGGACCTCCGGTGGATGGCGGCCGGACGCCCTTTGCTCTGGCCCCATGAACGGGTTCCTTGGCTCATCCGGTGGGGCAGGCCTTGGCGTGTGGTGCCTCTCCTGGGCCTTTCGTGCAGTGGCCTCTCCACTCCCAGGCCCTCCATGGATGCTGGCCCAGACTGGGAGAGAGAGGGTCTAACCTGCAATTCTCCAGGGTTACCGCCACCGCGGCCGGATCCCGTCGGCCTCGGCCTCTGGTTGATGGTGGCAGGACTGGGAGAGAGAGGGGAGGGTCGAGGACACGGACATTCCCCCCCCTGCAACTCTCCAGGGTGGTCGTAGCAATCCCCCTGGCCGGGTCCCGCTGGCCTCGGCCTCTCCTCCGGCTACACCCTACGTGATGATCTCCTGGCCGACGGTTGGCAGCAGGACCCGCCTTATATGTGTTGCTTCCGGCTGGGCGTAGCCGGAAACCTGTTTCTCAAACAAAGGATATTGAGGCAAATGTGGCGCATACTCTCTTCTTAACCTATTGTATTCCTTAACACAATCTAGATCCGCACAAATGTTTGTGACATCACACTCAATCAAGTACAATCCCGATAAAGTTTCCAGAATGGGGCGGATGTCTGCTGACTTGTATCTTTCCCAGTTTGCCGTTATTTGGGCGTGGCAGGCGGTGGGACAGACACGTTTTGGGGCAGTGAGGGGCGATGAAGCCTCGTTGCCTTGTGGCCGTTGCAATGTCACACTTGGTTTCTCTTACTGTTTTCAGGTTTCTTATTACGGGCTTACTTCTAACGTTTCTTGTTTCTAGGACAATAATAGGTTTTATCATTACGTATTGTTATCGTTTCTTTGTTTGTTATTTAATAAAGAGTTCATCAGTGGCCTACTGATTTTCGTTTTCCTATTCCTTTCTTTCCAGGTTGTTTCATGCTAAAGTTTCTGTTAACAGGATACAGTGATCACTTCGTTATTATTGCATATGTCCTTTTCACTAGGGGTGCTCTCTGGTCGGGCCAGATGACCTATCTCTAGTAAATGGTCCGGGTGAAACAGGTGCATCAATCAGTGGGGAGTAGATAGGCATGACAGATTACAACGGGGGACAAAGGTCCGCATTACCTACCCTTTCACTACTTGCAAAGATTTTCCTACATTTATTTGCAAACAGGGAATACCTCCAAAAAGAACCAATTCCCAAACAGTCAATGTTCGGGCAAACAATCAATCAATGAGGAACGAAATAGGCACGACGTGTTAAAGGTTTGCGTTACCTACCTTTCACTATCTGCAAAGGGAGAGAGAATATTCCTATTCTTCCTCGTTTGCAGGCAGAGAAGATCCTTAAGAGAACCAACTTCGAACAATTCAATGCTCGATTCAAACAATCAACAAGGGGTACTGTGAACACAAATGAACGCCGCTTATGTACATACACATTGCTATTTTCAACAGGTTGTTCCTAATGTTTCTATTTTAGCCAGGTCAAAAAGAGATCCCATTAGTGGCCTACTGATTTTGCTCGATTCCTTTTGTTTTTTTACACGATTTTTCGCTATCTGCAAAGACTAAACAGAGTATTGCGACTCTGTGCTTGTTTGTAAATAGAGAATGAACCAAAGAGAACAATCAATGAAATGGAGAGAGAAGCAGGCACGACGGATTACAACAGGGGCAAAGGCCTGCGTTAACTACCCTTCACTATCTGCAAAGAGAGAGTACTCCTAATAGAAATGAGGGGGGGGCAGCATTTAAAGCAGATCAGTGTGCATAAACACGAAAATGTTTTTACTTACCACGTACTTGACATTCGACAGCTTATGATATTTGCTATTAAAAAACCATTGAAATTCACTGAAAAAACCATAGGTTATAGACCATATATAGTTAGGAATTAGCATTTACAAAACCTTGAAAATTCACTGAAAAACCATAGGTTATAGACCACATATAGTTAGGAATTAGCATTTAAAAAACCTTATTTTACTCACACAAAACCATTGAAATTCCATATATAGTTAGTTGTACTAACTATATATCGCGCACCCGCAATCCACTGCTGATCATGTCACATATTACATCATTCATGACATGGTCAGTGACATCACTGATGACATCACTGATGACATCTCAAATGACATCACTGATGACATCACTGATGACATCTCAAATGACATCACTGATGACATCACTGATGACATCTCAAATGACATCACTGATGACATCACTGATGACATCTCATTTGACATTACTGATCACATCACTGATGACATCATTCATGTGATAATACGATGAACCTCTTCAGACTCTAATATAACCTTAGATACACTCAGTGTAAACACAGACTCACAGATTGTCATTCATCCATGAAGTTACACACACACCTAGTCAGTCATGCAAACAATCAATCACACCTCCATTTTCCCAACTATACAGTTATACACACCTTACTTATTCAAACATATACTAAAACATATTTACTCTCTTATACAATCCCGGATACAAGTTCACAATGATGCATACAGCCACTCACACATTCACTGGCTCTTATGCACAGTTATTTATATATGTCAAGTCTCACATGTACTGTGTTTTACATATGTACTTACTTTGACATGTAGCACTGAGATATCCATTTACTCACCAGTACACTGATGCACACAGTCAACCGCCCATACAGCTGTTTCCACATGCACTTTTGAACCCATACATCTAGTGAATCAACTGCTCACACATCTATGCACAGAGTCATACACCTCCCAGCCACCCACACACACACTCAGTCTCCCATACAAATACTTGGGCAACCAATCAATAACCCATATAGTTACTCATATAGCTACTGAACAACACATGCAGCAGTTTTCAGAACAACAGACATAATGATGCACAAATTAAGACAGTTTAGTCACTAACCCATGCACTCAGTGAGACACATTTAATCACTCACTCATACAGTCAGTCATGCACCTACTAAATCCTTCATCCAGACACTTATACATCCACTCAAGACATATTTTAACTTTACAGAAAAATACAGTCACTGGATGTTGTCATCAGTGATGTCATCAGTGATGTCATTTGAGATGTCATCAGTGATGTCATCAGTGATGTCATTTGAGATGTCATCAGTGATGTCATCAGTGATGTCATTTGAGATGTCATCAGTGATGTCATCAGTGATGTCACTGACCATGTCATGAATGATGTAATATGTGACATGATCAGCAGTGGATTGCGGGTGCGCGATATATAGTTAGTACAACTAACTATATATGGAATTTAAATGGTTTTGTGTGAGTAAAATAAGGTTTTTTAAATGCTAATTCCTAACTATATATGGTCTATAACCTATGGTTTTTTCAGTGAATATATATATATATATGTGTGTGTGTATATATACATCATTTATGACTTATTATTATTAGAGACAACTCTATAAGGCCTTGTAGAATGCATTATTTATAGATTGTAAATAATTGTTGTGACAGAATAACTTACTGCCATGAATGAGGAAATGATATCATCATCTCGCAGGCAGTAAAGTAAGTATACTTGTAAAGCGCACTGTTACTCCATCTCGGAGTGTCCTGGCGCTGTATACCGCTGGGGAACCCGTCCTGGCTTTCCCTGTGAGATGGTCCCTCCTGGGCACCTCCAAGGTGAAGCCAGGCATCCCCAGCGCTGATGGGGCCGTTGTGGAGATTAAGCAAGCTATTGCCCAGAGTTGCAGAGTGGGACCCATGGTTAGCGTAGGCACCTCGACGAGAATTATCGAGTCTGCGGACATTGACCCAAGACCCTGCCGCATCGGGAATTGAACCCTGGTCCCGGGCCGATCTCTGCTTTAGAGTCTGCCGCTTCTAACCAGTGAGCCACACTTTAAGAGTACTTTACAGGAATGGAAGAAAAACCGAATGGTGATTGAATTGAGCCATAGTTTGTAAATGTAATGTAAATGTCTAGTGTTTAATGAACACAAACAAGGGTACTACCACTGATCACTTTTTATAAATTTACTAGACGCCTGGGACTCTATGGTCCAGTTGAAGGCTAATTGTAGCCGAAACGCATAGGCCGTCCTATTCTTGCACGTTTTTGCACATGGTGCTTTAAAAATAAAATAATTTAGATAACCTACTTGCTGTCGTGCCGTGACTTCCGCTGGGAAAAGAAAAGTGGCGAGAGGTATCAAAGGAATCTATGGTGCGTGGACTGGGACGGATATCACAGGCACTCACGAAGGAGGCGATGCGATCTGGGAACAATTCCAGTCATTTGAAGAATCGGAACAAGATAATCGACGCCTCTATCATCTGCCGGGTTTAAACGCATCCGAACAAACAAGAGAAAACGGATGCCTGGAGTCTGAACGGCAAAGACCCGGCGGTGAGTGAGCGAGGCGGGTGGTGGGTGGTGTCTGTGCAACTCAGTAGCGTGGCGGAAGCGGCGTATGAGGAGCGGGGGCCCGCGGCTGTCTACTCTATCACAAACCCCCAGGAAGAGTAGCTGAGCATTGTGTCATCGCGAAAGGGGCAAAGAAAATAAGACGCTTTCCAAAATACGAATGATACGAGACAACACATTGCGTTCTCGACTCCTAAATTACAGGCAAAAACTGTCTCTGCAAGAAACCCGGAAGAAGCTAAATGAGAGGGATTGAGCATTAAAGAAACAGTATGGTATATCGTGATTCCTCGAACGTGGGGAGTAAGAGGAGCAGCAGGTCAATGGGATTCTGAACTAATCTGGGAGCAGACGACAGAATCCTGAAATAAAACAAATAAAACACCAAAGCAATTACAGACAAGAAACTGTGAAAATTATAACCTCATTTACATAGATGGCAGATAAAACCAGGAATCGCCAACTAAGGGCGAGTGAACTACTCAATGATGATGAAACAACTCCCTCAACTAGCACAAATACAAGAGGAACAGCAGGAGGAAAAGGAAAAGAAAAAGATAACAAAACAATAGTAAATGTCCTAAGAGAATTACAACAAAACGGGATCTTGGAAATTAACAAATGGTGGGAAAAAACAATATTAGAAAAATATATAGAGCTAAAAGAGTCCCTAGAGTGCTACGGATGCTCACTATGCCCACATTGAATGATCTAGAGTCGGATTTGATAAAATTATGGCAACGGGACACCAATGAGTGTTCATTTAAACTCATGAGGACATTAATCATACACGCTGAGAGGAAATTGGAGAAAATTACGACCATAATCCAATCACTGGAACAAGAGTTAGCAGCTGACAACTGTCTGGTGAGGACGGGCGCAGACGGGCTTGCCTTTGGCGTGCCGCTGCGCGCGTCTGCTGCCCAGCCCCGCTTTTGTAGGGCTGAAAGGCTGGTGATCAGAAGTTGGAATACGAACTACACTTCCGGTTGGCAAGCTGACGAACCGGAAGTGCGACTAATGCCTCCTCGTCCCTCTGCACAATCGGCACAAGCCGTGGCGGACCAAGGACAGAGGCGAGTACGATCAAGTAAGTGAAAATACAGTATATAAATGAATGTTGCGCATATTAAAAAGGGGTAGTGATTGCGCTGGGTAATATTCACTGATAGTCACAAAAATACAGTCAAGACCTAGAGTAATGTATTTCCTGGAGCTAGTAGACTGGAAAACGCCGATATCTTCCACATATTATGGGAGTGCCCTACACTAACTGGATTCTTGGATGGGGTTATCCAAAGTATAAACACCACAACAGCGATTCCTATAGTGAAAACAGCGGACATTTGTATACTAGGCCTCCGCCGCCGCCCTAAGTCGCAGAAGTTGCAAATGTGATTCACTGACTTGGCGGTACTAATTGCTAAATGCGCCATCACCATGCGGTGAAAATCGGGGAGGGCCCCAACAATTTACAGCTGGTACAATGAGGTTGTGAGATGGGGTAGTGCGGAGAGCGCTGCCATTAGACAAGAGGAGTCCAAAGGCCAATGTAAGACCCTAATATCAATGGAATGGGACATATTATTAGAAGCAGTCAGGGCCATTGAACCGGCACCCACCCCTTAAGAGCAAGATGTATAATATGGTAATCATCGTTTGTATGCAACTCATCCCCTCATAATGTCGGACCCAAAATGATATATACGAGTAGTAGTGTTCTCCAACTCCCAAACACTACACACGCAATGACGGGCAGAGCGAGGAAATCTGGATGGACTATATAACCGAGAATTTCAGATGGGGTCAGCCAATAGAAAGGGTTGAGGGGAGGGATAGTTTAGATGTTCAAAAATTACACAAGCTAGTATATATAGCCTTTTTCTCCTAGGTATCAATGAGAGACTGTACAAATACATCAAACGGTACAAGTTTTGTAATATCTTATAACAGCTACAGATTAACTGCAAGAAGTTACAAAATGTGATATATCATTCCAAATGTACTGTAACATTGAATGCAAATATATTTTCTGTATTGGGGATAAAAAGGATAAAATCAATAAAGTGTGTATAAAAAAGATTACAGTCACTCACAACCAATCACTTACCTATACACACCATCAAACAGCTTTCCACTCACTCACACAGCCACTCCCTCACCAATGCAGCCACTCACACAGCCACTAACTCACCCATGCAGCCACTCGCACATCAGCTAACACATCCATGCAGCCACTCACACACCCATACCGCTACTTAGACATCCACTCACACACTGATACAGACAGTCGCACAGCCACTCAGATGAGATGTTAGAAATAGTATGACTAATTACTAGTACAGAAAGAGTAGTAATTTAACTTACGATGTAGCTTAGTATATATCTTTAAGTCTCAGAAATGTTTACGAAACACTTACACTCACTGGATGATGTCATGGGTGATGTCACTGACTGTTCTGGTCCTCCGTAGCAGAAGAGGAATGGGGTAGAAGCACCACAACAGGAATGCTGAGAGACAGAAAATGTCGTATGATTGTGAACTGAATGTTGCAACGGGAGAATCGCAGCTCACATATGGCATTGGGGCAGCAACTGCATCTTCTCCAGGGTTTGGGACTGCCTACATAAACCCCTCCCCTGGACAGGGCTGGTGCTTGTCAATCGTTAGAGAGCCGGTGGAGTCAGACTCTTTGTTTGGAGATCCATCTTTGGTTCCTGTGGATGGTTG
Organism: Lissotriton helveticus; assembly: GCF_964261635.1. Taxonomy (NCBI): domain Eukaryota; kingdom Metazoa; phylum Chordata; class Amphibia; order Caudata; family Salamandridae; genus Lissotriton; species Lissotriton helveticus. The sequence goes on from NW_027611737.1 coordinate 631,285, forward strand.
GATTCAGCCTTCTTCAGCTCTGCTGTGACATAGCTCTTGTCAGTTCATTTCTTTTTGTAAGCAGCAGCCCTCCGCTGATACGGAGAGCCTTCCCACTTCCAGGACGTTCAGTGGCAGAACTGCTGAACCCGGAAGCTCTCCTGCAGACTCGAAAGGATTCGATTCTGCTGCTCTGCAGTGAAGGAGCTTTCCTGTGCGTTCAGTTCTTGAACGCTTTTTTTTGTAAGGGACACCCCTTCGGTTTCACCTCCTGCCGTGCCTAGTAAACACACTCCCTCTCCGCTGTGATGGAGAGTGGTGTAGAGAGCGAAAATCCATGTTCTCTATACAATGACTTTTTTTTGTTTCTTTTTAAATGTAAATCCAGTATTTGTAAAGTGCACAGATACCCTGAGGCATCCCGGCGCTGGGGGCCGTCGGGAAGATTAAGCAAGCTATTGCCCAGAGTCACATGGTGCTGGGCTGACCTGCTGCCGGGGATCGAACCGTGAGCCCCAGCTGCCGGTGTCAGTCACCCTCTTTTACATTTGCTCATGCAAACCCTTGACAGGGTTTAGGTATTCAGGACTGTTCTTCTACTGTTGGGCCAGCGCATGCTCTCAGGACAAGAGTGATAAGTGCACCCAGATTCCATTGTGCATAATCTTCATTGTCTGGATTTCTTCCTGAGTTAAAAGTGTTCCTCTTATCTACTCTATCAGATGCCATCATTGGGTTGCTGTGACTTATACCCAACCCATCTGGATGACAACAGATGAGTACAGCCCTTATGGCTGTTTATTCTGTGGTGACACTAATCTGTGGTTCACTTCTTCCCAGTACGAATGCATATAAGTTTGTCATAGAGGTGGGGAGGTTTACTTACAGCTTTCATCTACAGTGTAGTGCATAGTGAGGTGCTTGAAGTCATTATGACTGTACTTTCTCTTACATACAGGGGTTTACTAGTGTTTTAGGGCTTACTGAGAAAGAAAGATTTCTCGTAATAAGGAGGAGACCGAAGAGACCCTGTGGTAGTGGACCACTACCTTTTGTTGTTTTATCCCTTTCCCTTTTCCCCTGGGTACTTCCGTGCAGGGTAGGGTGCTGTCTACTCCCTGGGAGGTAGTGTAAGGGGGAACTGGGAATTGTACATCGCCCCTGATGAATCTGTTTCGGAAGGTTAGTGGTTGGTGTGCTGTTGACTAATCTGAACCTGACACTGACCATGTCATAAGTGATGTAATATGTGCGGTCATAAGCAGTGTATTGGGGGCGTAAGTTATAATTAGCACAGGTAACTCTGAGCCTAACTATAACGTCCCTGTAACCTATGGTTTTTCCAGTGAATACAAACAATACAAACACACACATATTTATGTATATATATTTTTTTTTTTTACCATTGTCTTATTTAACATAGTATTTTTACCATGTTTATAGTCACATGACCAGGCTGGAGGCTGGATGTAGGCGGGTGTAATTGCATTATAAAAAGAAAAAAGTTACAGCTATTCTCTGCATGTGAACAAGGGCTTTCTAGCCCGAAACGCGTCATTGCTGTTTTTTACCACCCGAACCTGTTCAAGTAAAGAATTGTTACCTGATTCTGTGGTCCGTCTCCTGCTTCGCCGGTCCGAGGGGATTGGAGGTGGTTGTTGGGAGTTTTCGCGCATATATATATATATATATATACATTTACTGAAAAAACTAAGGTTTAAGTAATGTTACAGTTAAGTGAGTATGTCAGTAATAACATTAATGCTTTGAACTTGAAAAATCACAAAAATTCACCGGTTATTATCAGAGCTAACTATAACTTGCACCCTGTCCTGCATTGCTTATGACCTCACATATGACATCACTCATGACTTGTTCTATGACATCATTTATGACATCACTGATGACATCTCAAATGATAATATTGATATCACTGATGACATCATCCAATGAGTGTCCTTGTTTGTTTTATAGTTTACATAGTGGTGCGTAAGTACCATATTACTTGTCTACCTATTGTGTACACTCGGTCCAGCTACTGGATGTAAGTCTTTACAAAACATATCTGCTTCTACACATCATAGTTGTGTAGAGGTATGGAATATGTTATAAATCTTTGTACTGAAGAGTAACTCTCTTTGCAGGTAACAGCTGACTTGTGTTCATTAAGTTCCACACACGTTTTATGGTTCTTCAAAAAAAGATTTCCACAGGAGTAAGATTCTACATAGTAGATACTAACTTTTATAAGCAGCCTTGAACTATCAGAGAGAACGGTATCAGCATGACAATTTCTACATAACATAGAAGACTCGGTGCACCAGGTACTAACCTATGTACCAATGCTTGTTTTGCTTGAGAAGATGGGCTAAAGACAGTATAAAGGGTGCGAGTTGAAGGGTGTTTAGCACTTCAGATATTGGTCAATTTTAGCAAATAGTGGCTTTTTTGACAGCTGTGCAATGTACAAAATTGATACTTTTCAATACTCGGGTGTGTTTGTTATGAAAGCGTCACTGTTTGTAAACAGTGTGGTATGAAGTAAACTCCCTCTATCGAGTAAGCTCTGTTTACAGTACCCAGTTCTCTACTGATACCATCTTCATTTCTGAAAGTAGGTTCGGTGAGTTACAGGTGTTTGTCCGCAGTAGGTCATTTGTTTTGAAACTGGCATTCACTATTTTTTCTAAACTTGGCTTTCTCTGAACAGTTGTTTACAGATCGTATTCTGTACTCATGGAGGGTTTCCTATATACCTGTGGCTGATAGTTAATGTGAACTATTTTAGTTGTAAAGTGTATGGTACAGGGTCAAGGTTGCACATAATGATGCTTTCTACACCTAAGGGAGTTGAATCGTGATGGCAGTAGTGATGGCTGATAGTCTCCTGAGCTATTCTGTACTTACTGTCCGGCCTCTAATGCCATAGTAATTTATAGATCAATATGCGTGAAAACAAAGCTTGGATGATGTCATCAGTGATCTCATCAATCCTGTTATTTGAGAATTCATCACTGATGTTACAAATTATGTCATGGAACATGTCATGAGTGATGTAATATGAGAGGTCATTAACAGTGAATGGCGGGGGTGCAAGCTATAGTTAGCACTGATAATTTTAACTGGGGAATTTCTTTTATTTGTTTACTTCAAAACGTTAATGTTATCATTGACACATTCACCAGACTATAACGTTACTGTAACGTTTGCAGTAATAAATAAATAAATACAAATCCTCTATGTAAATGCAAGCCCCCGCTGCGCCCAGTCTTCGGCCGTGCGCGGCAGGGGGTTGGCTTTAGGGCCCGAAACCTACATCCCCCATACAGCCAACCCTTTCCTGTGCAAGGCCAATAGGGTTGGACACAGGGCCTGGGCTCGGTGATCCCAATTCCCAGGGTGATTCTCTTTGTTATTAGAGGTACGAGGGAGCACAGCACCCCTCCCCAAGCATTCTTAGACCCTGGGGCCGCACGGCACCCCTCCCCAAGCATACCTAGGCCCTGGGGGCCGCACAGCAACCCTCCTCAAGCATTCTTAGGCCATGGGGGCCGCACAGCACCCCTCCCCAATTATTGTTATTAGGGATATTTGTAAAGCGCATGGTTATGCAGAAAGCGTGTCCCCGCGCTGGAACTGGGGCTTAGAGACAGAAGGGGGGGGAAGCCTAATTAACCCTGAAAGAGATGCGTTTTAAGTTTCTTTCGGAAACTTGATTCTGAGGGGTCCAGGCGAAGGTTGAGAGGAAAGTCATTCCAGCTTTTCGCCACCAGGTAGCGGAAGGACCTCCCTCCCATGCGAGTCCTGCTAACCCTAGGGACTTTTAACAGGCCTCCGTGAGAGGAGCGCAAGGCGCGTGATGGTGCATACCTGGTGATAAGGTTATGGAGTGGGGATGGCGCCTTTCCAGCAAGAATGCGATGGCAAGTGCATAGGGCCTTGAATGCGATTCTGCTTTTTACTGGCAGCCAGTGAAGGGTCTGAAGGGCAGCTTTGGAGTTGGATCTTTTGGGGAGATTAAGGATAAGGCGGGCTGCCGCATTCTGTAACACCTGAAGGCGGTTAGTTGCCTTACAGGTTGCTCCCAGATACAGTAGGTTTCCGTAGTCCAACCGTGATGTGACGAGTGCATGCACCAGCGTTCTACGGGCAGACGTAGGCAGGAGAACAAGGACCTTCCGCAAGCTTTTCAAAACACTGAAGCATTCTTAGGCCCTGGGCATCGCACAACACCCCTCCTCAAGCATTCTTAGGCCCTGGGGGCCGCACAGCATCCCTCCCCAAGCATTCTTAGGCCCTGGGGACCGCACAGCACCCCTCCCCAAGCATTCTTAGACCCTGGGGGCCGCACGGCACCCCTCCTCAAGCATTCTTAGGCACTGGGGGCCGCACAGCACCCCTCCTCAAGCATTCTTAGGCCCTGGGAGCCGCAAAGCACCCCATCTCAAGCATTCTAAGACCCTGGGGGCCGCACGGCACCCGTCCCCAAGCATTCTTAGGCCCTGGGGGCAACACAGCACCCCTCCTCAAGCATTCTTAGGCCATGGGGGCCGCACAGCTCCCCTCCCCAAGCATTCTTAGGCCCTGGGGGCCGCACGGCACCCCTCCCCAAGCATTCTTAGGCCCTGGGGGCCGCACAGCACCCCTCCTCAAGCATTCTTAGGCCCTGGGAGCCACACATCACCCCTCCCCAAGCATTCTTAGGCCCTGGGGGGCGCACAGCACCCCTCCCCAAGCATTCTTAGGCCCTGGGGACCGCACGGCACCCCTCCCCAAGCATTCTTAGGCCCTGGGTGCCGTACAGCACCCCTCCTCAAGCATTCTTAGGCCCTGGGGGCCGCACAGCACCCCTCTTCAAGCATTCTTAGGCCCTGGGGGCCGCACAGCACCCCTCCCCAAGCATTCTTAGGCCCTGGGGACCACACAGCACCCCTCCCCAAGCATTCTTAGGCCCTGGGAGCCGCACAGCACCCCTCCTCAAGCATTCTTAGGCCCTGGCGACCGCACAGCACCCCTCCCCAAGCATTCTTAGGCCATGGGGACCGCACGGCACCCCTCCCCAGGCATTCTTAGGCCCTGGGGGCCGCACAGCACCCCTCCTCAAGCATTCTTAGGCCCTGGGAGCCACACAGCACCCCTCTCCAAGCATTCTTAGGCCCTGGGGACCGCACAGCACCCCTCCTCAAGCATTCTTAGGCCCTGGGAGCCACACAGCACCCCTCCCCAAGCATTCTTAGGCCCTGGGGACCACACAGCACCCCTCCCCAAGCATTCTTAGGCCCTGGGGGCCGCAAAGCACCCCTCCCCAAGCATTCTTGGGCCCTGGGGACCGCACAGCACCCCTCCCCAAGCATTCGTAGGCCCTGGGGACCGCACGGCACCCCTCCCCAAGCATTCTTAGGCCCTGGGGGCCGCAGGGCACCCCTCCCCAAGCATTCTTAGGCCCTGGGGGCCGCACAGCACCCCTCCTCAAGCATTCTTAGGCCCTGGGAGCCACACAGCACCCCTCCCCAAGCATTCTTATGCCCTGGCGACCGCACAGCACCCCTCCCCAAGCATTCTTAGGCCCTGGGGTCTGCACAGCACCTCTCCCCAAGCATTCTTAGGCCCTGGGGGCCGCACAGCACCCCTCCTCAAGCATTCTTAGGCCCTGGGGGCCGTACAGCACCCCTCCCCAAGCATTCTTAGGCCCTGGGGACCGCACAGCACCCCTCCCCAAGCATTCTTAGGCCCTGGGGACCGCACGGCACCCCTCCCCAAGCATTCTTAGGCCCTGGGGGCCGCACAGCACCCCTCCTCAAGCATTCTTAGGCCCTGGGAGCCACACATGGCCCTGCGCGGCCCATGCAATGGAACGCAAGAGAGACGCAACTCTTAAGTTATATTTATCAAGCCACGCACGGCCACCTTGCATGGCCCTGCGCGGTCCATGCAATGGAACGCAAGAGAGACGCAACTCCTAAGTTATATTTATCAAGTCACGCACGGCCGCCTTGCATGGCCCTGCACGGCCCATGCAATGGAACGCAAGAGAGACGCAACTCTTAAGTTATATTTATCAAGCCACACCAGGCCACCTTGCATGGCCCTGCGCAGGCCAAGCAATGGAACGCAAGAGAGATGCAACTCTTAAGTTATATTTATCAAGCCACGCAAGGCCGCCTTGCATGGCCCTGCGTGGCCCATGCAATGGAACGCAAGAGAGACGCAACTCTTAAGTTATATTGATCAAGCCACGCACGGCCACCTTGCATGGCCCTGCGCGGCTAGATAAAGCTAGAGTAACACCACGCAGCGTAAATCACGGCGCTGGGTTACTCTTCCCCAGAGAGGTGTTCTGTTCCAAGGGTGGGGCGTGCTTGTTCCCACACATCAACCCATGGATTTTGGTGCATTCCTATATTTAGCAACACTGGTAGACTTGAGAATGCATCAAAATGCTAAGTCTCCCCAGGTGAGTCATAGCAAAGAGAAGTATCTTTATTCCTCCTTGTTGCCTCCTCTTTCTATGTGTGCTGGATACTGCAGCACACAGCAAGATGCCTCAAGGGATTGCTTTTGTGCAGGTAGGTGCCCCTTTCTGCACAAAAACAATCCTGTTTACAAGGCACACAGGCTTGCACCATGGTGCAGGGGTGCCGGGTTTGGCACTGGGAGGACATTGTGCACCAGCGCAGGGAAAACAGGACTGCGCTGTAGAGTGTTAGATACAGCACATTCCTGACCTTTCCCTAATACGCAGCGCAGCGCAGCTAGGTGACTTGCTGTGCTGCGCTGTGTGTCCCTAAGTGTAGCATAAGGACGTGCAGTATGGACAGATTTATCACACTGAAGAGTAAAGAGCGGTGCAGCGTGCCCAGAGTTTCTCTTTTTTAAACGCCCCTCGAACTGTAGTAAAAAGTGATTCCGTTTGCAGACCACAGATGGGCTCTAAACTCCCTGCACAGAAAAGTCAAAGGCAGATTTCTCGCAGTGCAGGGTGCACAGACTACTCATAGTGCAGTACAATGCATGGCAGTATGCACAGATCGCGCATAGTGCAGTAAAAAGTAGTACAGTGTGACAGGTTTCTCATAGTGCAGTAAGATGCAGTGCAGTGTGACAGGTTTCTCATAGTGCAGTAAGATGCAGGGCAGTGTGACAGGTTTCTCATAGTGCAGTAAGATGCAGTGCAGTGTGCACAGATTTCACACAGTGCAGTTCGATACAGTGCAGTGCACTGACATAGACTTGTCATAGTGCAATAAGATGCAGTGCACTGCACAGACTCCTCCTAATGCAGTCAGATGTAGTGCAGTGTGCACAGTTTTCTCATAGTGCATTAAATAGCATTGCAGTACTCTGAATTCCTCATAGTGCTGTAAGGTGCACAGTGGTGTGCACAGATTCCTCATAGTGCAGTAAGAGGCAGTGAAGCGTTCACAGGTTTCTCAGAGTGTACTACGTTACAGTGCAGTGTGAACAGATTTCTCAGAGTAGAATAAGACGCAGCACAGTGTGCACAGATTCCTCATAGAACAGTAAACTGCAGTGCAGTGTGCATAGATTACTCATTGCAGTACAATGCAGTGCAGTGTGCACAGATTTCTCATAGAACACTAAACTGCAGTGCAGTGTGCATAGATTACTCAATGCAGTACAATGCAGTGCAGTGTGCACTGATTTCTCTCAGTGCAGTGGCACATACTTCTCATAGTGCTATAAGATGCAGTACAATGTGCACAGTTTCCTCATAGTGCTGTAAGATGTAGTGACAATAATGTAAGTGCAGTGCTGACAATCTCATACCTGAGCAGAGACCTGTGCAGACATGTCCAGGCTCTCTCCTCCTCCGGGGGCTGATGGGGGGGGCGGATCTGGGGTCTGAGGTGGGCAGGGGCAAGTCTGGGATCTGGGAGGGCAGATCTGGGGTCTGAGGGAGGTCTGTAGATGAAGGTAACTGCACAGAGAGACAATGGTTCCTTCCTCCTCTGCTGCAGGCTGCAAACACCAGGAGAGGCCGGAAGTGATGAACCGCCACTGCTGGTGCTGTCTCTGCCGCAGCTGACCCAGAAGAGTAAACCCTTCTCCTTTTCATCCCATGGGCAGCTCAGTATTTCATCAGCAGGCGAGGAGCGCCCTCTGGTGGCCGCTGACGGAACCACCGCCTCCAGTCTTTAAGAGTAAATTGGAAATGACAGTCTGAATTTAATTAAATACATGAAAATGTAAGAAAACTGCTAGAATTAAACTAGTCAACATTTTTCTGTTTTTCTATTTTTCCTGTTTCTGTGGGTAATTCTTTATATTTGATAGGGCTGTGTATATTCAAACAACTTTCCAACGATTTGCCCCAAATTAAGTTTTGCATTTCTCTGCATTTTTTACCCACTCACTCCCCCCAAAGTTTCACTTATAAAACAAAATAAAGTAGATTGCAGTCTCAATAAATTCATGAGACAGAACAACAGGTTTGACTCTCACAGATTTCTCCCTCAGTGGATGGTCCCATGGCAATGAGTGAACGTTGCCAGGTCTGAGGATGAGAGGGTATTCCATCACTAACAAATGTCAGAGTTCTGCATACAGGCTCTTATTAGAGTTACCACCTGCCTTTTGGTCATGTTTTAAGATTTTGCAAAGGCCCGGATATTATTCTTCAATAAGACTTTGAATAAAATTGTTTGTATTCATTTTTAACATGGCTTTGCTGTCTTTATTTACTTTAACTCTCAGTCAGGATTCATTAACCCCTTCCATGCTGCCACGATTTTGCTCCTGTGCTGGACATTCCAGCGCGGGTGCGATCATGACGGCCCCCAGCCGTCATCAGCACTCGGGCACTGTAGTACATGACGGCTGGGGGCCGTCATCAGCATGCAAGGGGTTAAGGCAGCTCTAGAACACATTTTAAAGTGATTTCTGCTTATATTCGATATTTTAAGTTTGCACTGATTAGAGGAAAAATGCCAGCTTTAAGTAATCTTCCTACTTTTGTACTGGCCGGGACATGAAAATACAGGCCATGTCGCTAAGAGACCGGCAAGGTGGTAACCCTCTCACCTATTATAAGTCACTCCTCATCCACGCACTATCAATGTGCGGGTGCAGGAGGGCTTCGTAGCACTGTCAGGCAAGTTGCATTTGTTGCCTCGGCAGTGACATCAGATCCGAAAATGCATACACCTCAGATCCTTCAAGTCTCACTCATCATGAGTGACACTCACACATTTAGAGGTCGTGCTGAAGTCTCACTCACACCTAGCTGAATCTTATAACTGGGAGACAGGAGAGGGGTCCAAGTACTCCATATGTGACTTTGCTCGCACTTCTACTGTGTGCAGAGTAGCCGCTTACAACTAAAGAGGGAGACACTATTCACTTCTTAGAGTTCAGCAAACCCACTGTCCTACATTTTGATAACACTACATTTTCAATATTTCACCTTGCGGCTGCACAGATTATACATTCGGTCTAATGTTAATTTAGATGTCTGCATTAATGATTTATATGTTACCTGTGCACTCATCATGCCTATAATTTCACACATTTTTCTTCCTCTGACATTATCAAAGGCAAATGTTATGTAACATCACTTCCTGTGAGGTCATCAATAGGATAGTTTGTTTTGGCTCCTAAGAATCTCAAAACCTTGAGCTCTCTGAAGCAAATACATGTGCGCTCATCTGAAGTAAGGGGGAGGAGCATGCTCTTAGCTCAGAGATAAAAGCGTCTAGAAGCGGTGCAGGTGCTACACTGACACGCTCCTGCCAAGGTATACTATCAGCATTCAGACCAGAGCAGTGCGGATCTCTGCAAAAAGAAATGACATGTTTGTTTCAGTTTAATTGCACTTCATGTCAGTGTTGTTCAACTCTACAATGGTCACAAAGTGATTCCCCGCTTGAGTTCCTTCCTACGAGTACCTTCTGTCTCCTGACTTTCACACTGTGCTGTTTTTCCAATTCAATTATCCTTGATAGACAATGCTGTCTTTTCTGAGAGGGAAGGCAAACTTATGTTTCCTATTGAAAGGGGTTAAAGGCACTGTCTATGTTTCTGCTGATTCCTGGATTTGACTGAAGTGAGTTACACATTCTGTGCCTGGGTGGGTTCACTAAGAGAAGCCCTCCAACATGTACACTGATGCTCTCAGTGCCTTGGCTAAGATCTGGAGGATGGGACCTCTGCCCCACTGGGCTGTGTCTGGCACACAAGATATTGCCTTTGAACCTCCTTCAGTTCACACTGACACATACAGGGGATTCAAAGGGCGTCTGATGAAATATCTTCATCCCACAAAGAACACAACATAAACCGAGGCGGGATCAAAGAATCTACCACACGTTAAGTCGTTGGGGGTAGAGGTTACTCCTGCTGCAGACAGTCTTCACCATACCCAGGGGTTCAGTTGAAACAACACGCATGTGGCAACAGAGACCATTATGAAAGGACTGACTTCATGTTCAGCTTTTCTGCACATTACAAAGCCCCTGAAAGAGAAAAGAAAAGGGACACTTTAAGAAAAGGAGGCTCTTCATTCAAAGTGCATCACTCATTTTGCTTGCTTGTTTCTTTTTTCACTTTTTGCCATTGAGTTTCACAGTTGTTTATTACATATGAGTTGGGGAGACTGATACTTCTAAGATGGAAATATAGGGTGGGGGTGTTAGGGAGATGGATTTTAGTTTAGATTCTTCAGGGTTTCATTTTGTTAATGTTACCAGGCACATGCTCCCGCAAGTTGTACAGGATCACTTTGATTCTAATGACTAACAAATTGTTGTCAGACTGTGAGATGGGATATAGTATAAAGTCATGGACTGATAATAGTTTGAATACTAAAATTAAGAGGGGGCAGTTATCACACCCCTGATATCCTGTTACTTCAAGAGACTCATTTACTAGGTACAAAGGTTATGTTCCTGGGTAGTACACAGACACCTGTGTCCATGCAATATTTACTCAGTGGTCCACAGGGGGTCACCATTCTCCATTTGTCTCCATAGGTCCTTCCCGTTTTCAGTACAGACAGTTCATGTAGATGACATAGGTAGCCGACTGATGAGGATTATGAATCTGAAACCGGTCCCAGGATGCTTGTTTCTGGTCCAGGGAAGACATGGCTTGGCAGTTCAGGCTAGACTGTTCTAATGAGGCACAGGGTCAGACTGATTTGCATATGGCCATGTCTGAACTGGGGTGGTGGAGTGAGGTAAAGAATGGTGATGGATTAAACCCAGGTCAGTTGACTGGGGGTGAGTGTTTGATTTGCTCAAACGCTCCATCCATCATCCCCTTTGGTATCGATTTGTTTGCACTAAGTTGGAAGGGTATGCTCAGACGAGGTTCCCTTGCTCACTCTACCACAGGATTCAAGATAGCCTGGCTGATGAGGATTATGAATACAAAACTGGTCCCAGGATGCTTGGATCTGGTCCAGGGAAGACATGGCTTGGCAGTTCGGGCTGGACTGTTCCAATGAGGCACAGGGTCAGACTGATTTGCATATGGCCATGTCTGAACTGGGGTGGAGGAGTGAGGTAAAGAATGGTGATGGATTAAAACCATATCAGTTGACTGGGGGCGAGTGTTTGATTTGCTCAAACGTTCTGTCCATCATCCCCACTGGTACCCCATGGTATCGCTTTGTTCTCCCTAAGTTGGCAGGGTATGCCCAGACGTGGGTCCCTTGCTCACTCTACCACTGGATTCAATATAGCCTGGCTGATGAGGATTATGAATCCGAAACCGGTCCCAGGAAGCTTGTTTCCGGTCCAGGGAAGACATGGCTTGGCAGTTCGGGCTGGACTGTTCCAATGAGGCACAGGGTCAGACTGATTTGCATATGGCCATGTCTGAACTGGGGTGGTGGAGTGAGGTAAAGAATGGTGATGGATTAAACCCAGATCAGTTGACTGGGGGTGAGTGTTTGATTTGCTCAAATGCTCTGTCCATCATCCCCTTTGGTATCGCTTTGTTCACCCTAAGTTGGCAGGGTTATGTTTCAGCCAATTTTGACATAATTTTCCCACTGACTAGGTGGTAACTCAATGGGAAGTTTCAAAACGGGGATCAATTCTGTCCTGTGTAAGGCCAGGGGCTAAACCCAGAAAGCCATGTTGACCAGAATCAGAACGTATTGGCCACAACAGCCAACCCTCAGGATCCAGTGACGAAATTTTAAAGCAGGAGTTAGAAATTAAAGATTGTAATTCTTCAAGGGACCTATCAGTATGATTGTTCCAATTAGGGTAAGCATGCAGATTAGGAATTTTAGGGGTATTCATGTGTTTTGAAGTGGCCAAACCAAGACAAGTTGTTTGTGAGATCATTCTATTTAAAAACAACATGTGGCCCGGAATAAGACATGCTTGGTTTAAAGCTTCAGTGCCCTGCACTTGCCAGGGTCTAGAACCCCAAACAGATTTAGGTTCTATGGTATCTTTCCATAGCTCGTAACCACCCACTTCTAACAGATCCATAACAAATTTGGAATACAACAATTTTGTGTGAGTAAGTCTCACTTTCGAATTTGATTTGTAATTTAATTTAAAATAAAATGAGCTCGGGTTAGACCGATCAAAGTCAGTAAAATATGTGAATTTATTCAAAAGGGTATTTGAGCTGCCTTCCGTGGGAGTAGGACAATGTTCCCATTGGGTGTAATTAACCATATTTCTAAATGTATTAGCCTTATGCAGAAAGTGATGGCCATAGTGTTGGTAACAGAACAAGTCGGCGTAGTTTGTGGAGTCTAAATATAAATCCTCAGCATCAAAGGCAGCATAATATTTCAAATCAGAAAAGAGAGCTTCAATGGCTTGGACATCCCAATCATCAGAACGTATGTTTTGTTTCACAACATCCCCATTGAAACACGAAGTACATTAGGAACATTAACCACCTCTGTGGGTCCGTGAATTTGAAATTTTACAGTATCTCATACAATCCCATCTATCACAGTCTAGGCTGTGATGTTGACAAAAGTCTGGTCTCTTTTCATGATGTGTGATGAGGAGTGTGGGGCCAAAGTCCCATCAATTAATACAATTTTTGATTGTTCAGTTATATAGTGTCCATTTACCAGACGAAAAAATACCATCACAAATCCAATCGACATGAACAAAAAAATTGAGTTGAGCACCAACCAGATGGAACCAAAAAATGTATTTTAAAACAAGTAACAAAAATAGAAAACCTCAATGGTACACTCGATGTTATAGAGTCAGAGTCAAAGGAAAAACGTGACTGGTCACCTGGACTTGTCTACACACCAGGCAAAGACACATCCATGGGATATGTATATTCAGTATCTTCATGTGTATCGCCAGCTGGCGGATTTAATAATGGATTAGTGACTGTGGACATCTCTATAGCAAGGTCAGGCCTGTTGGTGTCAGCCAAGGCCAAAACAGAATTTATCAGCATTGCTGGACAAGAGACAGCAGGAGTCATACTAAGAAGAATCGGCCACTCGTTGTAGTTTGAAATTGTCAATGGAGTCGTACCTGTTTCCCAGGAACGGGTGCATGATAAGAGGGGCTGAACTCCTTCTTGTTCTCCACCTTCTCACGGAGCAGGTCACCGACTCGGGGTAGCCATCTAACTACCGGAATCTGTAGATCAGCTTCAGCTCCAGATGTGGAGGGCAAGTGTTCCTTTGCAAGACTGTCTCGAGTCTCTTGTAGGTTCTGTAACACAGCAGAATGATTATCTACGTCAAAAGGTACGGCTGTCGCCGCCATGTCTAGCAAAGAAAAGCCTTACAGGTGTAAGGTGGGGACCTTGAGCACACCTACGTGCGACTGCAATTTAAATAATGGTAAACATGCGTAGTCTTAGAAGTGAAATAAAGTTTTAATCACTTTGAAATTCAGTTTGATTTTCCAAATCATGGCATCAGTTATGCAACAATAGGAAATATCAATGGTTTTAATGGTGTCCCCGATGCATTTCGAGCCACGCTGGCTCTTCTTCAGGGGGTCCGTAATCTGTTAATGTAAAACAAAGGAAATATGCATAGGAGAGATACAGGGCCCGAGAGCTGATAACATATCACATGCTGCTCAAAAGAAACAGACAATGCAAGGTGAGCAGTGAACTGAGAAACCAAAACGTTACACAAGCGGTAACCGTGCGATATTAAACCCATTGTGAATGGCAGGCTGGTGTGACAAGATGAAACTTAGACTAAGTGAATATTGAAAAAAAGCAAAACGGGTGCACGCGAGTGAGACTACGGTAGAAATACAGAAAGATGAAATAGTGCTGGAGACACTGAGGTAACATGCGAGAAATACAAGTTGACGGAAACCGAAAAATATGGGTAAACAGGGAAATACAGGTAAACAAGTGCAGTAGGCACCAAAGTAAAAAAAGCTTACGCCTAACAGAATACAAAGTGTGAGAAACCGCTGTGTATCCACAAGGACGCCATGAGAAACCAGGAAATTAGGTGGAACCGTGTGTGCGCATTTAGAGGGGAGTATAGACATAAAAACGGGACAAACTGTAGAGTCGAGTGAAAGCCCGAGCTGTGCTGTAAAAATGAAAAACGGACACGCGCGGAGTGTCAATATGGAACTAGAATGCCGAACAGCTCGGCAAATGCAGAACGCAGAGGTGTAACCACCGCCGCGATGTCTAGACCATCAAGGTCCGGGATAAACATTTTTATGCCAAAGAGCATTTCGTATGGGGTCTGCCCACCCAGAGATCTTCTAGGAAGATTATTTAGTGCACCTAGTACCTAAAACCCTAGCTGGCAAAGATTGCTTTAAGTCACGGTTCATTCGCTCCACAACACAATTGCCCTCAGGCCAGTATGGAGACTAAAATTTCACCTGCACCCCCAAAGACCCCATGGCTTCCTTGTACGCCTTAGAGGTGAACGCTGGACCCTGATCAGAATGGAAGGTGCCACATGCAAAAATTCCCACAAAGACATGCAAATCCCTGATGACAGTTCGAGCATCAGCACTCCTTTGTGGCCAAACCCATAGAAAACGTGTGCACGAATCCACTGCAACTAACATACGTATACTTAGTATCAGAAGAAAAAGGACAGCAGTGATCTAAATAAACACAACCAAGTGATCTATTAGATATGTACAGCTGAGTTTGTGGCGGCCGTGCAGCAGTTGAAGGTTTAATCTGCTGACATACATAACAAGAAAGGACATATTCACAAGTTTATTTACACAATCCACGCCACCAGTAACACTGCTGTAAGATAGAGACATACGCTGAAACGCCGGCATGAGCCGAGACTATTCCTTCATGAGCGGCTGTTATCAAGGGTAGCCTGCGGTCCGTGTCGGGAATCAGCCTGTCACAAACGTTGTTAATTTTCACGTAGGGAACTTTATCAGGACTTAAATGATAACAGTATTTAGAAGGGAAACCCTGAGGGTAATTATCACCGATCTCTGTAGCAGCTACAGCTGCCAAGATGTCATCATCAATGTTACTGTTGGACTGTGTAACTGCGGCTACTACATATGTTGCTACTGCGGTCTTTGCTGCTTCATCAGCAAGACTGTTACCAACAGCGTGTGCTCCTACACACTGGTGACCAAGAATATGAATTACATTTACGAGAGGCAGACGTTCTTTAAGTTCTGCGACTCGAACTCATAGGATCTTGTGCTTAATTGTGCCACCTTTGAAATCACGATAGTTATTCTGAGTCCAAAAGAATACATTTTTATTGAAGGACTGAACAAAGTAATAAGAGTCACTCACAATTAAAGTAGTCACACGAGGGACAGCAAACTCCAATGCAAGCACTAGAGCACAGTTTGAGAAAGGTGTGTCAGGGCAAGCTTTGTTTTTTATAGTCTGTAATGGAAAAATTCCAATCACACAATGGTTCATTTTTTTGTTTTAATAAAGTAAAGTCCACTTAATAAAGGTGTTACTATATTCGTGATAGTACGTAGGAGAACAGCCAATACGTGTTTCACCCCTTACATGGCCATCCGGCCTGGGACTTCCTCAGGGCGTTACGAATCAGGTTGAAGAAGTATATCTGGTCATTTTTTTCTGTGGATAAATAGAGATTCCCTGATTTTGGTGTAATGTCGGTAGGAGTCGTCTCGTGCGATTGGCATTTTTCCATAATAGACTATAAAAAACAAAGCTTGCCCTGACACACCTTTCTCAAACGTTGCTATAATAAGGGGGATAGGGGTTTCCCCATGCCGAGGGCAAGCTTGACAAAAAAGAGGGACCATTGCTCAATAAACGGGCAGTAAGGGATTGGGACATTTTACCCCTCATGCTCTCTAACCGAAGCACTAGAGCACGTAGTTCTGCCAACTGGGCGGTACAGTCACCTAATGTCAGCGTATGCATGACATCGGACTTGAATTCTCCTTTCACCATGGTACCAGCCATGATTGTGCAGGCCACTGAATAAGAATGCTTAGATCCTATCGCCAGTTGCGCCGAACTGTTGTAAAGTAATCTAGGACCCTAATATGAATTTCCAGATTCATGCCCAAATATGGATTTAACTTATAATACCCTTATATGGGCATAAGAATCATGACCATATTTAGTCAGAGTCAGCGCAGTCCTAACATGGCGCTTCCTCTGCCTCTAAGCCCCTAGAGAGTACAACTGGCTCTGGGACATGACGAACTTACTGTAGCCCCAAGAGAATACTCTAAGCCTCCAGTATTGATTTGTCCCAGACCCCTGGAACGTATTGCGCACTTCATGCACCTAGTGACGTTAATATGTCCACCCTTGTGCGTCAAACACGGCACCTTTTTAGTATAAATATGCCCAGATTTGCCTAGTTAAACACACAGTAGTTTGGAGCAGATCGACTGACTACTCGCCCTACGCCCTGCTGTTTGCGAGAGCTGAAGGAGGCGACCCTCCCGTTTGACGCACTGAGAGAGACGCTGTCTTTTTCTCCAGCCGAGAAAATTCAGAAAATCCAGGAAATTGCAGGCTGCCGGGAAATCGAGTTCTGAGAGAGAGAGATACAAGACCTCCGACATTCTAAATCAAGGTACGGAGCTGATTAGCCTCAGAGAGAATTCTTGGTGTTAGAATATTGGCAGAGAAATTATTTAACTTAACTGACTTCTCCCTTATCTCTTCCCGTACTATACTCAGGATAGGTACATGGGGTAGGCGTAAGCTAGAAGCACCAGTTGAGTCAGTTTAGACATTTTATTATTGTTGTATAGATTTTATATGTTTTAGATGCATCTTATGGCTGAGAAAATATATGCTTTTACATTATTATTTCATAATACTCTTTTTACTGTACGCACTTTATTTTATGACAAGTATTGCAATTGTAGCAATTCACTTCTCATGTGTGAGAAAACAGACTGTTCAATAAATAACATCTTTTATTGAAAACGCCCGTCTCTCTTTCTCTACATTTCTGGTGAAACTAAGCATGCACGACTGATTGAGTAAAATACCCTCTATTGTTTTTTACGACTCTGGAGATTCCCTCCTCATTCATGGATATTCAAAGTTGTCATGTTGTATGGTTGTCAGAAACTAAATCCCTTCTTGTCTAAGTAGGAAGCCTAACACCTTCTCTCACATTCGAGAAAGTTTCTGTTGGAAATGGGATCCCCGGCTGGCCAGGGCTTTCGCCAAAGTCAGTCAGAGACCACCACCCCCAAGTCAGGGCAAGGGAGTTACACGCCAAGATAACCCCTGCTCACCCTCTAGGTAACGTGGCGCGAGCAGCAAGGCTAAACTTGGAGGCAATGTAAGTTAAGTATTTGCGCACGCACCCCAGCAACAACCCCCAGGCCCACCACAAAGGAAACTCCACACAAGGTTATATAAAAATAGCCTTTGTATTACACCAAAACACATTAGATAAAACACACACTTTACAATGTGCCAGAGGCACGGGCAGAATTTACAGGGGATATTTACAAGACAGGGCCACTTGGGCCACTGTCAGGAATCAGAAGTAGCACTTTCAGAAATAGCACTTGGTACATAGAATATAGCACAAAATAGCACACAACCAGTCACTACTGGTAACAGGACCTCACTAGCACCACCTGTACTAGGGAGAAAACAACCACCTATGTATTACAATACCTGTAGGGGTGTAAGAGGAAAACACATGATGCAATGCATAACATTCATTCAGAGGTGTAAAGGCACATGACGCATAAACAATACATTCAGAGGTGCATAGAAATAACATTGCGCAAAACTTAGATCAGTCACCACCTGTGACAGTCCCTGTGTCCCAGTGTCAGGGCCTAAACGTAGCAGTTGCCCACAAAGTGCTGGGCAACTGGTGCAGGGAAAGTTAGGGCAACGTTGGAGCCTCTCTGGGCTCAAGAACCACCACTGTGGCACTGCGGAGCCTCTCTGGGCTCCTGGACACGAACTGGCCCTCCTGAGCCTCTCTCAGGCTCTTCCACAGAATGGGCACTCGAGCCTCTCTGGGGCTCGCAATGCAGAAGGGCCGGAGCCTCTCTGGGCTCCACCACGAGGGAATGGCACCCTCAGAGCCTCTCTGGGCTCAACGAACAAAATGGCCCCCAGGAGCCTCTCTGGGCTCCTCAACAATGATGCGGGCATCAGGGCCCCTCACGGGGGACCCTCGAACACGTGGGGGCGCTTGGAGCCCCCCCCTCTGGGGACTCAGGACGAGAAATGCCCCCTAAGAGCCTCTCTGGCTCTAAACACAAGGGCGCGAGGTCGCGCTGCTGAGGGGGGCAGGGGGGGGGGGGGGGGCGGACACCGACAACGTGTCCCGGCGCCCCTCCCCTCGCTTCTGGCAACACTCACCGGCTCTGGGCTGCAGGGCGGCTCCTCTCGCCGCGGGGCTCCTTTCCCCTCGTCCCGGGGCTCTCCTCTCCACTCGGGGAGCCTCGGGGACCCGGCCGGCAGCTTCTCCCTCCCCGGCTCGGCTGAGGAGGCGGGACTTCCGGCCGGCCTTTCCTGGGCCGCGCTGGGATTGGCCGGGCCGCTTACCACTTCCGGGTCGCCGCGGGCAGCGCGGCGGCTCGCTTCTTAGGCAGGCAGGCGGCTTCCCAGGATCCGAGGAGTGGGCTCCCTCGTGAATCCAATAAAAACGGGCAAACAAAGCGGCAATGAGCGGGGTGGCACCCGCGCCGTCAAACCGCCACACAGGGCGATCAGATGCCGGGTGGGCACCGGCTGTGTTCTCAAAGCGCTAGCAGCGCTGGAAATGACGGGCAGGCGCTCTCCAGCGCCACAGGATGAAAAGACAGCGCTCACAGCGCTAGGGCCAGAATAAAGCGCTTCCAAGCGCTATGCAGGGATTCCAGCGCTCCCCAGCGCTGAAGGGCAGAGAGCAGCGCTCTCAGGCTGCAGGCAAGGAGTCCTCAGCGCTCCCCAGCACTGGAGGACAGGACAAGGCTCCAGCAGGGGCTGGAGGCAGGCAGGGGGGGCAAGGCTGGGCCAGAGCCAGCACACTGGGTCTCCAGGCAGGGAGACACCCCAAGTGGCGGTCCTCCTGGCCCCAGCAGCAGCAACAGCCCCCTCTGGCAGGATCCAAAAGCAGAACAACTTCAGTGAAGTAGTGTGGCTCACTGGTTAGAGGCGGCAGACCCGAGAGCAGAGGACGGCCCGGGACCAGGGTTCGATTCCCGGCGCGGCAGGTTTCTGGACCAGGGTCAGCGGACTCGATAATTCTCTCGCCTCGGTGCCCACTCTGATCAGCGATCACACTCGGCAACTCTGGGCATTAGCTTGCCTCATCTTCACTAACGGCCCCACCAGACCGCCGGGGATGCCTGGTCTCACCCTGGAGATACCCATTATGGGACCATCTCTCAGGGAAGCCAGGAAGGGTTTCGCAGCGGTCGAAGCGCCTTGGGACCCTACGGGTAAGTAGTGCGCTATATAAATGCCTATACATTTACATTTACATTTACAGTGGGGACACAGCCCCATTTTTATACAGTGCATTCCTTTGTTCAAGGGTGCAGAGTGGGGGCGGAACCAGTTGCAGCTGGTTCTTGAGTACTCTGTTTACCTCAACCACCCTCTCTATTCACTGGCAGGGCTTGGGTCATTAGACACACCACAGGGGGGCGGAGCCAGCATTGTGTGGGGAAAACCCAGCCCATCCAGGACACAGGTACACTCCTCCCACACATTACTCATGCAGATCTCCCACTCACCACCGGGCAGACCCATCCAGACTTCCTGGAGCCTGGCATGCCAGCCAGCTCCAGCCAATCACACGCCAGCACCCTCACAGCACACGTACAGCCATGTCTAGAAATGGCGCTTCCCTACTAGACACATACATGCTGCATACACTGTTGCGCAGCATTCACTCACACGAGTTCACACATACCAGACTCAAGCCTGTACACCCCACGCATCAGGAACTACCAGGGACACATACATTCCCCATGCATTCCTATGGGCGGGCAGGCCTAGCTCAGCACATGCACTCAGAGTGCGCACGCACTTTCCACTGGGACACAGTGAAAGTGCGCAGAATCCAAAAATCACCATCTCCAGGTCACCATTTCAAGCAAAAAGTCTAGGGGTGAACCTGCCCTAAGGGCCAAAGTCCAACAGTTTCTATTGACCTCTGAGCCAACTGGCAAAAACTTAAGTCTAATATAGTCCGCAGAGATCTAGGTGACCTCAGTCCCTGGTCTATACTGTTGTCTATATTATTCCAATGCGCAGATGCCTATTGGGACTATAGGAACTACACTACATGGCGCCCAACGGTTTGGTAAGGCGATAATCTAACGTAAGAGGCTAAAGTAACTCAATGGTGCTTTTCACTCAGACCCCTTTTTTCCATTATACTCCATAGACGTCTGGAGTGGGTGAAAGGGCAATATCCGCCAGAACTGAGTAGGATGAGAATCCTATGAAGAGGTTTTTGGTTTATTCAACGTTGAAGGATGCAGTGTTCCAAAATATTGTGCACCTAATCTTTGTTCCCTTTGAATCTTGCTCTAAAAATATGGATGATGCCGAAGCGGCAGACATTGCTAAACAGCTAATAACAGCTGATGATAGCATTTTACAAACTAATCGGAGAGCCCGGCTCATCCCAATAAATGTGAAGAAAATTTTGACTCTCAACTTAATGAACAACGGTGTACCACCCAACGGTGGTACAATTGTGTTTGTAGTAGAGGCACATGAGTATCGGCAGACAGATGTATTCTATTCATGGATAACATTCCCAGCAGTAAATCCTATAACAAAAGAGTTTCACTACTATGAACCAGGTGATACTCCAGCGGAATATATTCCTCATGAGAAGGTCGAAATTCCACTAACTCACCAGCAGCATGAGCTATGGTTTAATGGCGCCCTACATCACAGTGAACACGTAACCAGGCTTGGTCCACTAGGTAGACCAGGAGCAACCTGGCCAGTATTAGCTGGCTACACACCACATCCTGACATAGAGAAAATGACAAGAGATGAGGTAGTTATCCAGCTAAAAGAACTAATTAAGATTCACAGACAGTTAGTCCAATATGTCATGAGGACTTTAACAGTCCAACCGACAGTAAAACTACCACAGCATGCCCCTTATCAGGAGAATACAAATAAAATTACTCCACAGACAATACAGTCAGTCATTGGAAAGTTACCCACAAAACGGGAACAGATTCCATTTTGGTTAGCACAGAAAATTACACAGATAGAGGCAGTTTTTCCTGACAGTACACCGCATTAAAAACACAGAATTCTGACCATCTGTTTACCAATGGGGATCACACCAAATGTGGAGGACTGTGACACTTGGGGAACAGTCTTTGCTTCAATCTACACAAAAACACATGGTGTTCCGTCTATTGCGGTAATACCAGACGTTCTGAAGCAAATTCAGAATGAATATGGTCCAGAACCAGCTTTAAATCTAGGTATGAAATTACTGAAAGACTTTAAGCAAGTCTCTGCTATACTATTAGCAAATGTGAGAGGTGAAGCATCATCTGTGGCGATCCGCCAAAGATTAAAGGAAATAGATGTAGCAGACCAGCCTTTTGAGCTTGCCAGAATAATAGAAAAGTGTTATGAAGAATTAGGTAGAGATAGTTTGGGTGGAACACTACTAAAACATCAACTACCAGACAGTACAGAAAAGTCGTTTATAAAAAAGACTCCAACTACTCCAAAAAAGAAATGGGAAAGTAATAAAGATACTAGTCCCAGGGAAAAACAGTCAAAACACAGAGGAAGATCAACCCGGAGGAGAAATAAATCTCCTGCATGGGTGGAAAGACCTCCCCAAAGGGAACCCTCTGAAAAAAGATACAATCTTAGAAATAGAGATAATCTGAAAAAACTTGAAAGATAAAGATTATGATACACGTTCCTCTCGATCTTTTCAGACTTCCTCACCGAAATCGGAAAGAAGAGGACGGTCAGAACAGAAGGAGGAGCACGCCAAGTCCAAAGACAAGGACCTTGCTCCACAGAGTAAGAAATTAAAATTTGAAAAGAAAAAAGTAGCCAGTGTAAAAGTAAAAAATGCCGAGGATTCTGACGACACAACTCAAGAACGGAGAATGGGCTCTAACAATGCTAGACAGCGCAGCAGAGATAACCATCATTCGCAAGAACGTGATGAATCTTCTGGAGACAGTGGACACGAATTAATACATTCAAGTGGAAACTGCAGACACGAGAGTGAGTGTCCCCCATAGAATATATGAAACAACTATCCGTATAGAGGGAGACATAACTAGGAAAATTAAAACACTTTTTGGGGAAAAACTCTCCCAGGGTTATGACATCCTGTTGGCTGAGAAAGATTGGCCACCAAAGTTTGTTAGAGAGTGCCCACATGGCGAAATAATTAGGCCAGCCTTCTCAAAACATGTTCCAATACATAAAATACACACCTATGCTAAAAAATGGGCTGTAGCACAAGCTCCAGCTTTATATAAAAATCATGTTGGGTGGGATGAGGACTCTCCTCACCATAAAATCCAATAAAAAAATACACCAACTGCACAAAGGCAGTACCCAATAAAGCAAGAAGCTAAAAAACAGGTCAGGTGCCTTCAGATTTTCAAAACAGACCTGCTATTTTTTTAAGAGACTTTTTTACAACTTTGAAAAGACTATCTTTTTTTCCGTTCCCAAATATTTACCCCTTTTTGGCACAAGATACTCGGCTCAAAGTAAACATATTCTTAGAGAACAAGATTTCTGGATCTAGAGTCAGTATTAAAACCCAGCCTCTAGCACTTGCAATCTTGTATTTGAAATGTGATGAAATGTTCTCGATTTTTTTTCTGTATTTAGAGACATTTCATAAATTGTAAATATTTCATGAATGATATAAGGTTTAATGTATGCAATGCTCAGTATAATGCTCAGTATACAGTTTGCCTTTTACTAAGTCGTACAGTACAATACTCATTTTTCCATGTACATGCCATTTTTTGAAATTCAAAAATGTTTTGTATTTTGTGGGTGGGATGTATACACATACTTAGCTATGCTTAGAAGTAGTTATATACTTATCAGGATGTACATCTTACCGTGGAGTGGGTGTTGTAAAGTAATCTAGTACCCTAATATGAATTTCCAGATTCATGCCCAAATATGGATTTAACTTATAATACCCTTATAAGGGCATAAGAATCATGACCATATTTAGACAGAGTCAGCACAGTCCTAACATGGCGTTTCCTCTGCCTATAAGCCCCTAGAGAGTACAACTGGCTCTGGGACATGACAAACTTACTGTAGCCCCAAGAGAATACTCTAAGCCTCCAGTATTGATTTGTCCCAGACCCCTGGAACGTATTGCGCACTTCATGCACCTAGTGATGCTAATATGTCCACCCTTGTGCATCAAACACGGCCCCTTTTTAGTATAAATATGCCCAGGTTTGCCTAGTTAAACACACGGTGGTTTAGAGCAGATCGACTGACTACTCGCCCTACGCCCTGCTGTTTGCGAGAGCTGAAGGAAGCCGACCCTCCCTTTTGACGCACCAGAGAGAGACGCTGTCTTTTTCTCCAGCCGCGAAAATCCAGCTCCGGTGTTCCCTGCCGCCCTTGCAGGCTGCTGGGAAATCGAGTTCTGAGAGAGAGAGATACAAGACCTCCGACATTCTAAATCAAGGTACGGAGCTGATTAGCCTCAGAGAGAATTCTTGGTGTTAGAATATTGGCAGAGAAATTATTTAACTTAACCGACTTCTCCCTTATCTCTTCCCGTACTAAACTCAGGTTAGGTACACAGGGTAGGCATAAGCTAGAAGCACCAGTTGAGTCAGTTTAGACATTTTATTATTGTTGTATAGATTGTATATGTTTTAGATGCATCTTATGGCTGAGAAACTATAATAGGCTTTTACAGTATTATTTCATAATACTCTTTTTACTGTACGCACTTTATTTTATGACAATTATTGCAATTGTAGCAGTTCACTTCTCATGTGTGAGAAACAGACTGTTCAATAAATAACATCTTTTATTGAAAATGCCCGTCTCTCTTTCTCTACACTTCCGGTGAAACTAAGCATGCACTACTGATTGAGTAAAATACCCTCTATTGTTTTTCACGACTCTGGAGATTCCCTCCTCATTCATGGAGATGCAAAGTGGTCATGTTGTATGGTTGTCAGAAACTAAATTCCTTCTCGTCTAAGTAGGAAGCCTAACACCTTCTCTTACATTCGAGAAAGTTTCTAGTGACCTCTGAGCTTGCTGGCAAAAACTTAAGTCTAATATAGTCCGCAGAGATCTAGGTGACCTCAGTCCCTGGTCTATACTGTTGTCTATATTATTCCAATGCGCAGATGCCTATTGGGACTATAGGAACTACACTACAGAACCATCAGTGTAAATGATACAACGGTAATCCTCAAGCGTGCGCATGGACAGAGGAGCAGGATGAACAAACTCATACTGTAAGAACTCCTGAGTTCGTAATGAGGGGTCAAAGATAAATGTGACATCCGGAGATGTCAACGAAGTTGCCCATTGTATCCAATTAGGATATATAACTTTAGAATTTGGTACACTGGCTTTCATCACTGCTTCAAATGCAGGATAAGGTGTAACAACCAACATGTGTTTTCCTTGTGACAGCGCTCTCTCTTTTAGAATCGCCATCTGTACAGCTGCCAAGACTTTCTCGACAGAAGAAAATCGCTTTTCAGCCGAAGTGTACAAGTGTGACTTGTAAGCGATAGGCACTATGTCTCCTTCATTAAACAACAAGTACGTGAAACCCACGGCACCAGGCACAATTTCTATTACCAGGTTAGTGTGGTTATCATGAGTCAATAAGTACTTAGATTCAAGAATATCAGACTGCAAAAATTGCAGAATAGCTGAATGTTCAGGCAGCCAGCATGACTTGGTAAAAGTTGGTTGTATCAAAGCATATAGAGGTTTGATATGCTGGGCATAATCAGGAATATAAGTACGCCCGAAATTCAAAAATCCCAGCAAGGACTGTAGTTTTTTCAGAGTTGTAGGAGACCGTAAACGTGCGCATTTCTCCAGGAAGTGAGGTGCAAGACCTCTACCTTCATTCTTTTGCTCATAGCCCAGGAACAACACTGTGTACTCCGCAATGTGTGACTTTGCAAAGTTAAATTTATAACCGAAGTCCGCAAACATAACTATGATGCGGTCAATGCAACACAGATGCGGCCATAATTAGTCATCCATGAGATAAATATCATCAATGTAGAGTACGCATCAGGATCAATGCCATCTAGCAAAGAGACAACACCTGCGGCAAAGACGCTTGGGCTGTTTTTATAGCCCATAGCCAATCTTTTAAATTGTTTTTGTTTGCCGCCACAAGTGAACGCTGTCCATTGACTACTAACAGAGGACAGGTTATGACAAAAAAAGCCATTGGAAAGGTCTAGTATGGTCTTAAATCTTTTTCGCACCAGACTGTCAACGAGAGCTGAACTGTGGGTGTTCTGTACCGCACATGTACGACAATGTGAATTTAAATGTCGATAATCCGAAACCAGGCAGTACGACACATCAGGTTTGGTAACAGTGAAACAAGGATTATTCATGGGGGAAACACATGTCTCAATCACACCTTGATATTCTAATTGTTCAAGGATTTCCGCAACGGAGATTTAGGCTCTTGCCGCATAGGATATTGGGGTTGTGGCTGTGGAATAGACCGCAATGGAATCTCGTGTCTGGGAGAAAGTTTATCCCACTCGACTTAAGTACGGTACAATGCAGGTGCAAGCACCAGAGCCCACTCTTCTGCAAAGTTCTGCGGACAGCTCCTTGGGCACAGTGTGCAGAAAAGTAGGGAGGGTCATCTCCTCCCTTCTCGGAGCAGCCAAAACGAAAAGCGGGGGCCAGTCTTCCTCAGCTAACAGAATGTCACATGTAGAGGTCAGATGTTCCCAACAAAATCCATTTTATTACACGTTGGATGTCACCTTCAATTAAAAGAACTATATCATATAGTCTGTCAGGGGGAGCCACCATAGTGTCAGTAGTTTCCACTGTGATAAAAGTGTCAGTTGCTGTCGCCTTCAGATATGGACGCAGCGCTTGCCGCACTATTGTAACCTCCGCTGTGGAGCAGCGTTAATGCCCATGTCAGGTTCCGAAGCTGTGTTCTCACTATCCATGGCATACTTACGGTTAACGCAGCAACTTTCTTTTTCTGAAAATGAGGGCGTTAACGTGGCAAGTCGTCCTGCTTGCCTTTACCATCAGACGGGCGGGGCTGCTCATGTCCTTGTGGGGCACCCCGACCCCTGCCGTGTTCTCCGCCACCAGCTTGCGTGCCCAATATTTCCTGTGAAGAACTAGGAGAACGTTGCTCAGGAACCTGAAATCTATCAGGAGACCTAATTCTTGCGTGGTCGCACAAATCATAAGTGCGCTCAGTAGACACTGGTATCGGCGACGCCGGACGCGACCCCTGTTTCTATTGCTGCTTCCCGTTTTTGATTCGTCCAATTCTGTTTTGGAAAATTTGGACGGTCGTCTTTAGTAGACTTTGCCATCTGAGTCTGCGGTTGAGTTTCCGTTTTAGCAAAAGGCTTAACACCCAAATATTGCAGCCAATGGTCTTATAAGCCTCCGCAATATTTCTCGGTAACGCTCGGGGTTTATCGACGTCTGGGACAAGGTGCAAAGCATTTGACACCTGAAAGTTACCCGCATCTCCCTTTACATTACAAAAGATGAGATCAGTAACTACGTCAAACACTCCAACGAGCCTCATTCTGTTGTATATGAATTTAGGACCCTAGTGTAATTTTCCCGATTCATGCCCATATATAGGTATAAATCACCTTCTCCTTATATAGGCATAGAAATCATAACCATATTTAGACTTAGCCTATGCAGTACAAATACGGCATGGCTACTTCCACGAGTTCCAAAAATCCATAAAGATTTCTTGGAAAAACCCGCCTTCAGCAGTCAGGGACTTCCCCTTGCTTGAATATTGATTTATCCGAGAACTCATGGAGTTTTCAAAGAACTGAGTCTTTGATGACGTTATTATGACCAACATTACGTCAAACTAGGCACCTTGATGGTATAAATATGCCCAGGCAAACACACAGTGGTTTGGAGCAGTTCGACTATCTACCTACATGACACAGCTTGCCGAAGCAAGTGCCGAAAGAAGCCGACCCTCCAGCAGACGCACTGAGAGCGATGCTGCCTTTTCTCTGGCTGAGAAATCCAGCTCCAGTGTTTGCAAGCTACCCTTGAGGGTTGTTGGGAAATCGGGTCCTGAGAGATACTAGACCTCCTTTATTCTAAAACCAAGGTTCGGAGCTGATTAGACCCTTAGAGAGATTCTTGGCAAAAGAATACTGAAACTAAGCTACACCTCACTTACTTCTTCCCTTGTACTAGACCTAGGTTAGGTACACCGGGTAGGCATATTTTAGAAGCACCAGTTGAGTACTTTTAGTCCTTATTTATTAATGTATGTATTCTATGTATTTTATGCCTTAGAAACCATGTCATGCTTTTACAGTATTATTTTATAATACTCTTCGTACTGTACGCATTGTATTTTGCAACCAGTATTACGATTGTAGCAGTTAATTTCTCCTGCATGAGACAGAAAACTGTTCAATAAATACTTTTTAATGAAAATGCCCGTCTCTCTATTTCTCTGCACCTCTGGTGAAACGAAGCATGCACGATTGACTGAGTGAAATAACTATCTATTGTTTCCGCGACTCTAGAGATACATTTCTTATTCTTGGGAAACAAAGTTGTCAGGTTTATGCGGTTGTCAAAAACTAATCCCTTCTTGTTTATTCGAGAAAGTTTCTAGTGACCTCTGAGCTAGCTGGCACTCACAATTAAGTCTAATATATTCGATAGAGACCTAGTCGACCTCAGTAATACGTCTAATCTATATTATATGTTATTCCAATGCGCAGAGCCTATTGGGAATATAGGAACTACACTACGATTCCCAACTCGACAGCCGCCTCCGGACTGTGCTCATCCTGAACACGCTTGATCACAGAAAGCAAGACAGTCATAGACGGCGTGCCGTAACACTTCGCATATACTGCTGCAAATACTTTACCCCAATTCTCACAATCTGTTACCTCTAGCAATAAGTCTTTCTGCAAACTAATTGTGAGAATCCTGTGTTTTTCCACAGGAGTGGTATTAGGAAACACTGCTTCCAATAAGGCATATCGTACTTAGTTTGGGGGTGCTTGCCCATTACCGAATTAACTGAATTAACCATGACGGAACTAATCGACATCCCGGCCGGTCCAACTTATTGCGCTGCAAGAAACAATGACCTAAAGCCCTATGTACCCCAACAAAAGAGGTATACAGTTGACACAAGTCGTTAATCGGGGCATTGAGATAACGTGGATATGGTGTGAACCCGGCTAAGACTGGCCAAGTGGCCCCAGGAATTGACAAGGGACCTAACCGAAACGGAGTTACGTGTGGGGGAGGGTGCCATTAAACCAAACACGATGCTGCCATGCCAAAATTGGAATCTCTTGTGTCCTATATGGAGTGTAGTTCACAGGAATCGCAGTGTGAATGTATGTATGGAATGTATCCTCATCCGCATTTATTGCAAGAAATATAACCCAAGAGTAGAAAAGCTCAAAGGGCTGAGCTATGTCAATATCAACCATAAGGACATAGAGAAGAAAAACAATTTATAAATTGCAACACAAAAAGGGTAGTAATTCAAAACGTGAACCTTTTTATAAATCTCAAGTTTGAATTAACCTATAACACACATTCGTATAGGTAGGTTAATCCGTCACGCCTGTTAACCGGAAACAGTGGTAAGGGATTAGACAACCCAGAACAAGTGACTTTGGGACCTCTCAGGAATAGTGGGAATCAAGAACACTATTTCATTTTTATTCTCATAAATGTCCACAATGTGAGTAATCAGAGACAAGGTATAGTTTAAAATGTTTATTTCAACTACGTGCTCTAAGATGCAATATCGTTGGTAACATCAGTAAAAAGACGCATAAAATCAATACAATCAGCATTGTTACAATTCCATAAAATAGAAAGGGAGAAATCATATTATAATGATAGTGGAACAAGGTCTATAGCGCCTTTTGTACCACCCTCCCCTTGCTAGGTATTATAATAATAGAGGATCTCTAGGTTAAAACGGGGACCGCCTACCTCCAAAGTCAGGTAAAGTGAATCACATCCCAGATCAGCACAGCTCTTTGTCGATGGAAAGGTTTTTTCCAAGTGCTAGTCTCATGCATGCAGTCCAATATTAAAAGCACCTGATTTTCAGAAATGAGCAGCTGTGTTCGTGTTGTGTCTAGAGCGTGGGTCGATCAACCTGCATCAACAGCATACATTGGTATTTTAACCTTGAACACTTTGTGCAGACTTGAGGTCGCACTGTGAGTCTAGAGCTGTGAAAACCAGACCGTTCTCATGTGAAGGAAAAGCAAGCAGTTTGTCTTTATAAAAACAGAAACATGTAGTGCCATGTGCAAAAGCAGCAAAATGGTGTTTGAGCAACTAACTCACTTATGCTAATATAGCAATGTGTGCAGGCAGAACCGTATCCTCACTACACTTTTACAGGTAGCATGAACAGGAACTCTTGGATGTTTTTCTTTGTAATTCTTCATCGCCAAATAAAAACCACCAGTTTTTTTTCTTTTATTCCACATTGTGCTAGTCTCCCAGTGGATTTCCTGTTATATCACGTTGTTTTTACTATGTGTACCAAAGTGAACAATCACTGGGAAGAGACACTTTTATTATTCTACAAATCTTTGGTTTTCTTCTTTTCTTCTAGTCGAGTCTTCATTCATCTGGTATTTGAATATCCCACATAATTATATATTTTTCCTGTAATTCCTTCATCTCACAATAACGGCACTGTTCTGCTCCTGTCTATGTCCTCAGATGAGTCAATATTATTGTTAATGTTCGTAAGTTCTTTCTGAATTCACTGCATCTCTAGGATTATTTCTAAGTGAGTTAAATGAAGGTGTGTGTTTGCTGAGGCTATGCAGGATAAGAAATTGACAAAAGCTTGTCACACTTTTAGTGCAATTGTAAGGTTTAGCCCAGGTGTGTCTGCAATTGACAAAATCACTTCTGACATTCATTGCAATGCTCATTTTTACTCTGTGTATGTTAGTTGATGTATCCGAAGGTTTAATAACTGACAGAAGATATTCACACATTCACTGCACCTGAAAGGATTTTTCTCTGTGAGCATTAACGGATGAATCCTTAATGCAAAAGATTTCCTACAGGTACTTCTACACTCACTACTGTTGTACAGTATTTACAGAGTGTGTGTAAGCTGATGTCTACATAGGCTTGATAATTGACTACATTGCTTCACACATTTATTGCACTTGAAGGCTTTTCTTCTGCGTGTGTTCGCTGATGCCTGTTTAGGATTGATAATGGACTACAGCTTTTCAAACATTTATGGCATTTAAAAGATTTGTTTCCCCTTTGTGAGCTTGCTGATGATTTCTTAGTGCTGAAGAGTAAGTAAAGCTACTTCCACATTCACCGCAATTGTATGGTTTTTCCTCAGTGTGTATTCGCTGATGTCTCCGGAGGCCTGTTAACTGACTGAAGCTCTTCACGCATTCACTGCACTGGTATGGTTTTTCCCCTGTGTGTGTTCGCTGATGTGTTTGGAGATGTGCTAACCGACTGAAGCTCTGCACACATTCACTGCAATGGTATGGTTTTTCCCCTGTGTGTATTTTCTGATGTCTAAGGAGGGTTGATAATTGACTAAAGCTCTTTACACATTCCTTGCAATGGTATGGTTTTTCCCCTGTGTGTGTTCGCTGATGAGCTTGAAGTTCTTGTAACCGACTGAAGCTCTTCACACATTCACTGCAATGGTATGGTTTTTCCCCTGTGTGTATTCTCTGATGTGTGTGTAGCTGTGAAATCTGATTGAAGCTCTTTACACATTCCTTGCAATGGTATGGTGTTTCCCCTGTGTGTATTCTCTGATGTGTGTAAAGGTTTGAAATTTGACTGAAGCTCTTTGCACATTCATTGCAATGATATGGTTTTTCCCCTGTGTGTATTCGCAGATGTGTTTGGAGGTGTGATAACCGACTGAAGCTCTGCACACATTCCTTGCAATGGTATGGTTTTTCTACTGTGTGTGTTCGCTGATGTGCTTGAAGTTCTTGTAACTGACTGAAGCTCTTCACACATTCACTGCAATGGTATGGTTTTTCCCCTGTGTGTATTCTCTGATGTGTGTATAGCTGTGAAATCTGATTGAAGCTCTTTACACATTCACTGCAATGGTATGGTGTTTCCCCTGTGTGTATTCTCTGATGTGTGTATAGGTTTGAAATTTGACTGAAGCTCTTTGCACATTCATTGCAATGGTATGGTTTTTCCCCTGTGTGTATTCGCAGATGTGTTTGGAGGTGTGATAACCGACTGAAGCTCTTTGCACATTCATTGCAATGGTATGGTTTTTCCCCTGTGTGTATTCGCAGATGTGTTTGGAAGTGTGACAACCGACTGAAGCTCTGCAAACATTCCTTGCAAAGGTATGGTTTTTCCCCTGTGTGTATTCGCTGATGTCTGTGGAGGTTTGCAATTTGACTGAAGCTCTCTAGACATTCAGTGCAATGGTATGGTTTTTCCCCTGTTTGTATTCGCTGATGCTCTTTTAGGGTTTCTAATTGGCTAAAGTTCTTGACATATTCAATGCAATTGCACGTTTTGTCTCCTGACCGTGTTTCCTGAAGGGTCAGCATAGTTAATAAACCACTTGGGTTATTTTCAAATTCCCTGTATGTGTGTGATATTTTGGACACTTGATTTCGATTTAACAATAAAATACAAGACTCACTAAATACCTGCCACATTCATAACATAAGTAAGGCTTCCTTGTGGGTGATTGCATTTTTAGAATGGATAATGGCTACGCATGCTTCGGGTAAAGCTTAATCTTCCTTCCGGTAGGTGCAAATTGGGACAATACTCTGTGCTTTAGGCAGCAGAACCACTCGTTCCTTTTCCCTTCAGTTGTTAGGCTCCACTTCATTGTGCTTTTCCCTGGTGCCTGTGGTTTGGCTAGAAAGAGTTTGCAATACACCTAGAGCACTGAATGGTGGTCTGTTGCCAGTTTAGATAGCGAAGCACTGATCTAGCCATAACATGATGATGAAGCGACTTGTAATGTGTACAGCTACTCCAAAGAGTGTCCTGGGGCCAAGCAGAGGTCAGAAAAGAAAGTAAATCCGGTTGTTTCAAACATGGACAAAAAGCCAAGTTTTCAACCTTTTTTAAACATTTTCATGTTGCTAACAGCTCAAAGCTGAAGAGGGAGTTTGTTCCAAGCTATGGATCCCAAATAGACACAAGACCTTCCTCCAACTCTCATGCCAGCCTCATGATCAAAGCTGGTGTTGGACGCTTGTTTTTGCAGGTGGTTTGTCAGTTTTGTTGTCTTGGTTGTCTTAATTTTGTTGAGGTCATTTCTTCGTCTTGGGGTGTCGAGGTGCAGAGCTCAGACTCGTTCACTCACTGAATTGCCTTTGACTGCTTCTTCCTGGATATGTCCTCTGCCTGCACTGAAGTTTTTGGAGCTCCTTATTTTTGATAATTGTTGCAGGTTTGATGTGTTTTCTTCATTGTTCATAATCAATCCGTGCATTTAAGGCTTATTTTCTGTTGGATGTAAAGAAATGCAATATTACTAAATGCAAATGTAATATAATGTGAATACACAATATTTAATCAGCTGTAGAAGACATCTCTTCGCTACCATATTTGAAATTTAGTAAGGAACATTTTACCATACATGGATATTTCATTAAAACTGTGGTTGAACATGTCACATCTTATTTACTTCTGAAAAGGCAGTGATTTACCATTATTCAC
Source organism: Lissotriton helveticus (assembly GCF_964261635.1). Taxonomy (NCBI): domain Eukaryota; kingdom Metazoa; phylum Chordata; class Amphibia; order Caudata; family Salamandridae; genus Lissotriton; species Lissotriton helveticus. The sequence continues at coordinate 664,600 of NW_027611737.1, forward strand.
TGAGTAACTTACTAAAGAAAGGGCAGTCACAGAGCACTCATGCTACATAGACAGTTTTAGGTAGATATTCATGGACAAGATTTCATTTAAACAGAACAAATTGTTGAAAAAGAGAGGAATCAGGAAGCGCTGCCGTTAATTCAGTTTCAGAAAGTATCTACCAAAGGTAGCTCTTCAGGAAGTGTATAACAAAGGTAACGCTTCAGGAAGTATTTAACCAAGGTAACTCTTCAGGAAGTGTATAACAAAGGTAACTCTTTAGGAAGAGTATAACAAAGGTAACTCTTCAGGAAGTATACATGACAAAGGTAACTCTGTAGGAAGTATATATGACAAAGGTAACTCCAGACACCTTTTTCACAATGCTTTCATGTTCACACTGGATCAGCTCAAATGCCAACTCCCGCCTTTACCTTGCAGCTCATTAAGGGCCTTACTACGAGTGCGACGGCCCTCATGATAATAATGTAATAAATAATGTAATATGGCTTCTTATATAGCACACTTATCACCACTAGAGGGTCTCAAGGCGCTTGCTTTGGGAACCCGTCCTGGTTTTTCCCTGTGAGATGTCCCCTACTGGGTACCCCCAAGGTGAAAGCCAGGCATCCCGCCGCGGGGGGCCATAGTGGAGATTGAGCAAGCTATTGCCCAGAGTTGCAGAGTGTGAACCCCTGATTTGAGTAGGCACCGAAGCGAGAATTATCGAGTCCGTGGACATTTGAGCTCAAGACCCTGCCGCGTCGGGGATCGAACCCTGGTCCCGGGTCTGACCCCTGCTTCAGGGACTGCCTCCTCTAACCGGTGAGCCACACTTCTCCACGCCGTACGCACGGTGGTGGTCCAACTGCCACCATCCTAGCGGTCTGACCGCCGTATTATGAGTGTGGTAGGAGGACCGCCACAAGACCGCCACCCCGCCAGGATCAAGGATCCCGCTGTGGAGGCGGTCTGCAAACATCCTGAATATGTTGGCAGTGCCGATGTCGCAGAGCATATTACGTCTGCATATCCACCGCCCTTTTCATGGCGGGGACCCACCATGAAACGGATAAAGGACATGCAGGTAAGGGGGCCCTAACAGTTCCCCGGCCGATTCTGCTCCTGGGGTTGCATGCGGGGGGCACATGTTGTGCAACCTCATGGAATTGCACCCTTGTTCCTGCACAGTGTGGCATGCATGACATGGTGCTGGAACGTGCTGCAGGCACTCTTAAGGTGGTGATATGCTGTTTATACTCTCAAATGAGCCTAATACAGCCGCTGCGAGACCGCTGCTGCACCGCCCACCCACCCTGGATTTAGGCCATAATCCGGCGGCGGGCTCTCAATGGGCTTGCCAGTCTGCCTGGTACCTCCGCTGTGGTAGTCCCATTGGAAGACCGCCACACTCGTAATAAGGCCCTAAGTCACCTTCAACACATTTTACAGCCCTCCTGGTTCAAGCATTTCTGGATCCTTCTAACCTAGAAGACTGGAGCATTATCCCGAGTTGAGGTGGATTTTCTATCAGTGTAATATATATCCATCTCCCTTGAACTATTGACTGATTCTGCCCTGAAAGACAACTTAAAAAGTGAGTCTTTAGTTCTTCCTAAAGTAGGTAAAGTTAAGATCCTGTTGTATTTCAATCAGCAGCTCCTTCCAGGGTTTTCTGTGAAACAGAATGAGGGGTTATTTCCAATGGCCCGTCTTTATATTGCGCACACAGATATGGCAAACAAACATTAAATCATGTAATTTATTATTCAATGATATCAGTCATTTATTCCTTATAGAGAATCCATCACAACCAATAATTTAACAGAAATATCTCCCAATCCAACAGATGTGTGCATATTAATAATTGTTTTTGTTTCTCAACATTTACAAGATATTTGACTTATTGTTGTCTGTCTGACGGCCAGGATGCTACTTTGTGACTCAACAGGGCTTTGGTAGAGCGGGAGGAGGTGTCTGTTGTCCACAGGTGAAGTGTCATTTCTCCTATCCCATATTTCTTTTATCCAGGTTTACCTCATTCCATGTCCTTCAGCTCCCTACTCCCCTCGGTCTCTGTACTCACTCTACAGGGTTCATTGTTAGCTGTGGCAGGGGGACACACTTGAAGCGTGCACACAGCAGATGTCAGCTAATGACCTGATAGTGAAGAGGCCGTGGTTGGCAGTACGGAGCTCACAAGCTTCATTTCAGAAGCTCACCTGGGAGGTACTAACTGAGGAGGTGCACAGGAAGGGACCTATTAGCTATAAACAGAGAGAGTGCACAGGTGGGTGCTTGTGAGGTATAAACAGATGAGGTGCACATATAGGTACCTATGAGGTACAAACAGAGCAGGCGCACAGGTAGGTGCAAATGAGGTTAAAACAGAGGAAGTGAAGAGGTAGGTGCTTCAGTGCCTCTGGGACTATATCTGCTTCTAGGCCCTCTTCCTATAATGCTGGCTCTTGCTCCTTCTACAACACTTGCTGCAGACATAGGGCCTGATTTAGAGTTTATCGGACAGGTTATTGCTTCAAACATGACAGATCCCGTCCGCTTTATTACAACTGACACAGGATATAATGCACTTTTAATAGGGTGGACGGGACACCTGCCACATTTATGACGGAATAAACCATTTGCCTAAATATAAATCGGGCCCTTGGCAGACATTGTGTCCAGTGTCCTCTCAGTGTTGGAAAGCATCCATTTTATTAACGGCACAGTATTATCTCACTACTGCTGTGACTTGCAGTAATAAGGCCATTATGAACGGACTAATTTGTGTGCCAGAATGCCTGTGAATAGTTTAGCAAGAATGTTTAGGAGGGAGATGGGCCTGTATGATGAGCAGGACTAGGGGGCTTTCCAGGGCCTGTGAATAAGTGTTATTACTGTTTCTCTCTTAGGGCCATATGTATCAACACATTTCCCCATAGACACAGAATGGGTAAAACCCTTTGATACATCTGGACCTAAGTGTCAGTGGGCTTGTCTGTGTCCCCAGAATAGCTGTTTACAGCTTATCCGATTTATGCTCAAAGAGTTGGAGTTTTTAGGACTAAGCAGCTCTTTCAACAATGTTTGAAAACTAAACTAGTCAGATGATCGCTGCCAGGTGTACATGTTTTGCGTGTGTAGAATCACACACTAGTAAATGCAGCGCACGCAAGCTTCGCCTTGTCAGTTTGTGAATGAACGCTAACTTGTGAGTTAGTAAGTGAGAATTCACAGACCCCAATCTGACTCTGACACTGTAAACAGAGTTTCACTTGATGGAGCGGGATAGAAAACAAAAATTTGTTTAAACCCGTGAAGTCACACTTCCATAAATAAATTAATAATGCTAACAATTTGTGCTGTGTGTATAATAATTCAACCTAGTTTTAAGTTGCATTTTCACAAAACACGCGGGAAACTAATATGTGTGCTCATAAATGTGCATTATGTTGCATTCTCATGTATGTGGAAAATAATAAATTAATTTTGTCTATTGTCATGTCATAACTAATAGCAGCTGTTTTTAAAATAATGGCATGTGCTTATTTTGCTTCCCTTGTCTATGTGATGTCATTTCTACTATTCTAGGTGCACATAAGGCTTTATGGATTCATGAAGACAGGTAGATATAAAATGCTGCTTTATTTGTGCTTTACTGCTAGGTAATTTAGACTAATGGGTTAATAATTAGCAATGATGGGAGGCAACAGAACAAACTGTATTTCTTTCATTAATTATTCTTTGTGTTTGTTTATATAATAGTTTTACAAGTGAAGCTTAGAGATGGCTGCAGGAAAATAGTACCCTTTTAAAAGTGACGCAGGGACGGTGGCGCAGAAAATTGACGCTTTCTGAAAGAGGCCTAATGATGAAAATGGCTCAAGTGAAAATAATTCTGAAAGGATGGAAAAGGCCTCTGAGCTTTTATTTTGAAAGGTTTTGGATTGAACTGCTAAAAAGATGACTTTTTGGAGAAATTTGCTAACGTTTGCTAACGTGCCACGGGAGTTCAGAGCTGACTAAGCTCAAGGTTAAAAAGGAAGCTGTCGCTACAAAATGTAGCAGTCTAAGGAGAGCTGCCAAGACTTCTAAATGAACAATGGACTAGTGAATTTGCCCGGGCATGTAAGAAGGAGGTGTCACAGTTTACTGTGGTACGAGGTGGCTCAGCCAATGGAGAACTAGAATTCGTCTGCTGGAATGTGAAAAATAGTTAGCTCAGCTAAAATTAGGGTATAAGAATAGGTTCAGAGAACACATAGTTGGCTTACGCTCGAGAATTCTGGAGGACGATGTTATGCTGATGGACTTTACACGTGAGGACAGGAGTTTTTATTAATTACTTTATTACTAGGTGATGAGGGTAGAGACAGAGATATAGTTAGGATTTTGGAAATGCTTAATTTTACTTATTTCTGCTAATGAATAATAATTCTTGATTTATGCTCTTTTTATTAATACTGAATAAATCTTTCTTTATGACTTTTTCTAATGCTTGTTTAATAAAATACCAAAACCTAAGTTTTTCTAGATGTGTTAAAATAAACTTTCTAAAATGACAAGCTGGTCTTGATTATTGCAGATGGTTTAAACAACTATATTTAGATCTTATCGCCTCATGATTCAAGCGCTCTATTGTTGTTATGGGCCTAGTGTTGTAGTGTAAGTTTTGTGGTAGTAAATAGTGTCATTTGTGCAATATTTTGGTGAGAGCGCTGGATCAATTTCTGGTAGCAGAGGATGGTTTATATATGTTGTTTTTGACATACATGTTACATGCATGATACATATATGTTGGTAAATTCATAGGATTAAGTTTTAACACATGTTGAGTTTGTTTAATTTTGTGCTATGTGTGTACCGGTACAAAAACTGTGTGATGAGAAGGTAGTCATGCAGAATATCTGATCTGTTTCTGTGATATCGCCGAGTATCACTGTTGGTATCGCCGTGTACCAGAAGTATTGTCGCCGTGCAATACAGTGTTGTCGCCGTGCAACACAGTTTTAGGGCTAGGTGTGAATCTTGTAATAGTGAGGGTTTTCTAAGAAATTAGAGCAGCATGAGAATAGGGACAAAGCGCCTTCCATAAAACTCACTGTGATAAGAGTATTAGTTATATTCAAGCTTGAGTGAAGGGCAGGGTAATGTCGGTGCATGATTATCTATAAACAGGTTAGAGTCCTGTACGGGTACATGTTTTATATCTATAAACAGGTGAGAGCCCTGTACGGATAACGGTGTTATTTTGCTAACGGTGCATGATTTCTATAAACAGGTGAGAGTCCTGTACGGATTTCATGTGTGTCTGAAGTTAGGGAATTTTCAGTGTGAAAGTGCGTGATTGTTTTGTAAGGTATGTTCAAGTGGAACTCTTAGAACTTTCACTTCGCGGTGGGTTCAGAGCAAAATGAGTTCATATTCTTACATGTTAGAAGGGTAGAGTAAGAGTTGCTCTACTGGCAAATGGAAATTATCCTTAGTGTGAATAGCGCCGTCTATTCCGAAGTGTGGATACTTGAATGTATGTAAACTATCCTAATTAGAGAAGCAGACAGATGTGTTTCGTTTTATATATTCACTAAAATGTACCAAAAGTAATTTTAAGGTACTTAGGAAAGTTCAGGATAAAGTCTGTACCATTCTAAGACTTTTTATGATATTGTGCAGTGTTTAAATACATTTAAAAACTCTGCACGCTAATAAAATTCAATTGAAAAGTGTTCAGCATAGTTGAAAATTATAAAAAGGTGAACTGTGCTAATTTTAAAACATTCAGGAGCATTTTAGAATGTTTTGTGTTAATTAGGCAATAATTAAGGTATTACACGTTATTAAATTCGTTAAAATAAGTAAAAAGCGATTAGAATTAAATTTATAAACATTCCACGCTTTAAATATAGTATTATATTATTCTCCGTAGTTTAAATCCATTAAATTGTGCCCCGATCGAAAATTGTAAGGGAGGGGCTGGTTTTAGGAGTGGGAACGTGTGAGGAGAGAGCCTGCAGCTGCAGCAGCTGCTTACGTCAGAAACAGCCGCGCTCGGATTGGATAGAGCGTCTGGTTTGTCATTAAAAAGCTGCCCCCTGATTGGCTAAAGACGTCAGGAGTGACTGAGCAAAGCCGCGCTCTGATTGGGCTAGAGCGTCGAGCTATAATTCACTGGAGTGTTTCAATTGTTAAGAAGTAAATGCGCTTAAATGCGCGCCACCACAGTTATTATAATTGTTTATAAATATTAAATGACCCCGTTTTCAATTATTTCTTTGCTAGCTATAACTGCGAGTATTTTATTAGAAACTCACTTCATTTGAAAAACGCGAAGAAATGAGAGCGGGAACAGCTGTGTGAGCCTGTGACGCTATCATTTAAAAGAAGAGCATAGTGCGCTCTGTTGAAATTCATTTTTGTGAGGGAGGGGCTGTTTTTCGTGTGAGAAGCGCTGAGGGAGAGCTGCCATCTGCAGCGGCTGCCTACGTCACAGCCGCTGCTCTCTCATTGGCTAGAATATCACAGCTTCGTGATAAGGCTGTGTCCTGATTCGTTAAAGTCCCGTCGCGTCATAACGAACCTGCGCTCTAATTGGCTAATGAGCGTCACCTTGATTACTGAAATTTTAATAAATAGAAAATGTCCCCAAATTAAATTGAATAATAAAGAGTTTGTTCTAATGGATCGACTCTATGCATAAGCGAGTTGTAATGAGTTCGTGTGGGGAGCGCTACACATTATAATACAATCTCTAGGAATTTTGGAAAGAGACTGTTTGAAGCGCGAGAGGAGAAAACTTGAAGCTGCAGCGACGGGATAATTAAATTAAGAAATAGATCTTCGCTTCGGTTAAAGCGCCCCGGCGTGTCACACAAAGGTCGCGCACCCATTGGCTGTTGACGCGCAGCGTCATACAGGGGCCGCGACCTTATAGGTTGAGGAGGCTCGTGAGCGATTGGGCGAGGCTCCGCTTTGAGTCCTGGTCAAGGGAGCTGCGCTCTGATTGGGCGAGGCTTTTCTGATGAACATTCCTTGGTCCCGACTCGTCATAGAAGAGCCGGGCACCCATTGGCTGGTGAGATACAGTGTCATGGGGGAGCCACTGATTGGCTGTGGCGCGCTGATGTTTTAAACTTAATTGCCGAGAAAAAAATAAAAGTAAATATTCCCGTTTTAAATTTCCTTTCTAGTCGCGCTATCGTTTTTTATGTTACAGCTGTTGTATGACGAGCGCTGAAGAGACTGTCAGCTGCAGCAGCGCTGAAATTGACTGAATAACGCGAAAGCTGCGTTCTGATTGGACGAGGTGTTTGTGATGTCACAGCAAAGTCGCGCTGTGATTGGATGAAGCGCTGTTATATGTTAAAGGGTTTTTAATTGTCCCCGACTTGATTTAATGCAGAGGCTTGAACGTGAGGTGATTGGGACAGAAGCAGTAGCGATTTTTGGCCTTAGCAACAGTGTGGTTATAGCTAGAGATGAGCTGTTAGTAGAGGTTCACTGCTGAATAAACTGATCAGCTGAGCATTATAGTAATCACACGCTGATTGATTAAAACACCTGTTGTGCTGATGTACATTGTTTATTTTCTATCAAATGTTTAATTTCCTATGCTAGTAATGCCCAAAAATATATTTTAATAACTGATTAACATTAAATAGTGAAATTTTATAAAACATTGAATATTATATGTAACTAGTTACCCTGTTTAATTGACAATAGCAACAAAGGTGATTAGAGTTTAATAAATAAAAGTTAAATAATAAATAGTTATCATAAAAATGTAAATTAAATACAGGTTATAGCAGGAACAGTAAAACATTGTGTCGCAAAACGAAATGCGATAATGATATATAATTAATATTTAAAGGGTAAAGAGTTATTTACAAGCAAGAAATTATATGTAAATTAAGGCAAAACAAGTTAGGTTTTCTTTTTCCACAGGTATACGTTGCAGAAGATGTGTAAGTGAAAAATAAGTACATTTAAAACACATGTGATTATATGTTGGTATTATTGTTATAAATAAATATATTGCGTTGTTATTGTTTTTGCAAATTGATATTTTTCTTTACAGGTTAATTAAATTTAGTGATACAGGTAAATTAGGAGATACATTAAATTGACCAAATTATAAGGTTTTCAATATTTGATAGTGTTAAATTAAATTAATTAATTAATTGATCAGCAAACGCTGCAAGGCAAATTTAGAGAGTACGTTTACTAAATTAATTAAATAAAATGTCTTCCTTATACAAGAAAATGAAAAAGGTTGTTGCCAAATGTGAGAGCAAATTAAAGATTCCCAAATTAGCGAAAATAAATAATAAAGGTGTCAGAGTAGAAAATATAGATCAGTGTACAATTGATGTTGTAAATATGGATCAGAACAGAAATTCAAGAAGACCCCCAGAACAGATTAATGCAACGCCAAAAGTCAAAGATCAGATTGATAAAGTGCCAGCTCAGACTTCTACTAAAAATAATGCGATTGAAAAACATGATGAAATGTTTGGTACATCTGGAATTAATATTCCTGATCATGTAAATTCATCAAATGATTTAAAGGAGTCCATGAAAATTATGGAAACAGAGATAGTCCATGTGCTGGGAAAAGATGAAACTAATTCCGCAATTTTAAAGGTCCCATTAACTGAAAAAGTTTATTCTATTGTATTTGAAATTGAATTAGTAGGGATTGCAACCGAGCAAGGAACAGAGATGACTTCAGTTCTGGTAAGTGAGAAGTCTGACATTGACCTGATTAAATTGATACAGCCTGATGAGTCAAAATTATGGTCACATGAAAAGGAGTTTAAAATAAATGAGCTGAATGAAGAGTTACAAATACAGCGACAGGTAATGGTTCAGCAGATTGACATGGCTTCATTGCCATTGCAAATTTTTGTTAATGAACAGACAGAGAATACAGATACAGGATTAAATAAAGAACAGGAAAACAGTCCAAAAAGATTAAATGCACTTCCAGAATGTTGGAATAAGAATGATGTTCTTTTGAGTGAAGACATCAAAGTAAAGGACGTAATTAATCAACAGATTAAAACATTGACTTTTACAGGTTCACTTTTCAGAAATGCAAAATTAATTAAAAGATTGATTGATGATATTCAATTGGCAGAAAAGTTTGCTGTCGTGATATGTGCAGCATACAAAATGAATGATGAACATGCTTTGAGTTCACTAATACTAACATCTGTAGTTGAAACATGGCAAGTGGTCAAAGGCTTACAAGATGATGCAACTCATGAGGAGAATAACACATGGTTGAGAACAGATTTTAGACAGCGAGATGAGAATGATATTTGGATATACAGAAATGACAGAGTAGTTTTGCTAAATAGCATGATTACTGATATGGACAGAATATACCATAAAATTGCAGAATTTCTTTACCAGAGGTGTCTGACATATCAGCAAGTGAACACAATTAAGAGAACAATTGTGAGATTGGGAACAGAATTACAGGAGAGTGGTTCATTGACCAGATTACAAATGGATTTCTGTGAGATGTCACTGCATTACAAACTGTGCTACATTTTTGTGATTTACTGTTTGATTACAAAATGGGTTGAAACATTTCAGATACGACATAATGATGAAATTACTGTTGCAAAGTTATCAGATAACAGAAAACATATTGAAAACAGATTGCTCCATTGTACAGATAGACTAGAAATTTCAGATGTTGAGGAGCATGAGGATGTTACAATAAAAGACAGAGATGCAAAAATGTGCCTAGCTGCAGGTACAAAGTGGACTGATATCCTTCCACTTGTTTTGATGTTTCTGAGAAACACTACTGATAAAAAGACAGATTTAAGTCCACGTGAGATTATGATGGACAAGGTCATGAGACAGACTTTCATACCAGAGAAAAGAATGATGCCTATCAATGATAGCATCAATTTGGAGAACTGCAGGAATTTATCAGATAAAATGATTTCTGTGTTTGATGAAGATGAAACTGAAGTGCAAACAAGAGAAAAAGAGCAAGTACTTGATTTGTTACCAGGTAAAAGAATCAGGAAAAAGGTTCGTCTAAAAAGAAATTCTCTAGTGCCAAGGTGGCAGAAAAGGAGGTCAGTCAGTCTTGTCACAACAAATGCAGAGAAGTGCAAAAGACTGAAGAGGTGGATTGACACTGGCCATACTTTTCGTGTATCTACACCTGAAAATCCTGATGAGGATAGTGTCACAATTGATGATTCAGATTCTGAAGAAGAGCCTGAAGAGAATCCAGATCTTGAAGATCGACAAGTTGGTCGACATCTGGAGAATATGAAGAGAAAACAAGCCTTGATTGAAGAAGACTTGAAAGTTGTGACTGAAGACTCAGAAAAAGACTCAGAAAATGATGGAAATCTGCCAGAAAAAGAAGCAGAAGAAGAATGTGATCAGATTGTGATTCAAGACCAGGAGAGTATTGAAAAGCAGAAAAGTAGCTCTGAAAGCAGGAACAGGAATTCTGAAACTGGGAAGTTGAAGGTAATTGAAGAAGAAAATGAATTGCCAAGTGCCAGCTACAAAGATGACGTTCCTAATGGAGTGAAGCTGCTGAGTAAAGAAGTACCTGAGTCCAGAATGAAAATATCTGACACTGAAACTGATGAAAGTGATGAAGATTTTGAAATAAGAAAATTCAGAAAAGGAGCTTGGAGAACAGAATGTAATGTGACCAAGCAAAAGAAGAAATTACCAAGAAAAAGTGATGAATGGCCAGGAGAAAATGAAGGCCTAAAATTCAAATTGAGATACAGATCAAAGAAACAGATTAATGAGATATCAAGTGAAAAAGATTCTAAAAAGAAAAGTGAGGCAGGAAAGAAAATAGAAGTGATACCTGTAATGGAGGTAAATGATGAGAGTCAAAAAGAGATTGAAAACAAAAGTGACAATGATTGAAGTACATACCTGTTAAATTTTAGGTTTTTGTTTTTGGCATAAGGCTGAAGAAATCTTGTTAGATGACACAAGGTCGAAGAAATACTGTTAGCTGAAAAATTAATTTGTGACATTAGGTTGAAGAAAAACTGTTAGAAGGTTTAAAAAAAAAAAAAAAAAAAAAAAAAAAAAAAATTTGAAAAAGGGGGGTGTTAGAAATTTTTAGAAAATTTAGGTAAAATTTTTAAAATTTTTGTTTTATTTTTCTTTGCAAGCTTAATGCAATTATAATTCTGCTTTGGATAATTTAGGTTATTGTTCTTTTAGAAATAATCAAGGAGAAGTTTAAAGTTTATTATGACAAGCAAGATACAGACATTTTATTAGTTATAGTTTTTGCAACACTTTTATTGAAGCTCAGTTGCATGTTACACAAGAGAATGAAATAGAACTAGAGGGGTTTCCTAAAACTCGAAATGAGAATTGCAGATAAACTGACGAGATAAGTCTTTAGAAATACTAACACAGGTGAAATTGAATCATGTTCATCTTAGATAAAATCTTTGCTAAATTTTTGGGTGCTGGTGTGGTGATTTGTTAATCACCAGATGAGGGAGTTGATGGAGCGGGATAGAAAACAAAAATTTGTTTAAACCCGTGAAGTCACACTTCCATAAATAAATTAATAATGCTAACAATTTGTGCTGTGTGTATAATAATTCAACCTAGTTTTAAGTTGCATTTTCACAAAACACGCGGGAAACTAATATGTGTGCTCATAAATGTGCATTATGTTGCATTCTCATGTATGTGGAAAATAATAAATTAATTTTGTCTATTGTCATGTCATAACTAATAGCAGCTGTTTTTAAAATAATGGCATGTGCTTATTTTGCTTCCCTTGTCTATGTGATGTCATTTCTACTATTCTAGGTGCACATAAGGCTTTATGGATTCATGAAGACAGGTAGATATAAAATGCTGCTTTATTTGTGCTTTACTGCTAGGTAATTTAGACTAATGGGTTAATAATTAGCAATGATGGGAGGCAACAGAACAAACTGTATTTCTTTCATTAATTATTCTTTGTGTTTGTTTATATAATAGTTTTACAAGTGAAGCTTAGAGATGGCTGCAGGAAAATAGTACCCTTTTAAAAGTGACGCAGGGACGGTGGCGCAGAAAATTGACGCTTTCTGAAAGAGGCCTAATGATGAAAATGGCTCAAGTGAAAATAATTCTGAAAGGATGGAAAAGGCCTCTGAGCTTTTATTTTGAAAGGTTTTGGATTGAACTGCTAAAAAGATGACTTTTTGGAGAAATTTGCTAACGTTTGCTAACGTGCCACGGGAGTTCAGAGCTGACTAAGCTCAAGGTTAAAAAGGAAGCTGTCGCTACAAAATGTAGCAGTCTAAGGAGAGCTGCCAAGACTTCTAAATGAACAATGGACTAGTGAATTTGCCCGGGCATGTAAGAAGGAGGTGTCACAGTTTACTGTGGTACGAGGTGGCTCAGCCAATGGAGAACTAGAATTCGTCTGCTGGAATGTGAAAAATAGTTAGCTCAGCTAAAATTAGGGTATAAGAATAGGTTCAGAGAACACATAGTTGGCTTACGCTCGAGAATTCTGGAGGACGATGTTATGCTGATGGACTTTACACGTGAGGACAGGAGTTTTTATTAATTACTTTATTACTAGGTGATGAGGGTAGAGACAGAGATATAGTTAGGATTTTGGAAATGCTTAATTTTACTTATTTCTGCTAATGAATAATAATTCTTGATTTATGCTCTTTTTATTAATACTGAATAAATCTTTCTTTATGACTTTTTCTAATGCTTGTTTAATAAAATACCAAAACCTAAGTTTTTCTAGATGTGTTAAAATAAACTTTCTAAAATGACAAGCTGGTCTTGATTATTGCAGATGGTTTAAACAACTATATTTAGATCTTATCGCCTCATGATTCAAGCGCTCTATTGTTGTTATGGGCCTAGTGTTGTAGTGTAAGTTTTGTGGTAGTAAATAGTGTCATTTGTGCAATATTTTGGTGAGAGCGCTGGATCACACTTCAACAAAATGCAGGAGTAACTCTCCTTCCAGGGTAGGAAGAGAAATGGATCACCCTCTAAACGTGGTGGCGAGTAGTGCTATACGGTTCATAGCACCATTTATCCGGGCAAAACTGGGGAAATGGTACAATGCACTGGGAAAATGGCATGTGATGACAATGTGACATGACATTCCCACTACATGTTCTTTTGCACTTTTTTGGGGCTGTCTGTGTCCAGTTTAGCAAGGCCCAGGGTTTAGATTCAAGTCAAGAGATTGTGCAGGATTAGACTAATTATAATGTCATACATTCCAACAAATGCCTTTACCACGCAATACCTTTACCACGTACCACCTTTACCACCATATGTCTTTACCATGCATATGCCTTGACCACATACCACCTTTACCACACAAGTCTTTACCATGCATATGCCTTGACCACGTAACAGCTTTACCACACAAGTCTTTACCATGCATATGCTATGACCACGCATAAAGAAAGATTTAAAAAAATGGCCCTGCCAGTAAAGGGTGGGTGCCCTTGAGCCCACCCAGGGTACCCACATCATTATTGTTGGGGGCCAGAGGGGGTCCCTAAGCCTCCGTGATGCCAGAGGGAGCCAGCATTGTTCCTACCCGTAGGAAGCAGCTTAAAATCCTACGCTCTACGGGCAGGAGCAATTTCTTCATGTGTTTCTCTGCCCGCTTCATAAGCAGTGCATTGTGGGTGGCGTAAGTTATAGTTAGCCCATGTAACGATAACTGCTGAGTTGATATGGTTTTGTGTGTGTAAAATCTGATCCTAAGTAAATATCCCTGTACCCTTTTTTCTGTGAATTTCTAAAGTTTTTGATGCTATTTCCTACCTATAACGTCCCTGTAACCTTTGCTTTTTTTCGCTCACCCATACAGGTACTCATACACCCACATACTCCCCTATAAAGCTACTCACACTGCCACTTACTCATACACCCACGTATTTACCCATTCAGCCACCCAAACACCCACTCACTTACCCATACAGCCACTGACACAGTCTCTCACTGACCCATACAGTCACTGACAGCCTCTCACTCCCCACATAACCACTAACATAACCATTCACACATCCATACTACCATTCACACATCCTTACAGCCACTCACACAGACATTCCCTCTCCAATACAGTCACTCACAACCACAGAGCGTGACCAACCTCTGTGCATAGTGGACACACTCTGAGACAGCTCCACGCCCGGACCAACTAATGCTGCCAAATCCTGTTTTGCTAGGATGCATCCTACACCCAGACGAGAGAAGTGTGACTGCACAGCGGAAGGCGGATGATATACCCACTCCAAAACAGTTGATGGGACCTCTGGGCAGCCAAACACAGCGACTGTGCTGAATCCATTTGAGGCCAAACCAATTCGCCTGCTCCCGATACGGGTTAAACAACACCGGTTTGAGAGATCACGGGGACGAGGACGGCACAGAGAGGTACGATAATCCAACCAGTTGGGGACCCCTGCATTCCGGGGCTATAGAGAGAACCCTGGATGCGGACAAGGACCCTGAGAGCTGCATCACTGAGGCCTCTGGACCCGTCACCGGCATGACACACTGAGCGAACCCGCGCCTCTCCAGCTTTGGTGGCGGAAGGCTGTGTCCACCCTCCCCCCAAACCTGCATTGTACTGAACTACTGGGACCACTGGACAGACGACGAGCAGGGGGCTGGAGAGTGGAGGCAGGCCTAAGTGGGGCCCCGGGGGTTGGATGGCAGGCAACACAGGCCAGCAAACTGGCGCAGTGCACGGTACAGCTCACAACCTCGCCCCTGCGCAACACCAGACTTGGCTGCGATCTCCAGTGGGTGAGCGAAGACCTGCAAGCTCTCCCTGGGTATGTGAAATGCCCAAACACCCCTTCTGCACAGGACTAACGGTGGCCCGGCAACACTTCGGGGCAACACCTGGGCACTGTCCTACATTGTGACTGGCCTGGGACGAACACACATGCAGTGGCTGTGCTCGACCACGAAAGAAAAATGGTGAGTAGGGACTCTCGGTGCTCCCCCATCCACCCTCCTTCTACTTTATATACACAAAGAGGTTGAGTAGGCCCCAGGATACTGCCCATAAACATGGGCCTTCCCTGATGCTGGGCAGAGGAATCCCCACTGTGTGAAGTGTTACGCATCATATGGCCTACTGAGGGAAGCAAGACACTCTGCTGCACCTACCAACATAAGTCACCGTGCTCCTCCCCCATTGCAGCACGCAGACACTGGAGGGTGAACGAAGGAGCTCCAGGAGGTAGTTCAGGCTTGGGACAGAGTGGACACCGCATACAACAAGGGGCAACTCGAGAATGGAACCGAGCTAACTGCTTGAAAGAGAATTCACCAACTTAAAAGCAAAGTGTTCACTTGGGTAACATAATTTATCAGCTACCTGTGCAACAACACAGTGGGGTGGGGGGCTGTGAGTTGGAGGAAACTACCGAAGACACTACACAGAATCTCCTACTGGGGCCCACTGGTTCAGGCTAGAACCATACATACGACAGACCACACTGAGCTGCCTGCTGAAGTCAGTGCATCACCCCGTGCAATAACAGACATTGCACCCAAATAGACACTTCTATCCATAGGCACGCTGTGTGGCCTCCGGGTGCTGTGCAGGGAAACTAATAAAAATGGGAGGCCCCAAAAGTAAAGTCCCGGAGACGACCACACCTACAGGCAAACAACAAATGGAGAATACGGACCACCGCCTCTCATCAGCCTTCCTTGAGCTGTGTCCCACCAACAAACATGACTTCAGAACCCGACAAACTAGACTTAATCCTACAGGAAGTTCGGGACTCCAGAAAAGTCATAGAGCAACAAATAATCCTACAGGAAGTTCGGGACTCCAGAAAAGGCATAGAGCAACAAATCGGCTCCCTATCAACAGGATTCACACTTCTGAAAGCAGACCATGCTAAACTTGCCACCAGCGTTAAAGATAATATACTCACTGGTGCCACAGCATAAAGAGCAAGCAATGCAACGGACACAGCTACCGCTCCAAGTGTTGGGACAACAGGAACGGATTGATGATGCGTAGGGAAGAGCTCAGAGGAATAATGTTCACGTTAAAGGTCTGTCGGAAGGATGTGAAGGGCCCAACGCTACCAAGTTTATGGAGCAATGGCTCAGGGAGCATGTGGCCTCGGAGAGCCTCTGAGACTTCTTCTGTGTGGAAAGGGCACACAGAATTCCGTCAGGCAGACCAACAGCAGGGGCCATGCCCTGTCCCATAATTGCTTGGATCCTGAACTTCAGGGATCGAGACACGCTGCTTTAAAAGGACAGAGAGGGATTCCGAATACAATATGAAAATCAGAGGATCTTATAAAAACCCTGATTACACGAGGCAAGTACAGTGGAAAGGTCCTCATATCAGGCGACAAAAAAGAAGCTTTGAACTCTTAATCTGAAGTATGCCCTACTCTTCCCTGCTTGCCTGAAAGTCATATATGACCAAAAAGCAAACTTCTTCGACACCCCGGAAGATGCAGATGAATGGTTGGAGATTATGTCCCCCTCGACAGCATCAGGGTCCTCCACGCAAAGTAAACTCCGAAATCGGAAAATGACGGCTTCTCTGAAATCACGCCATAATAATCCCACAAAGGGGGGGGCGCTAGAGGGCGCACTGCGGGATGGCTGCCTGAAGTGACAGCTCCGCCGGATAGACCTCGGCCCTGCGTGTTTTCGCCCTTAAAACAGACGATATGCCACTGGAAGCGGTCAGCAGCGGAACGCGTCTAGAAGCTGCAGAGCGATTTTGAGGGCACTCGGTGCCCGGAATGAGGATATAGAGAGCCTTTCCATCTCCAGTGCATGGCGGCTGCCACCCTACAAGATGGCGCCCGATGGCCGACTGGAGAGCTGAGCGGTGAACTGAGCGCTGCTACGAGGGGGAGCGGGGCGCCTGGAGCCCAGTAATCACGGCCGCGGCGGCCCGAGTTTGTACCCTGAGATGCGGTAGTTTAAAGCTCACTGCTCCTGTTGTGAACTGATCTGGGCGCTTCTGTCTGCAACACCACCATCGACCTAAAATGGCAGCCTCCAGGGAGCAACGCGGGGAAAGCCTCCAGGTCAGGTAGGAGAGCTCCCCCTTGCCACCTTTTGCCGCCCCTTCTCCTCATACTCCGCTCACACCATGGATGACATCAGGTGCAGGGACCTGCCGGAGCCACTCGAATGTGTGCTGCAAGCGGCAGTAGAGTGGGGACCGTGAGAAAGTGACGGCTCTCGGATGGCGGGTAAGCCTGCATCATCTGGAGCAGTGGCCGATATTGCTCACATTACACTGCCGATTTTTGCCACTGCCTACCCCGCGCCCTATACACTGTGCAGTGTTTCACTCTCGCCGTAGCCACATTGGACCTGCATTGCCAACAGCGTGACTGCTATCCACCTGACATGGCGAAGCGGGGGTGCCACAGGCAGAACTATGACCATAAGCTTGCCCGGTGAGCTGAGTGACTGGAGCGCGGGCCGCTTTCCATTTTGATTGGCGAGAATGGTTTGGAAGATTCCGGGAGCCGGCCATTTTGTGGATCATGATAATACCCGCTAGCCGACACACGAGATGACACGCCTGCCAGGCGCACCTGTCCATTAGCATGTATCCTCGCCATATATCCTTACTTCACCCAATACCGATGGGTTTTCTATGAACAGCACTTCAATACATGCTCTCGAACATTGTCTAACGCCATGGTCAGATGTACTTCGCAATCCTATTCTTTTCCTTCACCCAATAAGGATTATTCGTGCGGGAAACGCTACTTGAAACATATGCTTTTATCTGGTCCTGAGCCCGGTCGGGTTGGAATTATCACTGATTGAGCGACCTTCGGCTTCTATTCATTTTTGTACAGCCCTGAATAGTCGCAGGCATATTGTGCCACACGCGACAAAACATTTTGCTCTTGTTTTGAATATTACTATTGCCATTGTGTTTTCCATGCCTTTGTCTCCATAACTGTATCTGATTCTATTTTGACTTTTCAACTTACTTACTCTAGAGTGTGCATGGGTTTCTGTTTTGTCTTGATACAGTGTCAGTCTAGGTTGACACTCCACTGGGGGGGTTACAGGTTTTTTCCCCCTCGCCCTCTTGCACCTCATACTCCACTGATTATCCACTCTTCTCGAGTCTTAGCATTAGCGTAGGGCAGTGCACCCCAGTCCTAGGACAAAAACCTTTCTTGACCCTTACTGCACCACACAGATAGCTGAAGGCCGGGGCCTTAGCAGCCACTAATTGCATTATACATGTGGATTGCTTGCGACGACCTTCCCGGGCTGTAGTTATCTGGCAGACGATGGTGGGAGCTCACGTTGCACAGCCTTACCTGATAGCACTGCCTTGGCCTCACCTTCTGACACGAGCAGTTTCATGCTGCCACGGTTTGTTTCCTACCTCCATAGCTGCCTTTTTCACCTGAATATCTCAGCGTCTCCACCCTGTGTTCGCCCTTGGATCTAGCAGGTGACGCTACAGTGGGTGCTTGGTCTTGGACAACACAGGAACGATCATAAGTTGCCCTTCTGCGATCAACAGCGCAGACATAGAACTGCGCCGCAGGGCACCTTTTTTCCTACAGTGTGCTGCTCGCAGACAAGTGTTCTAAGGTCCCGGCTCGTCCATCAGGATGGGGAAACCAGACAAGCAGCTATCAAAGCTTAACTTTGAATCACGCAGGGTGGTGCGTGGACCTGCAGCGCACTCTGATACAGAAACATATGTGGACAACGCCACGGAAAGCAATAGGCAATACAATCCAACTTGCAGGACATTAACGGGAAGCTCGACCATCTTACCAGCTGGGTGGATAACATGGCGGCCAAATTAGACATACAGGGGGAGCGCCTAGATGTTGCTGAAACCCGTATATTGGCGGTCGAGGATGAGGCACATACCACTGCTAGCAAATGTGGAGGAATGGAAAAGGTGTTGGAGGTGATCAAGGCCAAGGCGGAAGATTTGGAGGCCAGATCGCTCCGCAATAACGTCCGTATAGCGGGGGTCCCTGAAACAACCAATACGGGTCGCATGGAGACATATGTTGAGGAGCTGTGTCGAGCGATTTTTGGAGTGGAACAGCTATCTCCGCTCTTCATTGTTGAGCGAGCACACAGATCGCTGGCGTCCCGTCCTCAACCAGGCGCTCCCCTAGACCTATAGTGGCTCAAATTTTAAATTATCGGGACCGCAACAACATACTACGGATGGTGCGGGAGAAAAGGCAAGTAAACTATCAAGGTAACCAACTAGAATTCTACCTGGATTACACTATAGCTGTGCAAAAGGCCCCTAGGGAGTTCGCCACTGTTAAGATGAAGCTGAGAAACATGCAGGTGGAATACGCTATGTTATACCCTGCGCATCTGAAGGTAACGTGGGAAGGTAAAACCACCATACTTCCCACTCCTAAGGTGGCCCAGGACTTCCTCAAAAAAATTGCTGGCAAGCGCAAGGAACAGAAACATGCCGATCAACAGCAGGATTCCGATTGATGAACCGACCGACGGAGACCCCTCTACTGAGATTGTTGGCGCTCCGGGGGGGTGCATGATAACTGTCCTTGACATGATTAACCTGAGTATGCTACGCTGGTTGAGAACTGTCTGGCTCCTGGGTGGTAAGTGCATGCTTCCCACACAATATAGAACATTTGAGCACTACAGAATGGTGCAGCATGGCAGTGGCTAGATGCCCGAGGAACAGACCCACCGATGGCTGGCAATTGAGGCATGTAGCTGTGAGACTGCAGTGAAGTAAACGTGATTGTATGTTCTTTTCAGAGCATTGCATCCTTCAATAAATACAGGATTGGGTAAACCAGGTTTGATAGTAACACCAAACTTAGCTTGATGAAGGAGGCCAAGAACATTAATGCCTCGCTTTGCAACATAAACCTTTCCCGTGATACATTTCCCAAAAATACCAATTTCAGCCCAAAAATAACCTAAAAGATCAATTCTGCTCCCTTCAAAAGCTGCAGTGAGAACATCCGGAGGAAGTAAACACTTATCTTGCCAAAAACTAATGTATTTTTCATGAGAAACAATAGTGATACGCGCTCCAGTGTCTACAAGTAATTGAACACACTGTTTTTCAATAGTAGTATCAACTTCTGGATCAGGAACATGTGATGTTTGCTTTACATCGTCTCTATCCTTAACAACAACTACATACTCTTGACTAGTTACATCACATTCTAAATTCTCAGTTGTGTTTTCTGTAGAGTTTAAATCAGGAGAAGAATCACTCTCATTCATGACACACCTTACACTGCCTCTTTTACCTCTCATACAAACTCTAGAAAAATGACCACTTTTGCCACACTGGCTGCACTGTTGGTTGATAGCAGGACAATTTTTGAAATTAGACACATGGTAAGAGAAACCACATCTAAAACAAAAAGTTCTTTGACTGAATTGTCTGTTGGGCATGAAAGGTCTTCTAGTAACAGTAGTTCCCATCCTTCTAAAATAGCCATGTGTGTCACGAGGGGTAAAATTGGGTGTTTTATTAGAAACTGCACTCGAAATAGAAGTCTTGGAGAGAGCAACTTCCAATTGTTTAGAATCCTCCAAAGATGTCTCAATACTCGTTGCTATGTCAATTGCCTTATCTAAAGTAGGATCTTTGCAAGTCAACAATTTTCCTTGAATTTGCTTACATGAACAACGTGCCACCAGTTGATCCCTGATAAGTTGGGAAGTGAAGTTTTCAAATTCACACTTTGAAGCTAATATTTTTTAAAGCTGTGACAAAAGTATCAATGCTTTCCTCAGGTTTTTGAGCTCTGGTGAAGAATTTGTAACGATGGACAACAATGTTTTTGGTTTTAATGAAATACTTGTCCAATTTGGCTATAGCAATGTCAAACTCGTCAGGATCTTCACCAGCAGGAGGAACAAAAGGAGGTAAATGGTCAAACACATATTGGCCCTCAACCCCAAGATGATAGTACATAAGGCTTTTTTTCCTTTCTGCTCAAAATATCAAACCATCAATTGCACCCAAGTAAGCCATAAAAGATCTTATCCAGAGTTTCCATTCAAGAGGTGGGTCACCAGGTGTCTGAAGAAAAGGAGCCGGAGGAGTGACACTTTGCATTATATTAAGATGAAGATTAACAAAAAGTCAACCCCTTGTTTTCCTTTACTTAGTTAGAACGAGTAAAGCTGTGAAAGGAAAGTATCTCTGTAAATGTACAACAAAAATTCTAATTCTGCGCATCAATGTAGAGAAACTTTGAAAATAAAAGCTGCGTACATCAGGATAGAACATTTTTGTAAAATCAGTAAATAGTAAAAATTGTGCACATTAAAATTAGAAATGCAATGCAAAGCAATTAATGCTGTGCACATCAGCGTATAAACAACCTTAGACGAGTAGTGACACAAAGCTGTGCACATCAGCGCTCTGTGAAAACCTTTGAGGAGTATCAGCACTCTGTGTAAACATCAGAAAAGTATTTGTTACAATAGAATTTAAATGCAAGTATATAAGACAGTATGCAGTTAATAAGAATCAGAGCTGTGCGCACCAGCGAAGAAAAGAAAAACAAAATGAGACCATCTGAAGAAGTTGTGCGCGTTAATTGACAAAAGAAAATTAGAGGTGTGCGCATCAGCGAGGGAAAACTCTGTGAGGAACATCAGCGAGGGAAAAAACTGTGTCGAAAATCAGCTGTGCGCATCAGCGAGGGAAAACTGTGAGACAAATCAGCTGTGCGCGTCAGCAAGAGTGAACGCTTTGTGACGAACACGTAATCTTAAGCTGTGTGCGTCAGCGTAGAATAATCCTCTGTGACGAAGGCGTAGGCAATAAACAAAGAGTTGCCAAGGCTGCTAGCGTCGGCGTCGTGACGAATCAGAGTTGCTAGGGCTGCCAGCGTGCGTAGTGACGTTACGTCGTTAAGCTTCACTGGTGTACGCTCAAGGTTCTAATGCGTCATCACAACAGCGAGCAAGCCGAGATGGAAGGAACATACAGTAGTGAAAGTACGAGGCGCTGGGAGAGCAGAGCGAGAGGAAAGGAAAACTTCACAGACACAGAAACTGCCTCGCAGAACTCGGCTGGCACAGACAAAACCTCGTTGAACTTCTACAGATTCAGTCAATGCCTCGCTGACGATTAAATCAAATAGGCAAATTAAACGCTGCAGATGCACATTAAAAGTCTTGAAAACAGCAGCGGTAAAGTGAGAACAAGTCCGACAGCTGTGACGGCTTTCTAGGTGTGCAGCAGGCATATAAAATTCGAAATTTACTCACATGAGTGTCGAGTCGAACTGGGGCAAACGTAGAAATTAAAAGTTCTGAACCTTGAGATCATTCAAAAGAAGATGCCCCTTTAAATGTTAAGAACAGCTGACCATCCTTGTCGCCAATGTAAAGATGAGGCGGACGCAGGAAAAGGATGTTGTAGATTTATTGAAGAGAAGAGAGCCGTCCAGCCAGTAGATAAGACACAGCAGCTGCAACTGCCACACAAGGAACACTCGAGTGGAACCCCCAGCAAAGACCCACAGGTGACATCACAGTATTCCAAGATGGCATGACATCAAGCAGCAATAAGGGTCTGAAAAGACGGTCACTTAGACATTGTGAACGGGTCTGGAGATCTCTCCCTACCGTGGAGAATCGGTCTATTCTTAGGACTGCTCGTGCCCAGTACAAAAAACACATATTTAACGGAAAAAACTCCTTTCTACGATCTCAGCTGGATCAAGCCAGAAACCGCCCTAGAGAACTTTTCAATATTGTAAAAAAACAAACATCCACTGGCCCTCCTAAAATATTAGCCTCCACAGACAAATGCGAAGAAATAGCAAGCTTCTTTACAAACAAAATCAACATGATCGAACTATCCTTCTCTTCCCTCCCTCTCTCACCCAACCTACCACTACCCTACACACTCTTCCAAACACTCATAAGTCTACGTCGATATACCACAATTAATTCAGATCGCTCCTGAGGCGGAAAGCCGGGAGCTAGGCACCCGACCCTTTTTAAAAAATTACTTTTAATAACTGTTTTTAACACTGTTGTGTGTTTACTTTGTCTCTTGAAAAATTGCATTTTAGCTGCTTATTTGCACAGCCTTACCTCCCCACTTGGGACGCTTAATCCCTGTGCGTCCAGCTCTCCGAGGGCCGATTCAGGGCCACACTCGGATCGACAGAGGCTCCCGAAGGGCGACGACTTTGGCCGCCATCTTAGGGAGAAAGTAGGGTCAGCGCTCTAGCGGCCGGGCGATTCACAGCCCGGGCGCATAAAAGGAACACATTAGAGCGAGGAGACCCACTATACCACAATTAATTCAGAGCGCTCCTGAGGCGGAAAGCCGGGAGCGAGGCACCCGACCCTTTTTAAAAAATTACTTTTAATAACTGTTTTTAACACTGTTGTGTGTTTACTTTGTCTCTTGAAAAATTGCATTTTAGCTGCTTATTTGCACAGCCTTACTTCCCCACTTGGGACGCTTAATCCCTGTGCGTCTAGCTCTCCGAGGGCCGATTCAGGGCCACACTCGGATCGACAGAGGCTCCCGAAGGGCGACGACTTTGGCCGCCATCTTAGGGAGAAAGTAGGGTCAGCGCTCTAGCGGCCGGGCGATTCACGGCCCGGGCGCATAAAAGGAACACATTAGAGCGAGGAGACCCACTATACCACAATTAATTCAGAGCGCTCCTGAGGCGGAAAGCCGGGAGCTAGGCACCCGACCCTTTTAAAAAAATTACTTTTAATAACTGTTTTTAACACTGTTGTGTGTTTACTTTGTCTCTTGAAAAATTGCATTTTAGTTGCTTATTTGCACAGCCTTACCTCCCCACTTGGGACGCTTAATCCCTGTGCGTCCAGCTCTCCGAGGGCCGATTCAGGGCCACACTCGGATCGACAGAGGCTCCCGAAGGGCGACGACTTTGGCCGCCATCTTACGGAGAAAGTAGGGTCAGCGCTCTAGCGGCCGGGCGATTCACGGCCCGGGTGCTATAAAATGGAGGCCATTCCCCGTCCGCGCAGCGGGCGCGCCAGAGGCAAGCCCGTCTGGGCCCGTCCGGGCCAGAACGGGCCTAGGGCCAGCCTCCATGTCTATTTTACGGCAAGGACCAGCTGTTCTCACAAGGGATCAATTGCTGGCGCTACGAAACCACGGGGATCCAGGGTGCCTTCAACGGGACTGGACGGTGGCCCCGCTCTGCCGCTGTCGGTCCTGCCCCGATCCTGGATCCGTGGGGACCAACGGCAAGAAAACCAGCCGAGTCCTGAGGATGGCGTTACTTAATTGTAGATCTCTGCCAAAACATGCGGTAGAGATCAACTTGTTGATCGAAGAAAGCAACCTCGATCTGCTTTTCCTCACGGAAACATGGTTAACCCCTTATACAGACTTTGATACCATCTCTGCCCTACCTTGCGGTTTTAATATTCAGACTCATAACCGTGATGAGGGGAAAGGGGGGGGTCTTGCTATAATCTACAGA
Source organism: Lissotriton helveticus (assembly GCF_964261635.1). Lineage (NCBI taxonomy): Eukaryota > Metazoa > Chordata > Amphibia > Caudata > Salamandridae > Lissotriton > Lissotriton helveticus. The sequence continues at coordinate 689,079 of NW_027611737.1, forward strand.
GAATCTCTGACCTGTAGATTTGAGGAAAGCGGAATCTTAGATACAGAGAGCACGGGTTTCAATATTCAATTGACACCTACATCCTCCCTCTCGGGATTCCTCATTTACAGCCCGCCGGGTAACCTAAAACAATTCTTAGATTCCCTTTTAGAAACTACCTTAGCAGCAGCAGTTCGGGCCTCCAACTTCTTGGTTTTGGGAGATCTGAACCTGCACTTCGACGATCCTAACGATAAAACAGCGGCTGATCTTATTTCAAATCTCAAAGCCTTTGAATTAGATCTCATAAATAGGGAATCTACCCATAATAGAGGCCACTTGTTAGACCCCATTTTTTCAAACATTCCCCAGCTGAGAGCTCAATCTCCTCTGCCCCTACCTTGGACCGACCATTTCTTAGTCCCTTTCTCCTGGGAAATCCACCCTGAAACAGACCGGGCCATCCGTCCCCGTATACTTCAGAGAGACTGGCCGAGGTTATCGGTGGAAGACCTCACCCTCGCCCTTGAACAATCTACTCCTGATACAGAACCTGATGTACTGCTGGCGGATGAAAACTTTAATAATTGGCTTACCAACTCCCTGGACACGGTTCTTCCTCTTAAATTAAAAACAAAAAAGAGCAGTACCTTCAAATCCCCCTGGTTTACGACTGAATTGAGAGACCTCAGAAAAGCCTGTAAAAAATCAGAACGTAAGTGGAGGAAAGATTGGTCAACTCTCAGCAAAACCTCCTACCAGGCCGCTCTGAGACTCTATAAAGCTGCACGGCAGAAATCTAAGGCAGATTTCTTTAAGGAGAAAATCAAAACATCAGCTAACTCCTCCAGGGAAACGTTTAAAATTGTCAAACAGTTGCTCAAAATTCCAGCTCCTATAACTATACATAAGGACCCCGAATTAAGATGTGACCAGCTAGCGGAGTTCTTTGACAGCAAAATACAAAAAATTCTAGATAGCCTCCCCAAATGCCCACTATACTATTGAGAGAAGTCCCCCCCCGTTTCTTCCAGCCCCCAACTCAAGGTCTTTAGCGCCATCACCAGGGAAGACTTCTGTAACACGCTAGCCATCATAAAAAGTGGCTCTCCATCCGACCCAGCCTATGCACATCCTCAAACAAATTTTGAGTACTATTTCATCTACGGCCACAGAGCTGTTGAACACCTCATTCGCCACAGGCATAGTCCCCCCGAGCTGGAAGCAAGCTAAAATCAAAACACTCCTTAAGAAACCAGGCCTAGACCCCTCAGACATGGCCAACTTCCGTCCAATTTCCTTGCTTCCAGGAATGGGCAAAGTAGCTGAGAAGGTGGTGAATAGGCAGCTCTCAGAATATCTGGAAAAGAACGGCCTCCTGAGCGACTCCCAAACGGGTTTTCGCCCAGGTCAGAGCACAGATACTACCCTTCTAGTTGCTACTGAAGAGGCAAGATGCATCTTAGATTCAGGGGGATCGGCAGCCTTGATCCTCCTGGATCTAAGCGCTGCATTTGACACCGTTGACCATCCAACCTTGGTCCAGCGCCTCGCCAAATTGGGCATCACGGGGTCAGCCCTCAGATGGCTGGAGTCCTTCCTCGAGAGAAGATCGTTTAGGATCTGGGAAAATGGCTCGATGTCCAAACCTATTCCCCTACAGTGTGGGGTGCCTCAGGGCTCCTCCCTGAGCCCCACACTGTTCAATGTTTATATGGCCCCGTTAGAGGAGGCAGTAGCCCCCTTCGGGATCAAATCTATTAGTTACGCAGACGACACTCAACTTATCGTCTCGCTGTCACAACAAAGGGGACACCCATCTGATCTATCAAGATGCCTAACAGCTATCTTCTCATGGATGACTGACTCCAAACTCAAACTCAATGGAGCTAAGACCGAGATTATGGTCATGGGCCACCCACTTCCATCCTTGTCCTCTGATCATTGGCCTCCTTGTATGGGGGACTTACCATCCCCAAAGGAGAAAGTTAAAAGCCTCGGGGTTTGGTTTTAACCCCAACTTACATTCATGACCCATGCACAGAAGGTGGCAGGAGGATGCTTTGGATTACTGCGGGCTGTAAGGAAGGTCCTCCCCCTTCTTCCTTTTGAATCGAGAAAACTTCTAATTCAGGGCCTAATTTTGGCCAGACTAGACTATGGCAACGCCCTCCTCCTGGCGGCGCCTCAGGCCTCGATCAACATCTTACAGCGAGTACAGAACGCCGCAGCTAGGCTCCTTATGGGAGCTCCTAGATGGGCTTCAGCTAAACCCTTGCTCAGAGCTCTACACTGGCTCCCAATCCAGGAGCGAATCTCCTTCAAGTCACTATGTATTGCCTACAAATCCCTCCATGGTAATGGCCCTCCAGCCCTTAGGGGATTGATCTGCCCTTATAAACCGACTCGGGCCCTTCGATCTGATGGAGAAAACTTGGCCATAACACCTAGAGTGAGGAAAGCCCGCACTGGAGGTCGTCGGTTCTCGCTGAATGCTGCAAAAAAGTGGAATGCCCTGCCCAGGGACCTACGGAAGGAACCCTCCTACTTGAAGTTTAGAAAATCACTCAAAACTTTTCTTTTCCCCAAGGCTCCCTAATTTTCTTCCTCATGTGTTCTGTTATTAATTGTTTCAGCGCTGGGACGCTCCAGGGCAGCCATGCGCTCTATAAACCCAATTTCATTTAATTTCATTTCATTTCATCACTTTTTTCACCACGCCTGATACCTCTGATTCCCTACCTGATTTACTCTTGCATAATACCTTTCATACAACAAACCCCCGCTAAAAACAACGCCTCTTGGAACGATTTTAGTCCAGTATCTGAATCTTTGATCACCAATATCTTTGTCAAACTTAAACCTTCTGCACATTCCAAAGATCCTCTCCCCGCCACATTAGCTCAAGAACTCAAATCTACCATTGCCCCTATATGGACTAAAATTATCAACTCCTCTCTCTCCACAGGCTGTGTTCCTGCCTCCCTCCAACTTGGCCAAATTACACCCATTCCCAAAAACTCCACAGCTGACCCCAATGATCCAAACAACCTTCGTCCCATCTCTAACCTTCCCTTCCTCTCCAAAGCCCTCGAAAAATGTGTCCTAATGCAACTAGAGAAACATATTGTCTCATTCAACCTCCTTGATGTCTTCCAGTCCAGCTTCAGAAAGGGATGCAGCACAGAAACTGCTATGCTTAATATCATGGATGATATTCATCGTTCCCTTGACAAGGAGAATCCTCGATACTTATCCTTCTCGACCTCTCAGCTGCATTTGATACTGTCCACCACCCCACCCTTCTCAGCACTCTCAAAGATCGATTCGGCTTTGAAGGCACGGTACTCAAATGGTTCTCCTCATTCCTACAAAACAGATCTCAACAAATCAAACTTAGCCATTTCCTCTCCAAACCTCAATCTATTTCACTTGGAGTACCTCAAGGTTCCATCCTCTCCCCTACCCTATTCAATCTGTTCATGGAACCACTCACCCTCATCCTCAAACACTCTAATATCAGTTACCATCTCTATGCTGATTACACTCAATTATACTACAAGATCAAATCTCACAAAGACATCCTTCACCTAAATGAGACACTGACTAAAATTCAAACCTGGTTCCATCTGAACCATCTCAACTAAATCCCAAAAAAACAGAAATCATAATTTTCTCCCCCAAAAACAATCCTCTTCCCATCCAACTCTGGGTAAATGACATCAAAGCACTAAACTGCACTCGCTCCACCTCTAATACTGTTAAGTCTCTTGGCATCAGTATTGACCAAAATCGCAAACTCATCCCCCACATTAAAAATGCATCCAAAAGCGCCCTTTTCACCCTTCTCCACCTCAAAAAACTCAAACCTTTTATTCCAGCAGAAGATTTCAAACTTGTTGTCCAATCACTGGTCCTCTCCAGGATCGATTATGGCAACGCCACTTTGGCTGGCACTCCTAAAATCCATCTTGCCTCAATTAAATCTGTCCTCAACCTTGCGGCTAGACTCATCTCCGATTGCAGAAAATTTGATCACATCTCCCCCATCCTCTACCAATAGAAGGGAAATCCACATACAAAATTGCATGCATCACTCATAAAGCTCTCCACCAAAACACCCCTTCCTACAAAACTTCAGAAAGCAGGTTGTTAAAGATCCCTGAGAAGCACTAACTCACTTGTCCTGATCCCACCCAGACTTAAATGTCATAAGACCCAATCCTGTGCGTTTTCTGGTAACGCTCCCACAATCTGGAACTCCCTCCCAACGGATATCCGCTGCAACCCTTCCTATCATCTCTTCAAACAAGCATTAGAAATGCAATCGGGCTCGGAGTTTGAGCTAATGACATTGTAAATGCCAATGTATTGTTGCTATGTGTTATGGAGTGTGTTCATGTGGTGTTTACTGCCAGTGATCTCCGTGTGAGAATATTGCACCGTTACTGCCTGTGATGTCCTTCTTGTGAGTGTGAGAAGCTTGCACCTCTGCTGCCTGTGGTCTCCTTGTGAGTGTAAGAAGCTTGCACTGCTGCTGCCTGTGATGTCATTCTTGTGAGTGGGAGAAGATTGCACCTCAGCTGCCTGTGGTCTCCTTGTGAGTGTAAGAAGCTTGCACAGCTGCTGCCTGTGATGTCCTACTCACTACTCTACTCACTACTCTACTCACTACTCTGCACTCACTACTCTACTCACTACTCTACTCACTACTCACTACTCTACTCACTACTCTGCACTCACTACTCACTACTCTACTCACTACTCTACTCACTACTCTGCACTCACTACTCACTACTCTACTCACTACTCTACTCACTACTCACTACTCTACTCACTACTCACTACTCTACTCACTACTCTGCACTCACTACTCACTACTCTACTCACTACACACTACTCTACTCACTACTCTGCACTCACTACTCTACTCACTACTCACTACTCTAATCACTACTCTGCACTCACTACTCTAATCACTACTCACTACTCTACTCACTACTCTACTCACTACTATACTCACTACTCTACTCACTACTCACTACTCTACTCACTACTCACTACTCTACTCACTACTCTGCACTCACTACTCACTACTCTACTCACTACTCTACTCACTACTCTACTCACTACTCACTACTCTACTCACTACTCTACTCACTACTCTGCATTCACTACTCACTACTCTACTCACTACTCTACTCACTACTCTACTCACTACTCACTACTCTACTCACTACTTTGCACTCACTACTCACTACTCGACTCACTACTCTGCACTCACTACTCTACTCACTACTCTACTCACTACTCACTACTCTGCACTCACTACTCTACTCACTACTCACTACTCACTACTCACTACTCTACTCACTACTCTACTCACTACTCTACTCACTACTCTGCACTCACTACTCACTACTCTACTCACTACTCTACTCACTACTCTACTCACTACTCTGCACTCACTACTCTACTCACTACTCTACTCACTACTCACTACTCTACTCACTACTCTGCACTCACTACTCTACTCACTACTCTACTCACTACTCTACTCACTACTCTACTCTACTCACTACTCTACTCACTACTCTACTCACTACTCACTACTCTACTCACTACTCACTACTCTACTCTACTCACTACTCTGCACTCACTACTCTACTCACTACTCACTACTCTACTCACTACTCTGCACTCACTACTCTACTCACTACTCACTACTCTACTCACTACTCTGCACTCACTACTCTACTCACTACTCACTACTCTACTCACTACTGTACTCACTACTCTACTCACTACTCTGCACTCACTACTCTGCACTCACTACTCACTACTCTACTCACTACTCTGCTCACTACTCACTACTCTACTCACTACTCACTACTCTACTCACTACTCTGCACTCACTACTCACTACTCTACTCACTACTCACCACTCTGCACTCACTACTCTACTCACTACTCTACTCACTGCTCTACTCACTACTCACTACTCACTACTCACTACTCACTACTCACTACTCTACTCTACTCACTACTCTGCACTCACTACTCTACTCACTACTCTACTCACTACTCACTACTCTACTCACTACTCTGTACTCACTACTCACTACTCTACTCACTACTCTACTCACTACTCTGCACTCACTACTCTACTCACTACTCTACTCACTACTCTACTCACTACTCACTACTCTACTCACTACTCACTACTCTGCACTCACTACTCTACTCACTACTCACTACTCTACTCACTACTCTACTCACTACTCTACTCACTACTCTGCACTCACTACTCACTACTCTACTCACTACTCTACTCACTACTCTGCACTCACTACTCACTACTGTACTCACTACTCACTACTCTACTCACTACTCTGCACTCACTACTCTACTCACTACTCACTACTCTACTCACTACTCTACTCACTACTCTGCACTCACTACTCACTACTCTACTCACTACTCTACTCACTACTCACTATTCTACTCACTACTCTACTCACTACTCACTACTCTACTCACTACTCACTACTCACTACTCTACTCTACTCACTACTCTGCACTCACTACTCTACTCACTACTCTACTCACTACTCACTACTCTACTCACTACTCTGCACTCACTACTCTACTCACTACTCTACTCACTACTCTGCACTCACTACTCTACTCACTACTCTACTCACTACTCTACTCACTACTCACTACTCTACTCACTACTCTACTCTACTCACTACTCTGCACTCACTACTCTACTCACTACTCACTACTCTACTCACTACTCTACTCACTACTCTACTCACTACTCTACTCACTACTCACTACTCTACTCACTACTCTGCACTCACTACTCTACTCACTACTCTACTCTACTCACTACTCTACTCACTACTCACTACTCTGCACTCACTACTCACTACTCTACTCACTACTCTACTCACTACTCTACTCACTACTCTGCACTCACTACTCACTACTCTACTCACTACTCTGCACTCACTACTCACTACTCTACTCACTACTCACTACTCTACTCACTACTCTGCACTCACTACTCTACTCACTACTCACTACTCTACTCACTACTCACTACTCTACTCACTACTCTGCACTCACTACCCACTACTCTACTCTACTCACTACTCACTACTCTACTCACTACTCTACTCACTACACACTACTCTACTCACTACTCTGCACTCACTACTCTACTCACTACTCACTACTCTACTCACTACTCACTACTCTACTCACTACTCTACTCACTACTCTACTCACTACTCACTACTCTACTCACTACTCTGCACTCACTACTCACTACTCTACTCACTACTTAAATAAAAAGATTTTTCGCTCATCAAGTCTAAGGGCTCAACATTACAAAACTTTATTTAATCTGTACTTCACACCTGCAAAACTGTTTGCCTGGGGAATAAGGGATAGTGATAGGTGTCCTAGGTGTAATCTGGGTCCTGCAGATTTACTCCATATGTTTTATAATTGCCCGAATCTAATACCAATCATTAAGGAGATACAAATATTTTTGGAGGGGCTGCTAGAGCAAAAAATTGTTCTATCCCCTACTGTGATCTTAGTGGGTATGGACGGAAAACTGAAAGCAAGAGATAAGGCGGAGGCCTTAGTATTTATTTCTGCAGCTATATTACGTCTCCTAATTTCAGCAGGCTGGAAAGATACCTCCGCACCCACATTCCAACAATGGCTATCAAGGTTTTTAGGAATGCATAATATCGAAGAATGCTTATACGATTTTAAGGGAGGGAAAAAGCGGGAATTGGGCAAGAATTTATGGGCACCAGTCAGAAAATGGAGAGATGAGAGCCAATGAAAAAGGGAAACTTGTCGCTTGATCAATGTTGTCCTTTTATTGTCTTTTTATAACGCACGATTTCTTTGCTTATTTGGTTTATTTATAGACTTTATAAATGATATTATATAAATAATGTGATATATGGAATGAAATTTTTGTACCTTGAATACCTGAAACATCTCAATTAAAAAAATAAAATAAAAAAAAACTTTACTCACTACTCACTACTCTACTCACTACTCAGCACTCACTACTCACTACTCTACTCACTACTCTACTCACTACTCTGCACTCACTACTCACTACTCTACTCACTACTCTACTCACTACTCACTACTCTACTCACTACTCTGCACTCACTACTCTACTCACTACTCACTACTCTACTCACTACTCTACTCACTACTCTACTCACTACTCTACTCACTACTCGACTCACTACTCTGCACTCACTACTCTGCACTCACTACTCACTACTCTACTCACTACTCTACTCACTACTCTACTCACTACTCTACTCACTACTCACTACTCACTAATCTGCACTCACTACTCTACTCACTACTCTACTCACTACTCTGCACTCACTACTCTACTCACTACTCTACTCACTACTCACTACTCTACTCACTACTCTACTCACTACTCTACTCACTACTCTGGTGGTGTTAGTACTGGTAGTACTGATGGTGGTAGTACTGGTAGTAGTGGTGGTGGTTGTGGTACTGCTAGTACTGGTAGTGGTAGTACTGGTAGTGGTAGTACTGGTAGTGATAGTACTGGTGGTGGTGTACTGGTAGTACTGGTGGTGGTGGTAGTACTGGTGGCTGTAGTAGTGGTAGTACTGGTGGCTGTAGTAGTGGTAGTACTGCTGGTGGTAGTACTGGTAGTATTGATGGTGGTAGTACTGGTATTACTGGTGGTAGTGGTAGTGGTAGTACTGGTGGTGGTGGTAGTGGTAGTACTGGTGGCTGTAGTAGTGGTAGTACTGGTGGCTGTAGTAGTGGTAGTACTGGTGGTGGTGTTACTGGTAGTACTGGTGGTGGTGGTGGTACTGGTAGTGGTAGTAGTGGTAGTACTGGAGGTGGTGGTACTGGTAGTGGTAGTACTGTTGGTGGTAGTACTGGTGGTGGTAGTACTGGTAGTGGTGGTACTGGTGGTGGTGGTACTGGTGGTGGTGGTACTGGTAGTGGTAGTACTGGTGGTGGTACCGGTAGTGGTAGTGCTAGTGGTGGTGGTACTGCTGCCCGTAGTACTGGTAGTGGTAGTACTGGTGGTGGTGGTACTGGTGGTGGTAGTACTGGTGGTGGTAGTGGTACTGGTATTGGTAGTACTGGTAGTGGTAGTACTGGTGGTCGTGGTACTGTTAGTACTGGTGGTGGTGGTAGTTGTAGTACTGGTGGCTGTAGTACTGGTATTACTGGGGGTGTTGGTGGTACTGGTAGTGGTAGTACTGGTGGTGGTGGTACTGGTGCTGGTGGTGGTACTGGCAGTGGTAGTACTGGTGGTGGTACCGGTAGTGGTAGTGCTAGTGGTGGTGGTACTGCTGCCCGTAGTACTGGTAGTGGTAGTACTGGTAGTGGTAGTACTGGTGGTGGTGGTACTGGTGGTGGTGGTACTGGTGGTGGTAGTACTGGTGGTGGTAGTGGTACTGGTAGTGGTAGTACTGGTGGTGGTGTTACTGGTAGTACTGGTGGTGGTGGTACTGGTAGTGGTAGTACTGGAGGTGGTGGTACTGGTAGTGGTAGTACTGTTGGTGGTAGTACTGGTGGTGGTAGTACTGGTAGGGTGGTGGTACTGGTGGTGGTGGTACTGGTAGTGGTAGTACTGGTGGTGGTACCAGTAGTGGTAGTGCTAGTGGTGGTGGTACTGCTGCCCGTAGTACTGGTAGTGGTAGTACTGGTGGTGGTGGTACTGGTGGTGGTAGTACTGGTGGTGGTAGTGGTACTGGTATTGGTAGTAATGGTAGTGGTAGTACTGGTGGTCGTGGTACTGTTAGTACTGGTGGTGGTGGTAGTTGTAGTACTGGTGGCTGTAGTACTGGTAGTACTGGGGGTGGTGGTGGTACTGGTAGTGGTAGTACTGGTGGTGGTGGTACTGGTGGTGGTGGTGGTACTGGTAGTGGTAGTACTGGTGGTGGTACCGGTAGTGGTAGTGCTAGTGGTGGTGGTACTGCTGCCCATAGTACTGGTAGTGGTAGTACTGGTGGTGGTGGTACTGGTGGTGGTGGTACTGGTGGTGGTAGTACTGGTGGTGGTAGTGGTACTGGTATTGGTAGTACTGGTAGTGGTAGTACTGGTGGTCGTGGTACTGTTATTACTGGTGGTGGTGGTAGTTGTAGTACTGGTGGCTGTAGTACTGGTAGTACTGGGGGTGGTGGTAGTACTGGTGGTGGTGGTACTGGTAGTGGTAGTACTGGTGGTGGTGTTACTGGTAGTACTGGTGGTGGTGGTGGTACTGGTAGTGGTAGTAGTGGTAGTACTGGAGGTGGTGGTACTGGTAGTGGTAGTACTGTTGGTGGTAGTACTGGTGGTGGTAGTACTGGTGGTGGTGGTACTGGTGGTGGTGGTACTGGTAGTGGTAGTACTGGTGGTGGTACCGGTAGTGGTAGTGCTAGTGGTGGTGGTACTGCTGCCCGTAGTACTGGTAGTGGTAGTACTGGTGGTGGTGGTACTGGTGGTGGTAGTACTGGTGGTGGTAGTGGTACTGGTATTGGTAGTACTGGTAGTGGTAGTACTGGTTGTCCTGGTACTGTTAGTACTGGTGGTGGTGGTAGTTGTAGTACTGGTGGCTGTAGTACTGGTAGTACTGGGGGTGTTGGTGGTACTGGTAATGGTAGTACTGGTGGTGGTGGTACTGGTGCTGGTGGTGGTACTGGTAGTGGTAGTACTGGTGGTGGTACCGGTAGTGGTAGTGCTAGTGGTGGTGGCAGTGCTGCCCGTAGTACTGGTAGTGGTAGTACTGGTAGTGGTAGTACTGGTGGTGGTGGTACTGGTGGTGGTGGTACTGGTGGTGGTAGTACTGATGGTGGTAGTGGTACTGGTAGTGGTAGTACTGGTGGTGGTGTTACTGGTAGTACTGGTGGTGGTGGTGGTACTGGTAGTGGTAGTAGTGGTAGTACTGGAGGTGGGGGTACTGGTAGTGGTAGTACTGTTGGTGGTAGTACTGGTGGTGGTGGTACTGGTGGTGGTGGTACTGGTGGTGGTGGTACTGGTGGTGGTGGTACTGGTAGTGGTAGTACTGGTGGTGGTACCGGTAGTGGTAGTGCTAGTGGTGGTGGTACTGCTGCCCGTAGTACTGGTAGTGGTAGTACTGGTAGTGGTGGTACTGGTGGTGGTATTACTGGTGGTGGTAGTGGTACTGGTATTGGTAGTACTGGTAGTGGTAGTACTGGTGGTCGTGGTACTGTTAGTACTGGTGGTAGTGGTAGTTGTAGCACTGGTGGCTGTAGTACTGGTAGTACTGGGGGTGGTGGTAGTACTGGTGGTGGTGGTACTGGTGGTGGTGGTAGTGGTAATGGTAATGGTAGTACTGGTGGTGGTGGTACTGGTAGTACTGGTGGTGGTGTTAGTGGTAGTACTGGTGGTCGTGGTACTGTTAGTACTGGTGGTGGTGGTAGTTGTAGTACTGGTGGCTGTAGTACTGGGGGTGGTGGTAGTACTGGTGGTGGTGGTAGTGGTAGTACTGGTGGTGGTGTTACTGGTAGTACTGGTGGTGGTGGTGGTACTGGTAGTGGTAGTAGTGGTAGTACTGGGGGTGTTGGTGGTAGTGGTAGTACTGGTGGTGGTGGTACTGGTGCTGGTGGTGGTACTGGTAGTGGTAGTACTGGTGGTGGTACCGGTAGTGGTAGTGCTAGTGGTACTGCTGCCCGTAGTACTGGTAGTGGTAGTACTGGTGGTGGTGGTACTGGTGGTGGTGGTACTGGTGGTGGTAGTACTGGTGGTGGTAGTGGTACTGGTATTGGTAGTACTGGTAGTGGTAGTACTGGTGGTCGTGGTACTGTTAGTACTGGTGGTAGTGGTAGTTGTAGCACTGGTGGCTGTAGTACTGGTAGTGGTAGTACTGGTGGTCGTGGTACTGGTGGTGGTGGTACTGGTGGTGGTGGTAGTGGTAATGGTAATGGTAGTACTGGTAGTGGTAGTACTGGTGGTGGTGGTACTGGTAGTACTGGTGGTGGTGTTAGTGGTAGTACTGGTGGTCGTGGTACTGTTAGTACTGGTGGTGGTGGTAGTTGTAGTACTGGTGGCTGTAGTACTGGGGGTGGTGGTAGTACTGGTGGTGGTGGTAGTGGTAGTACTGGTGGTGGTGTTACTGGTAGTACTGGTGGTGGTGGTGGTACTGGTAGTGGTAGTAGTGGTAGTACTGGAGGTGGTGGTACTGGTAGTGGTAGTACTGTTGGTGGTAATACTGGTGGTGGTAGTACTGGTAGTGGTGGTACTGGCGGTGGTGGTACTGGTGGTGGTGGTACTGGTAGTGGTAGTACTGGTGGTGGTACCGGTAGTGGTAGTTCTAGTGGTGGTGGTACTGCTGCCCGTAGTACTGGTAGTGGTAGTACTGGTGGTGGTGGTACTGGTGGTGGTAGTACTGGTGGTGGTAGTGGTACTGGTATTGGTAGTACTGGTAGTGGTAGTACTGGTGGTCGTGGTACTGTTAGTACTGGTGGTGGTGGTAGTTGTAGTACTGGTGGCTGTAGTACTGGTAGTACTGGGGGTGTTGGTGGTACTGGTAGTGGTAGTACTGGTGGTGGTGGTACTGGTGCTGGTGGTGGTACTGGTAGTGGTAGTACTGGTGGTGGTACCGGTATTGGTAGTGCTAGTGGTGGTGGTACTGCTGCCCGTAGTACTGCTAGTGGTAGTACTGGTAGTGGTAGTACTGGTAATGGTGGTACTGGTGGTGGTGGTACTGGTGGTGGTAGTACTGGTGGTGGTAGTGGTACTGGTAGTGGTAGTACTGGTGGTGGTGTTACTGGTAGTACTGGTGGTGGTGGTGGTACTGGTAGTGGTAGTAGTGGTAGTACTGGAGGTGGTGGTACTGGTATCAATCAATCAATCAATCAATACATTTATAGAGCGCACTACTCACCCGTGGGGTCTCAAGGCGCTAGGAGGGGGGGTGCCTTTACTGCTCGAACAGCCAGGTCTTGAGCTTCTTCCTGAAGGAGAGGTGGTCTTGGGTCAGGCGCAGGTCGATCGGGAGGGAGTTCCAGGTCTTGGCGGCCAGGTAGGAGAAGGACCTTCCTCCTGTTGTCGCTCTTCGGATGCGGGGGACGGCGGCGAGGGCGTGGCTGGTTGATCTGAGGTGGCGCTTGGGAGCGTAGAAGTTGATTCGGTTGTTGAGGTAGCTCGGGCCTTGGTCGTGTAGGGCTTTGTGTGCGTGGGTGAGGAGGCGGAAGGTGATTCTTTTGGTAGTGGTAGTACTGTTGGTGGTAGTACTGGTGGTGGTAGTACTGGTAGTGGTGGTACTGGTGGTGGTGGTACTGGTGGTGGTGGTACTGGTAGTGGTAGTACTGGTGGTGGTACCGGTAGTGGTAGTGCTAGTGGTGGTGGTACTGCTGCCCGTAGTACTGGTAGTGGTAGTACTGGTGGTGGTGGTACTGGTGGTGGTAGTGGTACTGGTATTGGTAGTACTGGTAGTGGTAGTACTGGTGGTCGTGGTACTATTAGTACTGGTGATGGTGGTAGTTGTAGTACTGGTGGCTGTAGTACTGGTAGTACTGGGGGTGTTGGTGGTACTGGTAGTGGTAGTACTGGTGGTGGTGGTACTGGTGCTGGTGGTGGTACTGGTAGTGGTAGTACTGGTGGTGGTACCGGTAGTGGTAGTGCTAGTGGTGGTGGTACTGCTGCCCGTAGTACTGGTAGTGGTAGTACTGGTAGTGGTAGTACTGGTGGTGGTGGTACTGGTGGTGGTGGTACTGGTGGTGGTAGTACTGGTGGTGGTAGTGGTACTGGTAGTGGTAGTACTGGTGGTGGTGTTACTGGTAGTACTGGTGGTGGTGGTGGTACTGGTAGTGGTAGTAGTGGTAGTACTGGAGGTGGTGGTACTGGTAGTGGTAGTACTGTTGGTGGTAGTACTGGTGGTGGTAGTACTGGTATTGGTAGTACTGGTAGTGGTAGTACTGGTGGTCGTGGTACTGTTAGTACTGGTGGTGGTGGTAGTTGTAGTACTGGTGGCTGTAGTACTGGTAGTGGTGGTAGTACTGGTGGTGGTGGTACTGGTGGTAGTGGTAATGGTAATGGTAGTACTGGTAGTGGTACTGGTAGTACTGGTGGTGGTGTTAGTGGTAGTACTGGTGGTCGTGGTACTGTTAGTACTGGTGGTGGTGGTAGTGGTAGTACTGGTGGCTGTAGTACTGGTAGTACTGCTGGTGGTGGTGCATGTATCAATGAGTCTAATTTTTCCTAATGAAATAGCCATTGGCATTACGTGAGACACACAAGACATTTGTGAATTCCCATTGTAACCACGGGAAGGCTCTGTTTTCCATGATTATTGCGTATTCACGTTTTTTCCACAAACTTTACAATAATGATGACTGCATGTTAACTCTGCGAGTCAGGCTCGACAGCACGTGTCACGAAGGTCACTTTTAACCCTGATCATTTATTCAACCAGTAGTCTGCATGTCAGCACTTATTAAAATTCGGAAAACAAAGCTTACAGAACCAGAATCCAAATGTTTTATAATAAAATGCCTTTAAACCCCGTTTTTTAAACCACAGACAAAAATAGTGCAGCGTGCGAGGAAAAGAAGGAAATGGCGCCCTTTGGAAATGAGAGTATTCAGGAAAGACAAGAACTACAGTGTGGACGAGCATGTATGAGTCATCTTCTGTGAGCCTCGCCTGCTGCCTCTCGTCATTTTACATTGAACGCGCTCACCGCTCAGACCATCTGGATTGCATTACACGGGCACTCTCACAGCTCGTAATTAAGATTAATAGTCTGCCGTGCGCATAACCACACACAATATGCCATGAAACTGAAATAAATGACGGACGAAAAGTAAAAATAGCCTATCACGTCAAGGCTACTAAATAGACAGCACAGCGAAGACGAATCACTACGCAGATGCCATAAAAAATGCGGCGCGCACTAAGGAATGTGGCAGCCCGGACCCCTTTCAGAATTCTTTTTTTTTCTAATACATAAGAGCTCGGAAGCTCCGCCCCCACTTCGTGGTGACGTAGGCCCGAGCCCTAAAAAGAACTTAAAATACTGCTTCTCAACAAATACTGGGGTATCTAATGTCACTGACACTTTACATGTTCACAGTATCGTGATACTTAGTATTACGACACCATCCATGGTCACTCCTTACTCTCATATTATGCACTCCCCTCCCTCCTCCTCTATACTCATTCCTTCTCTTTCTCACCCTCGCCTCACTTCCATCTCTCTCCTTCCATCTTTATCTATATACATTTTAATTGATATTTCCATGCTTTTCTGCCGCACTAGACATGTTTGAACTCACTATCACAATGTAATGCTTTCTTGCTTGTTTTTTACTCTACCTCATTGTTTGTTTTCACCTTCCTTGTAAAGCGCTCTGATACTCTCGGGTCCAGCAGCGCTATATAAAACCTTTGAAATAAATCGTTCCTATAGTATTCCTTGACTACGTCTTTAGGGATGTGATCCTTGGCTTCTATGGGGGAGGGGTTCCTCGGTTCCCCTCGTGCCCGGCTTCCTCACTCCTAGCCTTGAGTTTGAGCTCCTTCAAGCTCCGTTCGTGCTCTAACTGGAGTTTCCTGCCCGCATGCTCTCGCTGCAACTTTTTTTCCTCCAACTCCCCTTGCAACCTCAACTCTTCCATAGCTAACTTCCTTTCTGTTAATTTTAACTCCCCTTCAATTTTTAGCTTAGCTAGCTCTAACTCGTGGGCTCTGCTATTCTCTCGATCTGCCAGTCCCTCTGGGGACAGGCCTCTCTCTAGCATGGCGCTACGCGCAAGGGAAACTGCTCTTTCCATCTCAGGGGCCCCGGGTTCGTCCTGCCGTCCGTCCCCAACGCCGTTCCCTTCTACATGGGGAGGAGGCGCCCTGGACTCTACCCAGGCCTTCAGGGCCTTCTGGAAATCTTCCTTGGTGTTTAGGCCAGTGGATGGAGATTTGAAAGTCCTTACAGAATTGTTTCAGTTCCCTATGGGTGTAATTCTGTAATTGGTCTTCTTGAAAGGTAGAGTTCCCGCTGGGTCCGGTAAGACTAATGGCGCTAGGTAGTGTGTCAGCTGCTCCCCTATACAATGACCACAAATGCTGATTCGGATCTCTTCCGCTGCTACCAGTGTTAGAGGGGGGAGGTCCCTGGGGGACAGAAGTAAGTACTCATGACCACCCCGGGACCCCTCTCATCCAGGAACGTTACCGAGCACTAGAGTCAGACCCTCCAGAGGGGAGGGTTAAGCATTTATGTTCATGTACACGGAGACACCACCACACTACAAAGGGACACCACACCAATGGGTTATAGGCAAAACAAGTTCTTTATATATGGCTTCTCATCAGATCAGGGATTATGTACACTTGGGCTAGGGGCCAGCTTTGCTTCTTGAATGGCCGGGATTCATGGAGGGGATATGCGGGAGACTTAGTGGGAATTCTCTAGGTACTCACAGTCTCCCCGGGTTAGTCTCTAGTCCGGTCGGCTTGGGAGGGCTGTGGTATTCAGCGCTCCTGGCACGGATGGTGGAGGTCACGTATCTGGCGTACGCCTCTCAATCATCGAGCCGCGGGATATGGAGGGCTGCAATGTAGAGGTATCAGGCGTACGACTCACAATCCTCGAGTCGCGTGATACCGATGGGGTCTAGAGCAGCGGGTTTGTGGACAACTCGTACCATCAACCACGATTCGTTTACTTGATGTTCCACACACCCTAGGCTCCAGGTACGACTCGCACTTCTGAGCGCCGTAGGTTGGGTCGCCTCTTCTGGCGGTGACAGGCCAGTGCTGGTCGTACTTTGGAGCACGAAGGGCTCTTGTGTCCGGTCTCCGGTGTGGGGCACACCCTGAAGCGCCACTGGTCTCCTTGCGCTCCCCGGGCCGTGGCGTACAGCGGTCGATGCGGTGCATACTCTGGAGCGCACAGGTTCTCACGCGCTTCCAGGTACGGGACGGACAGATGTAGCTGCGGTGCGTCCTCTGGAGCGCACAGGTTCTCAAGCGCTTCCAGGTACGGGACGGACAGATGTAGGCCAGGTACAAGGCTCGAGCCGCGACGAAGTCAGCAGGGCTCAAGTCGGGGGCAACAAAGCATCCTCACGGGGTCAGGGGAGCCGCGATCTAGTCAGCAGGGCTCGGAGTGTCTTTGGTGGGAGCGTGACTTTCTTCTTCTCCAGGATGGGCCGCAACCATGTCAGTAGGGCCCTCTTGTTCCAAGATTCAACTAACTCCACTCCCGAGGTGGCCCCGTTATATCTCTCCTTTTTCCTTTCAAGCTCTAGCCCTCCCAGATGGCTCCTCGGGCCTGGGGCTGATTGTCGGTGCCTCCGGCCATCTGGCACTCATCTCCTTTGAAGTCTGGAGGTGGGGCTTTTCCGCTGCCCGGCAGGGAGCGGGCCATTTCGGGCAGGAGGTGCGAACGAAACTCCTCCTCCCCATTCCACTGGGAAAAGGATCGCTACCACAGAGAATTTCCTCTAATCTGACCTGTACATTTTTCATATAGCGATTGAATCACAAAATATTTCAAGGAGGATGCAGTATAAAGAAGAGAAAAGTGCACTATGTCATGTTATTTTTTTCTTTTTTCATTTATTATCATTTTTATAATATTGTGTAGACATTCATTTTTTTATGAAAAGATTTTTTCAACATTTCATATAAATAATTCTGTATCACACTGTTTGCAATTCGAAGAAATTTTTGGCAAAGAACCCCATAAAGTCACCATAACCTCATACCACTCATTCTATCATTCATTCTTCACCACTCACTCACAATCCTATACTCTTACAATACTAACAAATACAATACAATATAATACATAAAAATACATCAAAATTATCACTGAGACTCCCCTGTGAGTTTAGCAAAGTTTAAATATCCAAAGTCTCTTTTACTTGATATTATATAATTTCCAAACTGTTCATTCCTTTTCTTCTTTTTCCTTTTTGTTATAACTCTCTGTGGGGGGATCTCAGATGGGTACGGCCTACGTATGTTTCGGTGATTAGTATGAATTAGTTCACCTTCTTCAGGGCCAACATAGAACTAGACAGCAGACAAATATATAACACTCTATATTAAAAGCACAGGGTTCTTTTATCTGAAATAAGAACATATTTTGCTCAGTGTTAATTACAGTCCTTATAATGCATCCTATTCACAGTTCATTTTAGACATTTTAGGTTAGAATTCCATGCTATAGTGCGTTGTTCAGGCTCGGACAACGATGCCTGTGCTGAAACATTTATGACACTATCGGTGGCATAGTATGAAGCACCAAGATTCCCACAAGTATGTTAGTAAGAATAAAGATCAGATGAAGATAGTAACACTAGCGGTTGAGTGCTGAAATAGTGGGAAAAAGTGGAGCGAATTGGAGATATGGTCTCCTCAACCCGTGTTCTAAAAAGTCAGAATAAAAAATATAGAAATAATTGATAAGTGCATTGAGCCCCTCACCAAGAGATATGGTACTGTGTATGTACCTTTTCTATCAAATAGAGACCGCTGTTTGACCTTCTAGTAACAACGAGTCCTGTATAAAGTAGCAGTGGCCAAATCCTGCAAGCAAAGTATATTTACATGGATGAGTTAATATCCTAACTGACAATAGTTATCGGTTATTAGACGTGGGAGAGGTTACCTTTATGGGAGTTATCCCACGTGGTGTAAACTCCTGTGTCAAAGTTAGGTTCCTTTTTCTTATTTTCTAGTGCTTCATACTGGTGCTCGGCAGTATGAGAATACTCTGAGTTGGTATGCCTGAGGAAAGTGACCTACAGAGATTAGTCTTTGTTGGAGCATAATTAAAGGAAAGTCATATTACTCCCTATTAGTTACATATTGGCTAATGGTTTTACCTATTATAAAAAGCAGTTGAGGACAATTGGTTAGGTTTTTCTCAGTAATACGTCTTCTCCGCTCGCTGCATGTATAATTCGGCATCTTGCGAATGAGCCTAGAGTGACAAGCCAGTGTTACCGTCTATGTCGATTGCCAAGGAGAACTTGTCAGCAGCATTTATTTGTCAGTTTTGAATTAGTGCACAAGACTAACAAGAAATTGTTTATCAAAATAAAAATATAATTCAGAAATAAGCCAAACATAGCTGAACAACTGTCATAGAAGCCAACTATACCTAATATATGGTGGCTAAAGTCAATATTATTGGTAAAACTTAGTTTACTAAATAACAGCTTTTGTTCGTCATTGATAAATTTTTTGTTGACAAAGAGTTGAGGGGGAATGACAGAATGTGAAGTATTTTGTTTATGTTATATGAAGGGCCACCTGTTAGACGCCGTTTTTAGCAACAGCCACAAGCTCCATGTGGGCACTCCTTTGTCCCTTCCTTGGACCGATCATCTGCTGGTGCCTCTAACCTGGGAAACGGTGATTCCTCCCCCGGCTCCTTTAATAGCCCCGCGGATGGGGAGGAACTGGTCTAATCTTCCAACGGACCAATGGGTCCGCTCCTTGACGGCCGTGTCCCCGGTTTTGGGCACTGGCCCGGAGGTATCTAATAGGAACTTTAAAATCTGGATTAAGACCTCGTTGGACCTGGTAGCCCCACTAAAAGCCCTACATAAAAAAAACAAGGCTAAGGAAGCGCCATGGTTTACCCCTAAATTACGAGAGATGAAACAAACGTGCAGGAAACTAGAGAGGGAATGGAGAAAGGCCCAGAGGAAGAAAGGCGAACAAATTACAGAGAAGCGATCAGGAAGTATAAGGTAGATAGAAAGTTGGCGCAATCCTTCTTTTATGACCAGAAGATGCGGACGGCAGCCAATTACCCTAGGAAAATCTTCCATATCGCGAAAACACTTATTAAGATCCCTCAAAATCTCCCTGACCCTAAAGAGGCCCAAGACCGCTGCGAGAAACAGACGGAGTACTTCCATCAAAAAATTGAACTTATCTCTGTCTCTTTTGCCCCCGTTAGGAGTGCATCTAATCTCTCGCCCGAGGATACTACTGTAACCACTTACTGCCCCCTCACGGAATTCCCTTTGCTTGACGAGGAGTCACTGCAAATTTTAATGCTAAAAGTGCTATCTGGCTCCCCTACTGACCCAGCTCCTACCCGCCACCTGCTACCAGTTGCAGACACAATCAGACCGGCGATTCTTAGTACTCTAAACTCTTCTATTGTCGCAGGAATGGTGCCGCTGGCATGGAAATGTGAACAGGTCAGAGCCCTTTTGAAAAAAACAAATCTTGACCTTGCAACCATGGCTAACTACCGCCCGATCTCTCTCCTGCCATGGCTGGGCAAACTGTTCGAGAAGCACATCAATTCCTCTTTGGTTAACCATCTGGAGTCTCACAATCTACTCCAAGATTCCCAAGCAGGCTTTCGTCCGAAGCTCGGAACGGAAGTTGCCCTTCTGGCAGTGACAGAATCAGCTCGGAGAGATATGGATCAAGGCGGCACCACAGCAATTATTTTGCTAGATCTGAGTGCCGCCTTCCACACAGTGGAACACAACATCCTGCTAGCACGTATTAGGCGGCTCGACGTAACAGGGCCAGCTCTCTCCTGGCAGCAATCCTTCCCAGAAGACCGGGTGTTCCAGGTCTCGGAGGGTACCGCTGAATCTATGCCATGGCCCCTCAACTGAGGGGTCCCACAGGGTTCCTCCTTAAGTCCGACCTTATTTAATGTCTACATGGAACCCTTGGCAGACATTGTGCACCCGTTTAACATCGAAATTGTAACCTATGCGGACGACACCTAACTGGTGGTCGGTTTAAACCATCCCGAGGGTTCGTCTAGCAATTTGGGCACCTGCTTAGAAGCAGTAGCCAGTTGGATGACACTTTCCCATCTGAAATTGAACGGGGAGAAAACGGAACTGATGTTCCTGAGGAAGTCCCCTCCCCTGGACCAAGCATTGACTGGCCTTCTTGTATGGGCACCATGCCTGAACCAAAAAATCTGATTAAATGCCTAGGAGTATGGCTTGATAACACCTTAGGGTTTAACCACCAAGCCACCAAACTCTCTGCAAAAATCTTGCCGCTCCTCCCATTCCATGTCCAGTGGATCTTGGTGCAGGCTATCATCTTGTCCCGCCTGGACTACGGGAATTCCTTGTATTTAGGCGCTCCGGTTGGTACCATAAAAAAACTGCAGGTTACTCAGAACTCTGCAGCTCGCCTATTGCTCTGACTTTCTCGCAGACACTCAGACACTCAGGGTCTGCCGCCCTGAAAACCCTCCATTGGCTGTCAATGCAGGCTCGGATGTGTATAGCCCACAAAGCCATGTGGCACACTGGCCCAGCATTAGTTTGCTCCCTAGTCTCCCCTTACCATCCGCCAAGCGCCTTACGATCTGAGGGTACAGGCCGGGCAACAATCCGCAAAATCAAACGAGCAAGGTGGGGAGGACGTTCATTCTCGTGGAATGCCATTTCACGCTGGAACTCCCTACCCCTCTCCCTCCGCATTGAACAAGATCTACTCAAGTTTCGGAAACGGCTGAAGACCCTTCTTTTTCATTAACGAATAGTTTCTTACCTGTCGGTGTAGTTTTGCAGCTTGAAGATCTTTCTGGATTCACTATGCTGTGCATTATTCCGCGATCTGGTGGTTGGGTCCGGATTCGTAGTCTTTTTTCTTTTTCTTTTTTGTTTTGTAGCCCAGGTGGGCGTCGACGTCCCACCATTTGGTGTACCTTCGTGACGTCGGCACGCTTCCTGCGGAAGCTCCAACCCTTGGGCGCCATCTTCGGATTCTTTTTTCTCTGTCCTTGTGGTGAATCCATGGCTATGTGTGTTAATCCTTCTTTGAACGTAAATCTCTTCACGTATCTTGTCATCTTAAACCTTTCTTCTTACTCTATGTCTTTCCACCTTCTCCAGCCTCATCCTTCCGGCGGAGGTGGGTGGGTTCGCTAGTGAATCCAGAAAGATCTTCAAGCTGCAAAACTACACCGACAGGTAAGAAACTATTCGTTTTGCAGCGTGAATCTTTCTGGATTCACTATGCTGTGCATAGATTTCGGAGCGGTTTTGTTACTCATGTGGCGGCTGGGTGGAAGATGGGCGTTGGTTGTTAAAAATATGTTGAAGCACTCTTTGGCCTACTTGTGCTTCCTTGTTCATCTGCACATCTACGCAATAGTGCTTGGTGAAAGTGTGCACTGAAGCCCATGTTGCCGCCAGGCAAATGTCTTGGATGGGTGTGTTTGCCAGAAAGGCAATTGTTGCCCCCTTGTTTCTTGTTGAGTGGGCTCGCGCCCCCTCTGCCAATTCCTGCCCTGCTTGCTTGTGGCAGAGGTGTATTGTCTGTGCAATCCATCGGGCGATGGTGTTCTTAGTCACTGGTCTACCCAGGAAACTTGTTGCGAAGGACACAAAGAACTGTTTTGTCTTCCTGTGTTCCTTTGTCCTTTCTATATAGGGCATTACTGCCCGTCTTGCGTCCAGAGTGTGGAGCGCCCTCTCGGCGTTTGACGTGGGCTTCTGGAAGAAGCTAGGTATTTGAATACTCTGGTTCATGTGGAACTTTGACACTACCTTGGGCATGAAGTGTGGGTCTGTTCTCATCACGACCCTGTCACTGTGTATCTGTATGTATGGTTCCTGTAGTGTCAGTGCTTGCAGCTCGCTCACTCTGCGTAGGTGATTGCTACTAGAAAGGCTGTTTTCATTGTCAGCATTTGCAGCGATGCTTTATGCATGGGCTCAAAAGGGGCTTTCATGAGTTCTGTCAGCACCACGTTTAAGTTCCATGCCTGGCGGCGGCATCCTTTTGGGTGGCGCTATTCTCTTTGCTCCCTCCAAGAACCCTTTCACTACTCGGGATGTGAAGAAACTTCTCACAGTCTCTCCGCTTGTGTATGCCACAATTGCTGCTAGGTGAACCCTCAGTGAGGATGAGCTTAGCTTTGCTTTTATTAGGTGCGTGAGGTATCTAAGCACCGTTGATTCTCTCGTCAGTTTTCTCTGCAGTTATTTCTTAGAGCACCATTGAGTGAACCTCTTCCATTTTTCCCCATAGCACTTACGCGTGCTGGGCCTCCTTGCCTCTCGCAGCACCCGTAGGGTGCTCTCTGGTAGTTTTAGATGTGCGAACTCTAAGTCCTCAGGAGCCACGCTGACAGACTGAGGCTTTCCGGTTCTGGGTGTAGAACCTCTACCCTGTCCATGGAGAGAAGGTCTCTTCTTTTTGGGAACTTGTGTGCTGGACCCTGCGCCATTTCCATAATCTGCGAGTACCAGGTCTGTCTGGCCCATTGGGGAGCCACCAGGATGAGTGTCAAGTTGCTCGACATGCACTTGTTGAGAACTCGGGGGATCAGTGGCGTCGGGGGAAAAGCGTAGGCAAATTTCTTTGACCAACTTATCCATAGGGCATTCCCCTGGGATAGCGGTTCTGGTTCCCTCGATGCAAAGTGTTGGCCTTTCGCGTTCTGGCGTGTTGCAAACAGGTCTATTGTTGGCGTGCCCCATCTCCTGAACAGTTTCTCTGTCTCCTGACTGTTCAGCTCCCATTCGTGGGATACTGACGTCTGCCTGCTTAGCCAATCCGCTTCCACATTGTCCTTCCCCGGCAGGTGTATGGCTAGCAGGTCTATCTTGAGTGGGATCGCCCATCTCCAGATTTCTTGGGCCAACCTTGACAGAGGAAATGACTGTGTCCCTCCTTGCTTGTTGATGTAAAACATTGTTGTGGTGTTGTCTGTCTGTATCATCACCCTTCGGTTGTACAGGTGTTTCTGAAAGGCCTTGAGGGCCAGCAACACTGTTTTCAGTTCCAGGTAGTTGATGTGCTTGACTGCATTCCCTGGGTTCCACAGACACCTCACTCTGAGCCTGCTCATGTGTGCGCCCCATCCTTTCTGGGATGCGTCTGTGGTGATGGTCACTGTTGGGTCCGGTGGTGCTAGAGGCTTCCCCATTGTTATTTTCTCCTTCGTCCACCACTTCATCTCTTCCTGCACCTTGTGCGTTACAACCACTAGATCTTCCCAACTTCCTTCCGCTTGTGACCATTGCTGTTGCAGGCAGTCTTGTAGTGGTCTCATCTGCAGGCGTACATTGGGGACCAGGTGTATGCATGACGCCATCATCCCCAAGATCTTGCTCACTGTTCTCACTGTCAGAGCTTGCCCCTTCTGGTAGTGACGTTTCTCCCTCAGTAGGCTGAGTGTTCTCTTCTCGCTGGGCGTCACTCTGCATTCGATAGTGTTGATATTATGCTATCTCCAAAAGCATTTTAAGCACGCTTAAGCAAGTATATGCTCCCTCTCTTTGTACTTTCATATTATTGACGTACCTGTTTGACTATGCACCCTGTACCTACACTACCTCTACTATTACCTACTTTTTGTATTTGACCTACCTATGTAACTAGGCACCTTGTACCTAACTACCTCAACTATTGCCCACTATTATGCTATCACCCCTTCTCCTTGTAAAGCGCTCTGATATCTGCAAAGATCTTGTTCGCGCTATATAAAACTTTCAAAATAAATAAAATAAATAAATCTGAGCTCCCAGGAAGATCTTCACCTGCTCTGGGTTCAAGGAGCACTTTCCCCAGTGTATGGAGAAACCCAGGTTTGTGAGCGTTCTTGTGACTTTCTCTGCATGAATTTTGCACCTCGTGTAAGAGCTTGCCTTTACGAGCCAGTCGTCTAGGTAGGGGTTCACGTGTATCCCCTCTCTTTGTAGGTGTGCAGCCACTGCTGCGAGGCATTTTGTAAAGACCCTTGGCGCTGACTTTAGTCCGAAAGCTAGGGTTGTGAACTGATAGTGATCTTCATTCACCTTGAATCTTGGCATGTGCTTGTGTTTCCTGTTCATGGAGATGTGCAGGTACGCATCTTTGAGGTCTATGGTGGACAAGAAGTCCCCGGCCTTTATTTGTGGGCTGACCTCTTGTAGGGAAGTCATCTTGAACCTTTGTGTCCTTACATATTTGTTTAGGAACCGTGGGTCCAGGATGGGTCTTAGGCTTTCGTCGACCTTTGGCACTAGGAAGTAATTTGAGTACACTCCCTTGTTCCGTTCCTTGGGTGGGACTGGCTCTATGGCCTCTTTGAGGAGGAGTTCTCGAGCTTCCTCTTGGAGCAACTGCAGCTCCCTGCCCTTGTGATTTCTTTTCTTTGGTTTTCTGCTCGGTGGTCTTTTCTCCAACTCGATGCAGTATCCGTACTGTATAATGTTCAGTATCCACTTGTCTGTGGTAATTTTTCTCCACTCCTGGAGAAAGAATCTCAACCTTCCTCCTACTGGAGTTGCGTGTTCCCTTGAGTCCAGTCCGTGTAACCCTCTCCTCTCTGGTCTTCTGTGCTCTCCCCCCAGAGGGCTTGGGTGGGTGAGCGCCCTTATCTTTGTGAAGTCACTTTTGGGGTGGTTGATCACCGCCCCTTCGTCTCTGGCCCGTCCGTTTCCTCTCCCACGAATGGACTGGCCCCTGTTCTGGGCGTTCCAGTTTTGCTTCTGGTGGCCCTGGTGCCCCTGGTTATCACCTTGCTGACCCTGGTGGTACGTCTGGTGCGAATGGCCTTGCTGGTTTCCACCTGTTCCACTCGGTCTCCTTCTAGGGGTGCCCCTTCGCATCCCCCTGAATTGTAAGGCCCCCATAGACTTTGCTGTTTCATTGTCCTTCTTCAGCTGGGTGATTTTCTCATCCACTGTGGCCCCAAACAGCGTCTCCCCATTGAAAGGGGTGTTCAGGATGTTGTTCTGGACCTCTGCCTTGAACCCCGAAATTCTGAGCCAAGCTTGCCTTCCTTCGGTGATCCCCATGGCCATCAACCTGCTTGATGTCTCTGCC
Organism: Lissotriton helveticus; assembly: GCF_964261635.1. Classification (NCBI taxonomy): domain Eukaryota; kingdom Metazoa; phylum Chordata; class Amphibia; order Caudata; family Salamandridae; genus Lissotriton; species Lissotriton helveticus. The sequence goes on from NW_027611737.1 coordinate 714,870, forward strand.
CCGTCTAGGGCCGTCTTCAGGCATGAGTTTGCGATGTTCTTCCCCCCTTCCACGAGGTGGGCTGCCCTTTGCCTGTATTCTTCCGGAAGGTGCTTGAGCAACTGACTCATTTCCTCCCAATATTGGTACTGGTGTCTGTTTAGGAGTGCATTTGAGTTTGCCATCCTCCAGTGCATAGCTGCATTTCTCTCCACCTTTCTGCCAGTGAGGTCCATCCTCCTGCTTTCCTTGTCAGGTGGTGGCCCCGATGTTGTCGGCACATTGGCCCTTCTTCTGGCCGTTGCTGCTATGATGGAGTCTGCAGAAACAGTGCCCTGGATGTAAGGGGGGTCTTGGGAAGAGAATTTGTATTTCTTCTCCGTCCTTGGCGTGACTGACCTGCAGGTAGCTGGTTCCTTGAAGGCATCCTTCCCCTGCGCCGTGATACTCTTCAGCATGGGCAGGAAATGACTCTTTGTCTGTGAGGGGAGCAAAGTCTCCAACAGGAAGTCTGCCTTGGCCTGTTCCTCCTCTAATTTGACTCCATAGGCTGCTGCAGCCTTCCTTACAACCTCATAGTAGGCCCCGATGTCATCAGGCGGCGAAGGCCTCGAAGGGTATGTCTCCACAGCTTCCTCGCGGCTTTCGGCGTCGAGGTCCTGCCAATCCTCGTCATGTGTCGTCGAGGATTCGGAGTAGTAACTCTCGCGGAGGTCACCATCGTCACCCTCCATGAAATAGAAGTCTTCTTCCTCTCTCTCCTCCGAGGGTTCTGGAGTTTTCGGCGGCTCTTCTGCGTCTAACTCCTCCTGTGTCTCCACCTCGGCGACGACTGTCGCGGGCTTCGGGGGAATAGTGTAGTTTTTCATCTTTTCATCGAAGTCTCTTTTCCTCTGGAGCATGTTCTCCATCTCGGCCTCAAGCCTTCCCCTTTTCTTCTCCATTTCTGCCTCCTGCTCGGCGTCGAGCTTTTCGGCTGGCCTCTACGACGTCGAGAGCGATTTCGGCGCCTTCTCGCTCGGAGTCGAGGATCCTTTCTCGAGGACCTGCTTCGCAGTCGAGGATCCCTTCTCGAGGATCTGCTTCAACGACCTTGGCTTTTCGCCGGTCTTCGCCGTCTGGGAGTCCTTCTCGAAGGATCCGCTGGGCTTTTCGGAGGATGCAGCTTCGGACGTCGAAATCGGCGCCGGTGCTCCTTTCGAGGTCTTGGGCTCTGATTTTCGAGAGTCCACCTCAGGTTTTCGAGGCCCTGCTTGGGGTATAGGGGTCGTAGACTCTCCTACCTTCTTTGATGTTTTCTTATCGGTCTCTGCGACCGTGAAGTCATCTGGGCCTTGAGCGATGTTCTCCTCGTCGTCGGAGTTCGCTCCCAGCTCGTACAGGGTCGGTGTGGAGCCTTTTCCTTGCATCGTGTGGTGAGCCACCTTCTGTCTCTGTCTCACTCTCAGGTTCTTCGGCGTGAAGACTGAGCAGGCGTTGCAATCCTCACTCCCGTGGTCGAGCGGCAGGTAGATGTTGCAGAATGGATGCTGGTCCTTCTGCGCGTACTTGTGGTGGCAATTACGGCAGAACTTGAACGGTGTGTTGTCCACGTGAGCGCTCAGGGGGCCCCCTGAGTGCGCGTTCTCCTTCGGGCGTCGAAGTTCTCGAGGTTCTTCTCCTCCTTCGTCGTCCCTACTCTGGAAGTCTTCTTCTCCAACTTCTTGAACTTTTCCTTGAAAATAGACCTATTTTCGCCTTTTCTCCTCCAAAACTCTCTGGAGCCTCGTGCGACGATCCAGACCCAACGGCGGAAAAAAGAATCTGAAGATGGCGCCCAAGGGTGGGAGCTTCCGCAGGAAGTGTGCCGACGTCACAAAGGTGCACCAAATGGTGGGACGTTGACGCCCACCTGGGATACAAAAAAAAAAAAGAGAAAAGAGAAAAAAGACTACGAATCCGGACCCAACCACCAGATCGCGGAATAATGCACAGCATAGTGAATCCAGAAAGATTCACGCTACAAAACGTGTGCTTTCTGACAGTCGCCTCTCCTCACCCGTCCTAAGCGCTACGAGACCTCAGGGCAGAAGTGCGCTCTATAAAACACCATTACATTACATTACATGTTTACTTGAACGCGTTTTTGCACGTTGTATAAATGCAATGAACATAGAGAAAAACGGGTTATGTGAAAAAGTTCGTCAGATCGAAACGCGCCAGTTTAGTTTAACAAATAAATACCAGTGATAAAATACTACTGCGTTGGTGTGGCTGTTTTCTCAGGAGTGACAGGCAAGGCAGAATACATGTGGAGTATACATATATATATTCACTGAAAAAACTACAGGTTACAGGGACGTTAGAGTTAGGTTCAGATTTCACTGGGTCAAAACATAGAAATTCAGCTGGTATAGTTACCTGAGCTAACTATAACTTATGCCACTGCAATGCACACCTTATGACCTCACATATTGCATCACTAATGACAACATCCACAGAACCCCTCACACACCCACTCCTACCCCGATAGAACCTATCATAGACCCAATCCCAACCCCACATAACCCCTCACATACCCATTCACAGACCCTTACCAGTACTCACACAACCAGTGACTCATCCAAAGAGCCACTCACAAATCCACTCACACACACAGCCACTTACACACCCACTAAGTCACCCATACAGCCACTTATGCACCCACTCACTCACCATTACAACCACTCGCATATACATACAGACAGACACACACCCACTCCTACCCCATAGAACCTCTCAGACACACAATCCCAACCCCACATAACCTTTCACTATCACGCAGTGCAGCTAGGTGACTTGCTGAGCTGCGCTGTGTGCCCCTAAGTGTAGTTGAAGGAAGTGCAGTATGGACAGTTTTTTCTCAGTGAAGAGTAAAGAGCTGTGCAGCGCGCCCAGATTTTCTCTTTTTTAAACGCCCCTCGGACTGTAGTAAAAAGGGATTCCGTTTGCAGACCACAGATGGGCTCTAAACACCCTACACAGAATAGTCAAAGGCAGAGGAGTCTGCACAGATTTCCTCTTGTATATTAAATACCCCTTACAGTGTAATAAAAAGCAGTATAGTGTGTGCATATCAACGTTCCTGTCAACAGCCCTCATAGAGCAAGGAAAAGCAATGCAATATACAGATTTTCTCGGTTCTCAGAGATTATTAGTAAGCTGAGCACAAATTTCTCACAAAGTAGCAAAAAGCAGTACCGTTTTCACAGACACCTTCTTCAAAGTGCAGTAAAAAGCAGAGCAATGTGCACCGATTTCTCACAGTGCAGGGGGCACAGACTACTCATAGTGCAGTACAATGCATGGCCGTATGCACAGATCGCTCATAGTGCAAATAGCTGTGCAGCATGCACTGATTCCACACAGTGCAGTAAGATGCAGTGCAGTGTGCACTGATTCCACACAGTGCAGTAAGATGCAGTGCAGTGTGCACTGATTCCACACAGTGCAGTAAGATGCAGTGCAGTGTGCACTGATTCCATACAGTGCAGTACGATGCAGTGCAGTGTGCACTGATTCCACACAGTGCAGTAAGATGCAGTGCACTGTGAAAGGTTTCTTATAGTGCAGTAAGATGCAGTGCAGTGTGCACAGATTTCTCATAGTGGAGTATGATGCAGTGCAGTGTGCACAGATTTCTCATAGTGCAGTAAGATGCAGTGCAGTGTGCACAGATTTCTCATAGTGGAGTATGATGCAGTGCAGTGTAACAGGTTTCTCATAGTGCAGTAAGATGCAGTGCAGTGTGCATAAATTCACCCTTAAACACACGTAATGACCACAAATGTCCCCAGGGCCGGAAGGAAAGCCCCTTCACCCTCCCAGAGGTCCCCAGGTAGAAGAAGCCAGCTCAGTCCACCCCCTTCAGTGATTTCTCATAGTGGGGTAAGACGAAGTGCAGTGACACCGATTCCTTATAGTGCAACAAGGTGCAGTGCAGTGTGCACAGATTGCACACAGTGCAGTTAGATACAGTGCAGTGCACTGACATAGACTTGTCATAGTGCAATAAGATGCAGTGCACTGCACAGACTCCTCATAATGCAGTCAGATGCAGTGCAGTGTGCACAGATCTCTCACAGTGCAGTAAATAGCATTGCAGTACCCCAAATTCCTCATAGTGCTGTAAGGTGAACTGTGGTGTGCACAGATTCCTCATAGTGCAGTAAGAGGCGGTGAAGCGTTCACAGGTTTCTCAGAGTGTACTACGTTACAGTGCAGTGTGAACAGATTTCTCAGAGTGGAATATCACGCCAGGATACTCCAGAGTAGTTGTGCGCATTATAAATCTCTTATAACATAACATAACATAAGACGCAGCACAGTGTGCACAGATTTCTCATAGAACACTAAACTGCAGTGGAGTGTGCATAGATTACTCATTGCAGTACAATGCAGTGCAGTGTGCACAGATTTCTCACAGTGCAGTGGCACATACTTCTCATAGTGCTGTAAGATGCAGTACAGTGTGCAAAATTTCCTCATAGTGCTGTAAGATGCAGTGACGTGTGCACAGATTTCTTATAGTAGTAAGATGCAGTGTGCACATATTTCTCACAGTGTAGTAAGATGAGGTGCGCATATAATCCCCACAGTACAGTAAGAAACAATGCAGTGTGCATAGATAATTCATAGTGCAGTAAGATGCAGTGCAGCATGTACAGACTGCTCATAGTGCAGTATATACAGTGCAGCGTGCATAGATTTCACACAGTGTAGTGCACAGACATAGACTTGTCATAGTGCAGTAAGATGCAGTGCAGCATGTACAGACTGCTCATAGTGCAGTATATACAGTGCAGCGTGCACAGATTTCACAGTTCAGTGCACAGACATAGACTTGTCATAGTGCAGTAAGATGCAGTGCAGCATGTACAGACTGCTCATAGTGCAGTATATACAGTGCAGCGTGCAGAGATTTCTCACAGTGTTGTATGATGCAGTGCTGCGTGGACAGATTTCTCACATTACAGTGAGATGCAGTGTAGAGTGCAAAGATTCTTCACAGTGTTGTAAAGATGCAGTGCAGCAGCACATATTCCTCATGCAGTAAAATGCAGTGCACAATGCAGTGATTTCCATTGTGCAGAGGGATGTTGTGCATAGATTACTCATAGTGCCGTCAGATGCAGTGCAGCGTGCACAGATTATTCATATTGCAGTAGAATGCAGTGCACAGATCCCCTCTTCAACACAAATTATGCCCACAAACACCCCCAGGGCAGGCAGGAAACTTCCCCAGGGCCCCCGGATAGAAGAGCCCAGCTCAGCCCCAGAGGCCCCCGGATTGAAGAGCCCAGCTCAGCCCCAGGGGCCCCGGATTGAAGGGTCCAGCTCAGCCCCAGGGGCCCCGGATTGAAGGGTCCAGCTCAGCCCCAGTGGTCCCGGATAGAAGGGCCCAGCTCAGCCCCAGGGGCCCTGGATAGAAGTGCCCAGTTTGGCCCCAGGGGCCCCCGATAGAAGAGCCAGCTCAGCCCCAGAGGCCCCAGATAGAAAAGCCCAGCTCAGCCACCAGGGGGCCCCAGATAGAAGAACCCAGCTCAGCCCCAGGGGCCCCCAGATAGAAGACCCCAACTCTGCCACAGGGGCCCCAGATAGAAGACACCAGCTCAGCCACAGGACCCCCTGATAGAAGAGCCCAGCTTAGCCCAGGGGCCCCGATAGAAGAACCCAGCTCAGCCCCAGAGGCCCCAAATAGAAAAGCCCAGCTCAGCCCCCAGGGGCCCCCGAATGGAAGAGCCCAGCTCAGCCCCAGGGGCCCCAGATAGAAGAGTATCGCTCAGCCCCAGGGGCCCCGGATAGAAGAGCCTGGGGCCCTGGATAGAAGAGCCCAGCTCAGCTCCGGATAGAAGAGCCCAGCCCTCCCCAGCAGCCACCGGATAGAATAGACCAGCTCAGCCCCCAGGGGCCCCCAGATAGAAGAGCCCAGCTCAGCCCCAGGGTCCCCAGATAGAAGAGCCCAGCTGTCGGCGTCGAGGTCCTGCCAATCCTCGTCATGTGTCGTCGAGGATTCGGAGTAGTAACTCTCGCGGAGGTCACCATCGTCACCCTCCGTGAAATAGAAGTCTTCTTCCTCTCTCTCCTCCGAGGTTTCTGGAGTTTTCGGCGGCTCTTCTGCGCCGAACTCCTCCTGTGTCTCCACCTCGGCGATGACTGTCGCGGGCTTCGGGGGAATAGTGTAGTTTTTCATCTTTTCATCGAAGTCTCTTTTCCTCTGGAGCATGTTCTCCATCTCCGCCTCGAGCCTTCCCCTTTTCTTCTCCATTTCTGCCGCCTGCTCGGCATCGAGCTTTTCGGCTGGCCTCTACGACGTCGAGAGCGATTTCGGCACCTTCTCGCTCGGAGTCGAGGATCCTTTCTCGAGGACCTGCTTCGCAGTTGAGGATCCCTTCTCGAGGATCTGCTTCGACGACCTTGGCTTTTCGCCGGTCTTCGCCGTCTGGGAGTCCTTCTCGAAGGATCCGCTGGGCTTTTCGGAGGATGCAGCTTCGGACGTCGAAATCGGCGCCGTTGCTCCTTTCGAGGTCTTGGGCTCTGATTTTCGAGAGTCCACCTCAGGTTTTCGAGGCCCTGCTTGGGGTATAGGGGTCGTAGACTCTCCTACCTTCTTTGATGTTTTCTTATCGGTCTCTGCGACCGTGAAGTCATCTGGGCCTTGAGCGATGTTCTCCTCGTCGTCGGAGTTCGCTCCCAGCTCGTACAGGGTCGGTGTGGAGCCTTTTCCTTGCATCGTGTGGTGAGCCACCTTCTGTCTCTGTCTCACTCTCAGGTTCTTCGGCGTGAAGACTGAGCAGGCGTTGCAATCCTCACTCCCGTGGTCGAGCGGCAGGTAGATGTTGCAGAATGGATGCTGGTCCTTCTGCGCGTACTTGTGGTGGCAATTACGGCAGAACTTGAACGGTGTGTTGTCCACGTGAGCGCTCAGGGGGCCCCCTGAGTGCGCGTTCTCCTTCGGGCGTCGAAGTTCTCGAGGTTCTTCTCCTCCTTCGTCGTCCCTACTCTGGAAGTCTTCTTCTCCAACTTCTTGAACTTTTCCTTGAAAATAGACCTATTTTCGCCTTTTCTCCTCCAAAACTCTCTGGAGCCTCGTGCGACGATCCAGACCCAACGGCGGAAAAAAGAATCTGAAGATGGCGCCCAAGGGTGGGAGCTTCCGCAGGAAGTGTGCCGACGTCACAAAGGTGCACCAAATGGTGGGACGTTGACGCCCACCTGGGATACAAAAAAAAAAAAGAGAAAAGAGAAAAAAGACTACGAATCCGGACCCAACCACCAGATCGCGGAATAATGCACAGCATAGTGAATCCAGAAAGATTCACGCTACAAAACGTGTGCTTTCTGACAGTCGCCTCTCCTCACCCGTCCTAAGCGCTACGAGACCTCAGGGCAGAAGTGCGCTCTATAAAACACCATTACATTACATTACATTACATGTTTACTTGAACGCGTTTTTGCACGTTGTATAAATGCAATGAACATAGAGAAAAACGGGTTATGTGAAAAAGTTCGTCAGATCGAAACGCGCCAGTTTAGTTTAACAAATAAATACCAGTGATAAAATACTACTGCGTTGGTGTGGCTGTTTTCTCAGGAGTGACAGGCAAGGCAGAATACATGTGGAGTATACATATATATATTCACTGAAAAAACTACAGGTTACAGGGACGTTAGAGTTAGGTTCAGATTTCACTGGGTCAAAACATAGAAATTCAGCTGGTATAGTTACCTGAGCTAACTATAACTTATGCCTCTGCAATGCACACCTTATGACCTCACATATTGCATCACTAATGACAACATCCACAGAACCCCTCACACACCCACTCCTACCCCGATAGAACCTATCATAGACCCAATCCCAACCCCACATAACCCCTCACATACCCATACACAGACCCTTACCAGTACTCACACAACCAGTGACTCATCCAAAGAGCCACTCACAAATCCACTCACACACACAGCCACTTACACACCCACTAAGTCACCCATACAGCCACTTATGCACCCACTCACTCACCATTACAACCACTCGCATATACATACAGACAGACACACACCCACTCCTACCCCATAGAACCTCTCAGACACCCAATCCCAACCCCACATAACCTTTCACTATCACGCAGTGCAGCTAGGTGACTTGCTGAGCTGCGCTGTGTGCCCCTAAGTGTAGTTGAAGGAAGTGCAGTATGGACAGTTTTTTCTCAGTGAAGAGTAAAGAGCTGTGCAGCGCGCCCAGATTTTCTCTTTTTTAAACGCCCCTCGGACTGTAGTAAAAAGGGATTCCGTTTGCAGACCACAGATGGGCTCTAAACACCCTGCACAGAATAGTCAAAGGCAGAGGAGTCTGCACAGATTTCCTCTTGTATATTAAATACCCCTTACAGTGTAATAAAAAGCAGTATAGTGTGTGCATATCAACGTTCCTGTCAACAGCCCTCATAGAGCAAGGAAAAGCAATGCAATATACAGATTTTCTCGGTTCTCAGAGATTATTAGTAAGCTGAGCACAAATTTCTCACAAAGTAGCAAAAAGCAGTACCGTTTTCACAGACACCTTCTTCAAAGTGCAGTAAAAAGCAGAGCAATGTGCACCGATTTCTCACAGTGCAGGGGGCACAGACTACTCATAGTGCAGTACAATGCATGGCCGCATGCACAGATCGCTCATAGTGCAAATAGCTGTGCAGCATGCACTGATTCCACACAGTGCAGTAAGATGCAGTGCAGTGTGCACTGATTCCACACAGTGCAGTAAGATGCAGTGCAGTGTGCACTGATTCCACACAGTGCAGTAAGATGCAGTGCAGTGTGCACTGATTCCATACAGTGCAGTACGATGCAGTGCAGTGTGCACTGATTCCACACAGTGCAGTAAGATGCAGTGCAGTGTGAAAGGTTTCTTATAGTGCAGTAAGATGCAGTGCAGTGTGCACAGATTTCTCATAGTGGAGTATGATGCAGTGCAGTGTGCACAGATTTCTCATAGTGCAGTAAGATGCAGTGCAGTGTGCACAGATTTCTCATAGTGGAGTATGATGCAGTGCAGTGTGACAGGTTTTTCATAGTGCAGTAAGATGCAGTGCAGTGTGCATAAATTCACCCTTAAACACACGTAATGACCGCAAATGTCCCCAGGGCCGGAAGGAAAGCCCCTTCACCCTCCCAGAGGTCCCCAGGTAGAAGAAGCCAGCTCAGTCCACCCCCTTCAGTGATTTCTCATAGTGGGGTAAGACGAAGTGCAGTGACACCGATTCCTTATAGTGCAACAAGGTGCAGTGCAGTGTGCACAGATTTCACACAGTGCAGTTAGATACAGTGCAGTGCACTGACATAGACTTGTCATAGTGCAATAAGATGCAGTGCACTGCACAGACTCCTCATAATGCAGTCAGATGCAGTGCAGTGTGCACAGATTTCTCACAGTGCAGTAAATAGCATTGCAGTACCCCAAATTCCTCATAGTGCTGTAAGGTGAACTGTGGTGTGCACAGATTCCTCATAGTGCAGTAAGAGGCGGTGAAGCGTTCACAGGTTTCTCAGAGTGTACTACGTTACAGTGCAGTGTGAACAGATTTCTCAGAGTGGAATATCACGCCAGGATACTCCAGAGTAGTTGTGCGCATTATAAATCTCTTATAACATAACATAACATAAGACGCAGCACAGTGTGCACAGATTTCTCATAGAACACTAAACTGCAGTGGAGTGTGCATAGATTACTCATTGCAGTACAATGCAGTGCAGTGTGCACAGATTTCTCACAGTGCAGTGGCACATACTTCTCATAGTGCTGTAAGATGCAGTACAGTGTGCAAAATTTCCTCATAGTGCTGTAAGATGCAGTGACGTGTGCACAGATTTCTTATAGTAGTAAGATGCAGTGTGCACATATTTCTCACAGTGTAGTAAGATGAGGTGCGCATATAATCCTCACAGTACAGTAAGAAACAATGCAGTGTGCATAGATAATTCATAGTGCAGTAAGATGCAGTGCAGCATGTACAGACTGCTCATAGTGCAGTATATACAGTGCAGCGTGCATAGATTTCACACAGTGTAGTGCACAGACATAGACTTGTCATAGTGCAGTAAGATGCAGTGCAGCATGTACAGACTGCTCATAGTGCAGTATATACAGTGCAGCGTGCACAGATTTCACAGTTCAGTGCACAGACATAGACTTGTCATAGTGCAGTAAGATGCAGTGCAGCATGTACAGACTGCTCATAGTGCAGTATATACAGTGCAGCGTGCAGAGATTTCTCACAGTGTTGTATGATGCAGTGCTGCGTGGACAGATTTCTCACATTGCAGTGAGATGCAGTGTAGAGTGCAAAGATTCTTCACAGTGTTGTAAAGATGCAGTGCAGCAGCACATATTCCTCATGCAGTAAAATGCAGTGCACAATGCAGTGATTTCCATTGTGCAGAGGGATGTTGTGCATAGATTACTCATAGTGCCGTCAGATGCAGTGCAGCGTGCACAGATTATTCATATTGCAGTAGAATGCAGTGCACAGATCCCCTCTTCAACACAAATTATGCCCACAAACACCCCCAGGGCAGGCAGGAAACTTCCCCAGGGCCCCCGGATAGAAGAGCCCAGCTCAGCCCCAGAGGCCCCCGGATTGAAGAGCCCAGCTCAGCCCCAGGGGCCCCGGATTGAAGGGTCCAGCTCAGCCCCAGGGGCCCCGGATTGAAGGGTCCAGCTCAGCCCCAGTGGTCCCGGATAGAAGGGCCCAGCTCAGCCCCAGGGGCCCTGGATAGAAGTGCCCAGTTTGGCCCCAGGGGCCCCCGATAGAAGAGCCAGCTCAGCCCCAGAGGCCCCAGATAGAAAAGCCCAGCTCAGCCACCAGGGGGCCCCAGATAGAAGAACCCAGCTCAGCCCCAGGGGCCCCCAGATAGAAGAGCCCAACTCTGCCACAGGGGCCCCAGATAGAAGACACCAGCTCAGCCACAGGACCCCCTGATAGAAGAGCCCAGCTTAGCCCAGGGGCCCCGATAGAAGAACCCAGCTCAGCCCCAGAGGCCCCAAATAGAAAAGCCCAGCTCAGCCCCCAGGGGCCCCCGAATGGAAGAGCCCAGCTCAGCCCCAGGGGCCCCCAGATAGAGCCCAGCTCTGCTCCAGGGGCCCCTGATAGAGGAGCCCAGCTTAGCCCCAGGGGCCCCGGATAGAAGAGACCAACTCAGCCCCAGGGCCCCCGGATAGAAGATCCCATCTCAGCCCAGGGGCCCCCGGGTAGAAGAGCCCAACTCAGCCCCAGGGCCCCTGGATAGAAGATCCCAGCTCAGCCCAGGGACCCCGGATTGAAAAGCCCAGCTCAGCCCCAGGGGCACCGGATAAAAGAGCCTCGCTCAGCATTAGGGGCCCCAGATTGAAAAACCCAGCTCAGCCCCTGAGGCCCCCGGATAGAAGGGCCCAGCTCAGAATCAGGCCCACCAGATAAAAGAGCCCAGCTCAGCCCCAGGGGCCCCCAGATAGAAGAGCCCAGCTCAGTCCCAGGGGCCACCGGATAGAAGAGCCCATCTCAGCCCCAAGGGCCACCGGATAGAAGAGCCCATCTCAGCCCCAAGGGTCCCCGGATAGAAGAGCCCAGCTCAGCCCCAGGGGCCCCTAAATAGAAGAGCCCAGCTCAGTCCCAGGGGCCACCGGATAGAAGAGCCCATCTCAGCCCCACGTGCCCCCGGATAGTAGAGTATAGCACAGCCCCAGGGGCCCCAGATAGAAGAGCCCAGCCCCCCAGAGGCCCCCGGATAGAAGAGCCCAGCTCAGCCCCAGGGGCCCCAGATAGAAGAGCCCAGCTCAGCCCGAGGGGCCCCCGGATAGAAGACCCCAGTTCAGCCCGAGAGGCCCCAGGATAGAAGATCCCAGCTCTGCACCAGGGCCCCCAGATATAAGAGCCCAGCTCAGCCCCAGGGGCCCGCGGATAAAAGAGCCCCGCTCAGCCCCAGGGGCCCCAGATAGAAAAGCCCTGTTCAGCCCCTGAGGCCCCCGGATAGAAGGGCCCAGTTCAGCTCCAGGGCCCCCAGATAGAATAGACTAGCTCAGCCAAATGGGCCCCCGATAGAAGAGCACAGCTCAGCCCCAGGGGCCCCCGGATAGAAGAGCCCAGCCCTCCCCAGGGGCCCCCGGATAGAATAGAGAAGCTCAGGCCCAGGGGCCCCCGGATAGAAGAGCGCAGCTCAGCTGCAGAGGCCCCCAGATAGAAGAGCCCAGCTCAGCACCAGGGCCCCCAGATAGAAGAGCCCAGCTCAGCCCCAGGGGCCCCCGGATAGAAGAGCCCAGCTCGGCCCCACGTGCCCCCGGATAGAAGAGTATAGCACAGCCCCAGGGGCCCCAGCTAGAAGAGCCCAGCCCCCCAGAGGCCCCCAGATAGAAGAGTCCAGCTCAGCCCCAAAGGCCCCGGATAGAAGAGTATAGCTTAGCCCTAGGGGCCCCGGATAGAAGAGCCCAGGGGCCCTGGATAGTAGAGCCCAGCTCAGCTCCGGATAGAAGAGCCCAGCCCTCCCCAGGAGCCACCGGATAGAATAGACCAGCTCAGTCCCAGGGGCCCCGGATAGAAGAGCACAGCTCTGCCCCAGGAGCCCCCAGATAGAAGAGCCCAGCTCAGCCCCAGGGGCCCGCTGATAGAAGAATCCAGCTCAGCCCCAGAGCCCCCCGGATAGAAGAGCCCAGCTCAGCCCCAGGGGCCCCCTGATAGAAGAGCCCAGCTCAGCCCCAGAGCCCCCGGATAGAAGAGCCCAGCTCAGCCCCAGGGGCCCGCGGATAAAAGAGCCCCGCTCAGCCCCAGGGGCCCCAGATAGAAAAGCCCTGCTCAGCCCCAGGGGCCCCCGGATAGAAGAGCCCAGCTCGGCCCCACATGTCCCCGGATAGAAGAGTATAGCACAGCCCCAGGGGCCCCAGATAGAAGCGCCCAGCCCCCCAGAGGCCCCCGGATAGAAGAGCCCAGCTCAGCCCCAGGGGCCCCAGATAGAAGAGCCCAGGGGCCCTGGATAGAAGAGCCCAGCTCAGCTCCGGATAGAAGAGCCCAATCCTCCCCAGGAGCCACCGGATAGAATATACCAGTTCAGTCCGAGGGGCCCAGATAGAAGAGCCCAGCTCAGCCCCAGGGGCCCCCAGATAGAAGAGCCCAGCTCAGCCCCAGGGGCCCCCGGATAGAAGACCCCAGCTCAGCCCCAGAGGCCCTCCAGATAGAAGAGCCCAGCTCAGCCCCAGGGGCCCCCGGATAGAAGAGCCCAGCTTAGTCCGAGGGCCTCCAGATAGAAGAGTATAGCTCATCCCCAGGGGTCCCGGATAGTAGAGCCCAGCCCCACCAGAGGCCCCCGGATAGAACAGCCCAGCTCAGCCCCTAGGGCCCCCGGATAGAAGAGCCCAGCTCAGCCCCAGGGGCCCACGATAGAAGAGCCCAGCTCAGACCCAGGGGCCACCGGATAGAAGAGCCCATCTCAGCCCCAAGGGCCCCCGGATAGAAGAGCCCAGCTCAGCCCCAGGGCCCCCGGATAGAAAAGCCCAGCTCAGCCCCAGGGGCCCCAGATAGAAAAGCCCTGCTCAGTGCCTGAGGCCCCCAGATAGAAGTGCCCAGCTCAGCTCCAGGGCCCCCAGATAGAAGAGCCCAGCCCTCCCCAGGGGCCCCCGGATAGAATAGACAAGCTCAGCCCCAGGGGCCCCCGGATAGAAGAGCGCAGCTCAGCCCCAGCGGCCCCCGGATAGAAGAGCCCAGCTCGGCCCCACGTGCCCCCGGATAGAAGAGTATAGCACAGACCCAGGGGCCCCAGATAGAAGAGCCCAGCCCCCCAGAGGCCCCCGGATAGAAGAGCCCAGCTCAGCCCCAGGTGCCCCGGGTAGAAGAGTATCGCTCAGCCCCAGGGTCCCCGGATAGAAGAGCCCAGCCCTCCCAGGAGCCATCGGATAGAATAGACCAGCTCAGTCCCAGGGGCCCCCAGATTGAAGAGCCCAGCTCAGCCCCAGGGTCCCCAGATAGAAGAGCCCAGCTCAGCCCCAGAGGCCCCCGGATAGAAGAGCCCAGCTCAGAACCAGGGCCCGAGATAGAAGAGCCCAGCTCAGCCCCAGGCGCCCCCGGATAGAAGAGTATAGCTCATCCCCAGGGGTCCCGGATAGAAGAGCCCAGCCCCCCCAGAGGCTCCCAGATAGAAGAGCTCATCTCAGCCCCTAGGGGCCCCGGATAGAAAAGACATGCTCAGCCCCTGAGGCCCCCAGATAGAAGAGCCCGGCTCAGCCCCAAGGGCCCCCGGATAGAAGAGCCCAGCTCAGCCCCAGGGGCCCCAGATAGAAGAGCCCAGCTCAGCCCCAGGGGCCCCCTGATAGAAGAGCCCAGTTCAGCCCCAGAGGCCCCTGGATAGAAGAGCCCAGCTCGGCCCCAAGTGCCCCCGGATAGAAGAGTATAGCACAGCCCCAGGGGCCCCAGATAGAAGTTCCCAACCCCCCCAGAGGCCCCCGGATAGAAAAGCCAAGCTCAGTCCCTAGGGCCCCGGGATTGAAGAGCCCAGCTCTGCCCCAGGGGCCCCCGGATAGAAGGTCCCAGCTCAGCCCAGGACACCCGGATTGAAAAGCCCAGCTCAGCCCCAGGGGCCCCAGATTGAAAAACCCAGCTTAGCCCCCGGATAGAAGGGCCCAGCTCAGAATCAGGCCCCCAGATAGAAGATCCCAGCTCAGCCCAGCACACCCGGATTGAAAAGCCCAGCTCAGCCCCAGGGGCCCCGGATAAAAGAGCCCCGCTCTGCCCCAGGGGCCCCAGATTGAAAAACCCAGCTCAGCCACAGGGGCCCCAGATTGAAAAACCCAGCTCAGCCCCAGGGGCCCCCAGATAGAACAGCCCAGCTCAGCCCCAGGGGCCACCGGATAGAAGAGCCCATCTCAGCCCCAGGGGCCACCGGATAGAAGAGCCCATCTCAACCCCAAGGGCCCCCGGATAGAAGAGCCCAGCTCAGCCCCAGGGGCCCCAGATAGAAGACCCCAGCTCAGGCCCAGGGGCCCGCGGATAAAAGAGCCCCGCTCAGCCCCAGGGGCCCCAGATAGAAAAGCCCTGCTCAGCGCCTGAGGCCCCCGGATAGAAGTGCCCAGCTCAGCTCCAGGGCCCCCAGATACAATAGACTAGCTCAGTCCAAGGGGCCCCGGATAGAAGAGCACAGCTCAGCCCCAGGGGCCCCCGGATAGAAGAGCCCAGCCCTCCCCATGGGCCCCCGGATAGAATAGACAAGCTCACCCCCAGGGGGCCCCGGATAGAAGAGCGCAGCTCAGCCCCAGCGGCCCCCGGATAGAAGAGCCCAGCTCGGCCCCACTTGCCCCCGGATAGAAGAGTATAGCACAGACCCAGGGGCCCCAGATAGAAGAGCCCAGCTCAGCCCCAGGGGACCCAGATAGAAGAGTATCGCTCAGCCCCAGGGGCCCCGGATAGAAGAGCCTGGGGCCCTGGATAGAAGAGCCCAGCTCAGCTCCGGATAGAAGAGCCCAGCCCTCCCCAGCAGCCACCGGATAGAATAGACCAGCTCAGCCCCCAGGGGCCCCCAGATAGAAGAGCCCAGCTCAGCCCCAGGGTCCCCAGATAGAAGAGCCCAGCTGTCGGCGTCGAGGTCCTGCCAATCCTCGTCATGTGTCGTCGAGGATTCGGAGTAGTAACTCTCGCGGAGGTCACCATCGTCACCCTCCGTGAAATAGAAGTCTTCTTCCTCTCTCTCCTCCGAGGTTTCTGGAGTTTTCGGCGGCTCTTCTGCGCCGAACTCCTCCTGTGTCTCCACCTCGGCGATGACTGTCGCGGGCTTCGGGGGAATAGTGTAGTTTTTCATCTTTTCATCGAAGTCTCTTTTCCTCTGGAGCATGTTCTCCATCTCCGCCTCGAGCCTTCCCCTTTTCTTCTCCATTTCTGCCGCCTGCTCGGCATCGAGCTTTTCGGCTGGCCTCTACGACGTCGAGAGCGATTTCGGCACCTTCTCGCTCGGAGTCGAGGATCCTTTCTCGAGGACCTGCTTCGCAGTTGAGGATCCCTTCTCGAGGATCTGCTTCGACGACCTTGGCTTTTCGCCGGTCTTCGCCGTCTGGGAGTCCTTCTCGAAGGATCCGCTGGGCTTTTCGGAGGATGCAGCTTCGGACGTCGAAATCGGCGCCGTTGCTCCTTTCGAGGTCTTGGGCTCTGATTTTCGAGAGTCCACCTCAGGTTTTCGAGGCCCTGCTTGGGGTATAGGGGTCCTAGACTCTCCTACCTTCTTTGATGTTTTCTTATCGGTCTCTGCGACCGTGAAGTCATCTGGGCCTTGAGCGATGTTCTCCTCGTCGTCGGAGTTCGCTCCCAGCTCGTACAGGGTCGGTGTGGAGCCTTTTCCTTGCATCGTGTGGTGAGCCACCTTCTGTCTCTGTCTCACTCTCAGGTTCTTCGGCGTGAAGACTGAGCAGGCGTTGCAATCCTCACTCCCGTGGTCGAGCGGCAGGTAGATGTTGCAGAATGGATGCTGGTCCTTCTGCGCGTACTTGTGGTGGCAATTACGGCAGAACTTGAACGGTGTGTTGTCCACGTGAGCGCTCAGGGGGCCCCCTGAGTGCGCGTTCTCCTTCGGGCGTCGAAGTTCTCGAGGTTCTTCTCCTCCTTCGTCGTCCCTACTCTGGAAGTCTTCTTCTCCAACTTCTTGAACTTTTCCTTGAAAATAGACCTATTTTCGCCTTTTCTCCTCCAAAACTCTCTGGAGCCTCGTGCGACGATCCAGACCCAACGGCGGAAAAAAGAATCTGAAGATGGCGCCCAAGGGTGGGAGCTTCCGCAGGAAGTGTGCCGACGTCACAAAGGTGCACCAAATGGTGGGACGTTGACGCCCACCTGGGATACAAAAAAAAAAAAGAGAAAAGAGAAAAAAGACTACGAATCCGGACCCAACCACCAGATCGCGGAATAATGCACAGCATAGTGAATCCAGAAAGATTCACGCTACAAAACGTGTGCTTTCTGACAGTCGCCTCTCCTCACCCGTCCTAAGCGCTACGAGACCTCAGGGCAGAAGTGCGCTCTATAAAACACCATTACATTACATTACATTACATGTTTACTTGAACGCGTTTTTGCACGTTGTATAAATGCAATGAACATAGAGAAAAACGGGTTATGTGAAAAAGTTCATCAGATCCAAACGCGCCAGTTTAGTTTAACAAATAAATACCAGTGATAAAATACTACTGCGTTGGTGTGGCTGTTTTCTCAGGAGTGACAGGCAAGGCAGAATACATGTGGAGTATACATATATATATTCACTGAAAAAACTACAGGTTACAGGGACGTTAGAGTTAGGTTCAGATTTCACTGGGTCAAAACATAGAAATTCAGCTGGTATAGTTACCTGAGCTAACTATAACTTATGCCTCTGCAATGCACACCTTATGACCTCACATATTGCATCACTAATGACAACATCCACAGAACCCCTCACACACCCACTCCTACCCCGATAGAACCTATCATAGACCCAATCCCAACCCCACATAACCCCTCACATACCCATTCACAGACCCTTACCAGTACTCACACAACCAGTGACTCATCCAAAGAGCCACTCACAAATCCACTCACACACACAGCCACTTACACACCCACTAAGTCACCCATACAGCCACTTATGCACCCACTCACTCACCATTACAACCACTCGCATATACATACAGACAGACACACACCCACTCCTACCCCATAGAACCTCTCAGACACCCAATCCCAACCCCACATAACCTTTCACTATCACGCAGTGCAGCTAGGTGACTTGCTGAGCTGCGCTGTGTGCCCCTAAGTGTAGTTGAAGGAAGTGCAGTATGGACAGTTTTTTCTCAGTGAAGAGTAAAGAGCTGTGCAGCGCGCCCAGATTTTCTCTTTTTTAAACGCCCCTCGGACTGTAGTAAAAAGGGATTCCGTTTGCAGACCACAGATGGGCTCTAAACACCCTGCACAGAATAGTCAAAGGCAGAGGAGTCTGCACAGATTTCCTCTTGTATATTAAATACCCCTTACAGTGTAATAAAAAGCAGTATAGTGTGTGCATATCAACGTTCCTGTCAACAGCCCTCATAGAGCAAGGAAAAGCAATGCAATATACGGATTTTCTCGGTTCTCAGAGATTATTAGTAAGCTGAGCACAAATTTCTCACAAAGTAGCAAAAAGCAGTACCGTTTTCACAGACACCTTCTTCAAAGTGCAGTAAAAAGCAGAGCAATGTGCACCGATTTCTCACAGTGCAGGGGGCACAGACTACTCATAGTGCAGTACAATGCATGGCCGCATGCACAGATCGCTCATAGTGCAAATAGCTGTGCAGCATGCACTGATTCCACACAGTGCAGTAAGATGCAGTGCAGTGTGCACTGATTCCACACAGTGCAGTAAGATGCAGTGCAGTGTGCACTGATTCCACACAGTGCAGTAAGATGCAGTGCAGTGTGCACTGATTCCATACAGTGCAGTACGATGCAGTGCAGTGTGCACTGATTCCACACAGTGCAGTAAGATGCAGTGCAGTGTGAAAGGTTTCTTATAGTGCAGTAAGATGCAGTGCAGTGTGCACAGATTTCTCATAGTGGAGTATGATGCAGTGCAGTGTGCACAGATTTCTCATAGTGCAGTAAGATGCAGTGCAGTGTGCACAGATTTCTCATAGTGGAGTATGATGCAGTGCAGTGTGACAGGTTTCTCATAGTGCAGTAAGATGCAGTGCAGTGTGCATAAATTCACCCTTAAACACACGTAATGACCACAAATGTCCCCAGGGCCGGAAGGAAAGCCCCTTCACCCTCCCAGAGGTCCCCAGGTAGAAGAAGCCAGCTCAGTCCACCCCCTTCAGTGATTTCTCATAGTGGGGTAAGACGAAGTGCAGTGACACCGATTCCTTATAGTGCAACAAGGTGCAGTGCAGTGTGCACAGATTTCACACAGTGCAGTTAGATACAGTGCAGTGCACTGACATAGACTTGTCATAGTGCAATAAGATGCAGTGCACTGCACAGACTCCTCATAATGCAGTCAGATGCAGTGCAGTGTGCACAGATTTCTCACAGTGCAGTAAATAGCATTGCAGTACCCCAAATTCCTCATAGTGCTGTAAGGTGAACTGTGGTGTGCACAGATTCCTCATAGTGCAGTAAGAGGCGGTGAAGCGTTCACAGGTTTCTCAGAGTGTACTACGTTACAGTGCAGTGTGAACAGATTTCTCAGAGTGGAATATCACGCCAGGATACTCCAGAGTAGTTGTGCGCATTATAAATCTCTTATAACATAACATAACATAAGACGCAGCACAGTGTGCACAGATTTCTCATAGAACACTAAACTGCAGTGGAGTGTGCATAGATTACTCATTGCAGTACAATGCAGTGCAGTGTGCACAGATTTCTCACAGTGCAGTGGCACATACTTCTCATAGTGCTGTAAGATGCAGTACAGTGTGCAAAATTTCCTCATAGTGCTGTAAGATGCAGTGACGTGTGCACAGATTTCTTATAGTAGTAAGATGCAGTGTGCACATATTTCTCACAGTGTAGTAAGATGAGGTGCGCATATAATCCTCACAGTACAGTAAGAAACAATGCAGTGTGCATAGATAATTCATAGTGCAGTAAGATGCAGTGCAGCATGTACAGACTGCTCATAGTGCAGTATATACAGTGCAGCGTGCATAGATTTCACACAGTGTAGTGCACAGACATAGACTTGTCATAGTGCAGTAAGATGCAGTGCAGCATGTACAGACTGCTCATAGTGCAGTATATACAGTGCAGCGTGCACAGATTTCACAGTTCAGTGCACAGACATAGACTTGTCATAGTGCAGTAAGATGCAGTGCAGCATGTACAGACTGCTCATAGTGCAGTATATACAGTGCAGCGTGCAGAGATTTCTCACAGTGTTGTATGATGCAGTGCTGCGTGGACAGATTTCTCACATTGCAGTGAGATGCAGTGTAGAGTGCAAAGATTCTTCACAGTGTTGTAAAGATGCAGTGCAGCAGCACATATTCCTCATGCAGTAAAATGCAGTGCACAATGCAGTGATTTCCATTGTGCAGAGGGATGTTGTGCATAGATTACTCATAGTGCCGTCAGATGCAGTGCAGCGTGCACAGATTATTCATATTGCAGTAGAATGCAGTGCACAGATCCCCTCTTCAACACAAATTATGCCCACAAACACCCCCAGGGCAGGCAGGAAACTTCCCCAGGGCCCCCGGATAGAAGAGCCCAGCTCAGCCCCAGAGGCCCCCGGATTGAAGAGCCCAGCTCAGCCCCAGGGGCCCCGGATTGAAGGGTCCAGCTCAGCCCCAGGGGCCCCGGATTGAAGGGTCCAGCTCAGCCCCAGTGGTCCCGGATAGAAGGGCCCAGCTCAGCCCCAGGGGCCCTGGATAGAAGTGCCCAGTTTGGCCCCAGGGGCCCCCGATAGAAGAGCCAGCTCAGCCCCAGAGGCCCCAGATAGAAAAGCCCAGCTCAGCCACCAGGGGGCCCCAGATAGAAGAACCCAGCTCAGCCCCAGGGGCCCCCAGATAGAAGAGCCCAACTCTGCCACAGGGGCCCCAGATAGAAGACACCAGCTCAGCCACAGGACCCCCTGATAGAAGAGCCCAGCTTAGCCCAGGGGCCCCGATAGAAGAACCCAGCTCAGCCCCAGAGGCCCCAAATAGAAAAGCCCAGCTCAGCCCCCAGGGGCCCCCGAATGGAAGAGACCAGCTCAGCCCCAGGGGCCCCCAGATAGAGCCCAGCTCTGCTCCAGGGGCCCCTGATAGAGGAGCCCAGCTTAGCCCCAGGGGCCCCGGATAGAAGAGCCCAACTCAGCCCCAGGGCCCCCGGATAGAAGATCCCATCTCAGCCCAGGGGCCCCCGGATAGAAGAGCCCAACTCAGCCCCAGGGCCCCTGGATAGAAGATCCCAGCTCAGCCCAGGGACCCCGGATTGAAAAGCCCAGCTCAGCCCCAGGGGCACCGGATAAAAGAGCCTCGCTCAGCATCAGGGGCCCCAGATTGAAAAACCCAGCTCAGCCCCTGAGGCCCCCGGATAGAAGGGCCCAGCTCAGAATCAGGCCCACCAGATAAAAGAGCCCAGCTCAGCCCCAGGGGCCCCCAGATAGAAGAGCCCAGCTCAGTCCCAGGGGCCACCGGATAGAAGAGCCCATCTCAGCCCCAAGGGCCACCGGATAGAAGAGCCCATCTCAGCCCCAAGGGCCCCCGGATAGAAGAGCCCAGCTCAGCCCCAGGGGCCCCTAAATAGAAGAGCCCAGCTCAGTCCCAGGGGCCACCGGATAGAAGAGCCCATCTCAGCCCCACGTGCCCCCGGATAGTAGAGTATAGCACAGCCCCAGGGGCCCCAGATAGAAGAGCCCAGCCCCCCAGAGGCCCCCGGATAGAAGAGCCCAGCTCAGCCCCAGGGGCCCCAGATAGAAGAGCCCAGCTCAGCCCCAGGGGCCCCCGGATAGAAGACCCCAGTTCAGCCCGAGAGGCCCCAGGATAGAAGATCCCAGCTCTGCACCAGGGCCCCCAGATATAAGAGCCCAGCTCAGCCCCAGGGGCCCACGGATAAAAGAGCCCCGCTCAGCCCCAGGGGCCCCAGATAGAAAAGCCCTGCTCAGCCCCTGAGGCCCCCGGATAGAAGGGCCCAGTTCAGCTCCAGGGCCCCCAGATAGAATAGACTAGCTCAGCCAAATGGGCCCCCGATAGAAGAGCACAGCTCAGCCCCAGGGGCCCCCGGATAGAAGAGCCCAGCCCTCCCCAGGGGCCCCCGGATAAAATAGAGAAGCTCAGGCCCAGCCCAGCTCAGCCCCAGGGGCCCACGGATAAAAGAGCCCCGCTCAGCCCCAGGGGCCCCAGATAGAAAAGCCCTGCTCAGCCCCAGAGGCCCCCAGATAGAAGAGCCCAGCTCAGCACCAGGGCCCCCAGATAGAAGAGCCCAGCTCAGCCCCAGGGGCCCCCGGATAGAAGAGCCCAGCTCGGCCCCACGTGCCCCCGGATAGAAGAGTATAGCACAGCCCCAGGGGCCCCAGCTAGAAGAGCCCAGCCCCCCAGAGGCCCCCAGATAGAAGAGTCTAGCTCAGCCCCAAAGGCCCCGGATAGAAGAGTATAGCTTAGCCCTAGGGGCCCCGGATAGAAGAGCCCAGGGGCCCTGGATAGTAGAGCCCAGCTCAGCTCCGGATAGAAGAGCCCAGCCCTCCCCAGGAGCCACCGGATAGAATAGACCAGCTCAGTCCCAGGGGCCCCGGATAGAAGAGCACAGCTCTGCCCCAGGAGCCCCCAGATAGAAGAGCCCAGCTCAGCCCCAGGGGCCCGCTGATAGAAGAATCCAGCTCAGCCCCAGAGCCCCCCGGATAGAAGAGCCCAGCTCAGCCCCAGGGGCCCCCTGATAGAAGAGCCCAGCTCAGCCCCAGAGCCCCCGGATAGAAGAGCCCAGCTCAGCCCCAGGGGCCCGCGGATAAAAGAGCCCCGCTCAGCCCCAGGGGCCCCAGATAGAAAAGCCCTGCTCAGCCCCAGGGGCCCCCGGATAGAAGAGCCCAGCTCGGCCCCACATGTCCCCGGATAGAAGAGTATAGCACAGCCCCAGGGGCCCCAGATAGAAGCGCCCAGCCCCCCAGAGGCCCCCGGATAGAAGAGCCCAGCTCAGCCCCAGGGGCCCCAGATAGAAGAGCCCAGGGGCCCTGGATAGAAGAGCCCAGCTCAGCTCCGGATAGAAGAGCCCAATCCTCCCCAGGAGCCACCGGATAGAATAGACCAGTTCAGTCCGAGGGGCCCAGATAGAAGAGCCCAGCTCAGCCCCAGGGGCCCCCAGATAGAAGAGCCCAGCTCAGCCCCAGGGGCCCCCGGATAGAAGACCCCAGCTCAGCCCCAGAGGCCCTCCAGATAGAAGAGCCCAGCTCAGCCCCAGGGGCCCCCGGATAGAAGAGCCCAGCTCAGTCCGAGGGCCTCCAGATAGAAGAGTATAGCTCATCCCCAGGGGTCCCGGATAGTAGAGCCCAGCCCCACCAGAGGCCCCCGGATAGAACAGCCCAGCTCAGCCCCTAGGGCCCCCGGATAGAAGAGCCTAGCTCAGCCCCAGGGGCCCACGATAGAAGAGCCCAGCTCAGACCCAGGGGCCACCGGATAGAAGAGCCCATCTCAGCCCCAGGGGCCCCCTGATAGAAGAGCCCAGTTCAGCCCCAGAGGCCCCTGGATAGAAGAGCCCAGCTCGGCCCCAAGTGCCCCCGGATAGAAGAGTATAGCACAGCCCCAGGGGCCCCAGATAGAAGTTCCCAACCCCCCCAGAGGCCCCCGGATAGAAAAGCCAAGCTCAGTCCCTAGGGCCCCGGGATTGAAGAGCCCAGCTCTGCCCCAGGGGCCCCCGGATAGAAGGTCCCAGCTCAGCCCAGGACACCCGGATTGAAAAGCCCAGCTCAGCCCCAGGGGCCCCAGATTGAAAAACCCAGCTTAGCCCCCGGATAGAAGGGCCCAGCTCAGAATCAGGCCCCCAGATAGAAGATCCCAGCTCAGCCCAGGACACCCGGATTGAAAAGCCCAGCTCAGCCCCAGGGGCCCCGGATAAAAGAGCCCCGCTCTGCCCCAGGGGCCCCAGATTGAAAAACCCAGCTCAGCCACAGGGGCCCCAGATTGAAAAACCCAGCTCAGCCCCAGGGGCCCCCAGATAGAACAGCCCAGCTCAGCCCCAGGGGCCACCGGATAGAAGAGCCCATCTCAGCCCCAGGGGCCACCGGATAGAAGAGCCCATCTCAACCCCAAGGGCCCCCGGATAGAAGAGCCCAGCTCAGCCCCAGGGGCCCCAGATAGAAGAGCCCAGCTCAGGCCCAGGGGCCCGCGGATAAAAGAGCCCCGCTCAGCCCCAGGGGCCCCAGATAGAAAAGCCCTGCTCAGCGCCTGAGGCCCCCGGATAGAAGTGCCCAGCTCAGCTCCAGGGCCCCCAGATACAATAGACTAGCTCAGTCCAAGGGGCCCCGGATAGAAGAGCACAGCTCAGCCCCAGGGGCCCCCGGATAGAAGAGCCCAGCCCTCCCCAGGGGCCCCCGGATAGAATAGACAAGCTCACCCCCAGGGGCCCCCGGATAGAAGAGCGCAGCTCAGCCCCAGCGGCCCCCGGATAGAAGAGCCCAGCTCGGCCCCACTTGCCCCCGGATAGAAGAGTATAGCACAGACCCAGGGGCCCCAGATAGAAGAGCCCAGCTCAGCCCCAGGGGCCCCAGATAGAAGAGTATCGCTCAGCCCCAGGGGCCCCGGATAGAAGAGCCTGGGGCCCTGGATAGAAGAGCCCAGCTCAGCTCCGGATAGAAGAGCCCAGCCCTCCCCAGGGTCCCCAGATAGAAGAGCCCAGCTGTCGGCGTCGAGGTCCTGCCAATCCTCGTCATGTGTCGTCGAGGATTCGGAGTAGTAACTCTCGCGGAGGTCACCATCGTCACCCTCCGTGAAATAGAAGTCTTCTTCCTCTCTCTCCTCCGAGGTTTCTGGAGTTTTCGGCAGCTCTTCTGCGCCAAACTCCTCCTGTGTCTCCACCTCGGCGATGACTGTCGCGGGCTTCGGGGGAATAGTGTAGTTTTTCATCTTTTCATCGAAGTCTCTTTTCCTCTGGAGCATGTTCTCCATCTCCGCCTCGAGCCTTCCCCTTTTCTTCTCCATTTCTGCCGCCTGCTCGGCATCGAGCTTTTCGGCTGGCCTCTACGACGTCGAGAGCGATTTCGGCACCTTCTCGCTCGGAGTCGAGGATCCTTTCTCGAGGACCTGCTTCGCAGTTGAGGATCCCTTCTCGAGGATCTGCTTCGACGACCTTGGCTTTTCGCCGGTCTTCGCCGTCTGGGAGTCCTTCTCGAAGGATCCGCTGGGCTTTTCGGAGGATGCAGCTTCGGACGTCGAAATCGGCGCCGTTGCTCCTTTCGAGGTCTTGGGCTCTGATTTTCGAGAGTCCACCTCAGGTTTTCGAGGCCCTGCTTGGGGTATAGGGGTCGTAGACTCTCCTACCTTCTTTGATGTTTTCTTATCGGTCTCTGCGACCGTGAAGTCATCTGGGCCTTGAGCGATGTTCTCCTCGTCGTCGGAGTTCGCTCCCAGCTCGTACAGGGTCGGTGTGGAGCCTTTTCCTTGCATCGTGTGGTGAGCCACCTTCTGTCTCTGTCTCACTCTCAGGTTCTTCGGCGTGAAGACTGAGCAGGCGTTGCAATCCTCACTCCCGTGGTCGAGCGGCAGGTAGATGTTGCAGAATGGATGCTGGTCCTTCTGCGCGTACTTGTGGTGGCAATTACGGCAGAACTTGAACGGTGTGTTGTCCACGTGAGCGCTCAGGGGGCCCCCTGAGTGCGCGTTCTCCTTCGGGCGTCGAAGTTCTCGAGGTTCTTCTCCTCCTTCGTCGTCCCTACTCTGGAAGTCTTCTTCTCCAACTTCTTGAACTTTTCCTTGAAAATAGACCTATTTTCGCCTTTTCTCCTCCAAAACTCTCTGGAGCCTCGTGCGACGATCCAGACCCAACGGCGGAAAAAAGAATCTGAAGATGGCGCCCAAGGGTGGGAGCTTCCGCAGGAAGTGTGCCGACGTCACAAAGGTGCACCAAATGGTGGGACGTTGACGCCCACCTGGGATACAAAAAAAAAAAAGAGAAAAGAGAAAAAAGACTACGAATCCGGACCCAACCACCAGATCGCGGAATAATGCACAGCATAGTGAATCCAGAAAGATTCACGCTACAAAACGTGTGCTTTCTGACAGTCGCCTCTCCTCACCCGTCCTAAGCGCTACGAGACCTCAGGGCAGAAGTGCACTCTATAAAACACCATTACATTACATTACATTACATGTTTACTTGAACGCGTTTTTGCACGTTGTATAAATGCAATGAACATAGAGAAAAACGGGTTATGTGAAAAAGTTCGTCAGATCGAAACGCGCCAGTTTAGTTTAACAAATAAATACCAGTGATAAAATACTACTGCGTTGGTGTGGCTGTTTTCTCAGGAGTGACAGGCAAGGCAGAATACATGTGGAGTATACATATATATATTCACTGAAAAAACTACAGGTTACAGGGACGTTAGAGTTAGGTTCAGATTTCACTGGGTCAAAACATAGAAATTCAGCTGGTATAGTTACCTGAGCTAACTATAACTTATGCCTCTGCAATGCACACCTTATGACCTCACATATTGCATCACTCATGACATGGTCAGTGTCATCGCCAATGACAACATTCACAGAACCCCTCACACACCCACTCCTACCCCATAGAACCTCTCATACACCCAATCCCAACCCCACATAACCCCTCACATACCCATTCACAGACCCTCACCAGTACTCACACAACCAGTGACTCATCCAAAGAGCCACTCACAAGTCCACTCACGCAGATAGATACAGCACATTCCTGCCCTTTCACTATCACGCAGTGCAGCTAGGTGGCTTGCTGGGCTGCGCTGTGTGCCCCTAAGTGTAGTAGAAGGACGTGCAGTGTGGACAGTTTTTTCTCAGTGAAGAGTAAAGAGCGGTGCAGCGTGCCCAGATTTTCTTTTTTTTAAATGCCCTCGGACTGTAGTAAAATGTGATTCCGTTTGCAGACCACAGATGGGCTCTAAACACCCTGCACAGAGTAATCAAAGGCAGAGGAGTCAGCAGAGATTTCCTCTTTTATTTTTAATCCCCCTCACAGTGTAATAAAAAGCAGGGTGTGCACACATTAGCTTTCCTGTCAACAGCCCTCATAGAGCAGGGAAAAGCAATGCAATGTACGGATTGCCTCGGTTCTCAGAGATTATTAGTAAGTGTGGTTTTCACAGACATCCTCTTCTGTCAAAGTTCAGTACAAAGCAGAGCAATGTGCACCGATTTCTCACAGTGCAGGGTGCACAGACTACTCATAGTGCAGTACAATGCATGGCAGCATGCACAGATCGCTCATAGTGCAAATAGCCACACAGTGCAGTGCAGTAGCACATATTCCTCATGCAGTAAAATGCAGTGCAGCATGCAGTGATTTCCATCGTGCAGTGAGATGCTGTGCAGAGATTACTCATAGTGCAGTCAGTTGCAGTGCAGTGTGTACAGATCCCTCACAGTGCAGTAAGATGCAGTGCACAGACCTCTCATAGTGCAATGAGATGCAGTGTAGCGTCTGCAGATTATCTATAGTTCATTAGGCTGCAGTGCAGTGACACAGAAGTCTCAAAGTATATTAAGATGCAGTGGAATGCACAGATTTATTATAGTGCAGTAGACAGCAATCCAGTGTACACAGATTCATCACAGTGCAGTAAGATGCAGTGCACAGATCCCCTCTTTAACACAAATAATGCCCACAAACACCCCCAGGGTAGAAGGAAAGCCCCCCAGGGGCCCCGGATAGAAGACCTCAGCTCAGGCCCTCAGGGGCCCCCGGATAGAAGAGCCCAGTTCAGCCCCAGGGGCCCCTGGATAGAAGAGCCCAGCTCAGCCCCAGAGGCCCCAGAGGCCCCAGAGGCCCCTGGTGGGAGAGGTGTGGCGCCGCGGCCAGGGCGACTGACGCTGGAATCTGGTGACCACGGTTCGATCCCCGGCTCCGGCGGCAGGTTAGCCCAGCACCATGTGACTCTGGGCAATAGCTCGCTTAATCTTCCCGACGGCCCCCAGCGCCTAGAGACCCTTACGGGTGATTGTGCGCTTTACAAATGTGGACTTTACTTTAGAAGAGCCCAGCTCAGTCCCAGGGGCCCCAGATAGAATAGCCCAGCTCAGCCCGGCTCCTGCAGAGATTCCCTACAGGATTATTCAGTCTATTTCTACAAACACAGCAGAAGGTGCTGACAATCTCCTACCTGAGCAGAGATCTGTGCAGACGTGTCCAAGCTCTCTCCTCCCCCTAGGGGGCTGGGGGAGGGGCAGATCTGGGGTCTGAGGGGGGGCAGATCTGCGGTCTGAAGATGAAGGTAGCTGCACAGACACACAGGGGGTCCTCCCTCCTCTGCAGAGGCCGATAGTGATGTCACCACCGCTGCTGGTGCTGTTTCTGCCGCCGCTGACCCGGAAGAGGAAACCCTTCTCCTTTTCATACAGTATACAGCTCTGTGGGTTTTATCAGCAGACGAGGAGCGCCCTCTGGTGGCCGCTGACGGAACCGTCGCCTCCAGGCTCCAGCAGTGAATTGGAAATGACAGCCTGAGTTTCATTAAATATTTGAAAATGTAAGAAAACTGCTAGAATTAAACTGGTCAACGTTTTTCTGTTTTTCTATTTTTCCTGTTTCCGTGGGTAATTCTTTATATATGTTAGGGCTGTGTATACTCAAACAACATTCCAACTCTGCCCCAAATTAAGTGTTGCATGTGTCTGCATTGTACACTACCTCACTCCCTTCAAAGTTTCACTTATAAAATAAAGAAAGAAGTAGATTGTTGTATCAATAAATTCAAAAGACAGAACAATCAGGTCTGACTCTCACAGATGTCTCCCTCAGTGGATGGTGTCATGGTAGTGAGTGAACGGTGCCGGGTCTGAGGATGAGAGGGTATTCCATCACTAACTAATGTCAGACTCCTTCATACCGGCTCTTATTAGAGTTACCACCTCTTGGTCATGTTTTAAGATTTTGCAAAGCCTGGATATTATTCTTCAATAAGACTTTGTATAAAGGAATTTGTATTCATTATTAACATGGCTTTGCTGTCTTTGTTTACTTTAACTATCAGTCATGATTCATTAAGGCAGCTCTAGAACACATTTTTAAGTGATTTCTGCTTATATATGATATTCTACATTTGCACTGATTAGAGGAAAACATACCAGTGTTAGGTAATCTTCCTCATTTTGTACTGCAAGGAACATTAAAATACTGGCCATGCCGGTAAAAGACCGGCCAGGTGGTATCCCTCTCTCCTATCATAAGTCACTCCTCGTCCACACACCATCAATGTCTGGGTGCAGGGGGGCTTCGTAGCATTGTAAGGCAAGTTGCATTTGTTGTCTGGGTAGTGACATCAGATCTAACATGCACACACATCAGAACATTCAAGTCTCACTCATCATGAGTGACACTCACACATTTAGAGGTCGTGCTGAAGTCTCACTCACACCTAGCTGAATCTTATAAGTGGGAGGCGGTCCTAGTACTCCATTTGTGACTTTGCTTGCACTTCCACTGTGTGCAGAGTAGACGCTTACAACTAAAGAGGGAGACACTATTCATTTCATAGAGTTCAGCAAACCCACTGTCCTACATTTTGATAACAATACATTTTCAATATTTCACCTTGCGGCTGCACAGATTATACTTTCGGTGTAATGTTAATTTAGATGTCTGCATTAATGGTTTGGATGTTACCTGTGTACTCATCATTCCTATCATTGCACTAATGTCTCTTCCTCTGACATTATCAAAGACAAATGTTATGTGACATCACTTCCTGTGAGGTCATCAATAGGATAGTTTATTTTTGCTCCTAAGAATCTCAAAACCTTGAGCTCTGTGAAGCCCATACATGTGCGCTCATCTGGACTAGGGGGGAGGAGCATGCTCTTAGCTCAGAGATAAAAGCGTCTGAAAGCGTTGCAGGCACTACCCTGACACGTCCCTGACAAGCTTTGCTCTCAGCATGCACACCAGTAGAGTGCTGATCTCTGCAAAAAGAAATGACATGTTTGTTTCAGTTTAATTACGCTTCACGTCAGTGATGTTCAACTTTACAATGGTCACAAAGTGGTTCCTCGCTTGTGTTCCTCCGAGTACCTTCAGTCTCCTGATTTTCACACTGTGATGTTTCTGCAATGACATTGTCCTTGGAAGAGCAGACCGTCTTTTCTGAGAGAGAAGTCAAACTTATGTTTCCTGGAGAAAGTGGTTAAAGGCGCTGTCTATGTTTCTGCTGAATCTTGGATTTGACTAAAATGAGTCAAATTCTGAGCCGAGGTGGGTTCACTAAGAGAAGCCCTTCCAAATCTACATTGACGCTGTGTGAATCTGGCTTTGTATACGGTGTGCCCGTGGTCATTCCATGCACAGAGATCAGGGGTTCCCCAAAAGTGCACAGGGCTCAACGTAAAACCCAAAGTGCTCTATTAGTGGGAGTGTGGGCGAGCAGCCTCAGGCCTCACACGGAGGAGTGGAAGACATTTATTGCACAACATTGACCAATAATGGACACACGGCTCGATAAGGAGATCCACACCACTTTTGGAAAAATATAATTTGTTTGTATTTTATTTTAAGACCAAGATCTTTGCAAAAAGGTAAGTACGTTTTTAAATAAAAATACTTTTCGCTTTTAAAAGTTGGCATTTAGAATATGTTTGAAGCAGTTCAATGTTCCCTCTGGTGAAAACAATAATGCAGTTTAATAGGTAAGTTCCACACTTACAAATCCAGTCTTCGGGCCCAAAGGTCAGCAAGGAGCACGGGTTAGGTGAGTTCCAAAACTGCACCACTAGCAGCACAGGGGCGGCTGAGTGCAGAGGTCAGAGTCAGAGTTCGGCCCAATGCTTTTCAACTGAGACTGGGGGTGCCTGGAGCCACGCTGCTTGCAGGTAAGTGGATCAGTTGCAGAGGCAAAGCTTTGGGGGTTAGCACAAGCACAGGGGGGGGCAAGCAGCACCAAACATACACCACCAGGTGCAGAGGGGCAGCTGGATGCTACATTAACGTTGGGTGCCCAATGCCTTTGAATGGAGTTTGGAGCTTTTGACAAACAGGCTGCAGGCATCTCACCGGAGGTTGCAAGAGGGAGACCAACTACAGGAGAGGTGAGTAGAGAGGCAGGGTGTCGTAGGGGCACAATTGGTTCAGCTCACCAAGGCCCAGGGGCTCCGGGTGCAGGGGTGCTTTTCAACTTCCAAGTCTTCTTACCTGAGCCAGTCACGGTCAGGCAGAGCCTCTGGATTCAGTCTAGCGGCATCGTCATGGAGGTCAGGAGGGAGCGGTCAGCGAACACTGGATTCGAGGTCTGAATCACTGGGGAGACTTCACTGGGCCGGTGGGCCACTCAGACTCGGGCCGTGGGCGTAGGGTGCAGGGATCACGGTTCCAGCTGGATCCGGAGCCCATGGAGTTGTTTTCTTCTGGACAGGTCCACTCTCCATGGGAGATTGGAGTCTTTTTCAAAGGCAGCAGTCCTCCCAGGGTTTTCAAATGTCACTTGCTGCAAGACAGGTTGCAGGTTCGCAGAAGCTGAAGACAGGCTAGTAGGCATGGGGTCCCCAAAACTGGTCCCAAGATGCTTGTTTCCGGTCCAGATAGGACCTGGCCTGGCAATTTGGTCTGGACTGTGGCCATGAGGAGCAGGGTCAAGACTGCTTTGCATATGGCTGTGTCCAAACTAGGGTGATATAATGAGCACAATAACAATGGATTAAACCCAGATCTCTTGACTGGGGTTAAGTGGTTGAAAGGTGTCAGCACTCAGTGTGATGGATCAGAGGCCTCTGTAATGGTGGAGAGACCTGGAGACGTCAGGCTCTGCTCCCAGTGTGATGGGATAAACCAGGCTCTGCTCCCAGTGTGATGGGGGACAGACCTGGAGAGGTCAGGCTCTACAGCCAGTGTGATGGAGGAGAGACTTAGAGAGGTCAGGCTCTACAGCCAGTGTAAGGGAGGAGAGACCCAGAAAGGACAAGCTTCGCAATAGGTGTGACGGAGGGAAGACCAAGGCTATACACCCAGAGTACTGTGGGAGAGAGAGTTGGAGAGGCCAAGCTCTTCACTCTGTTTGATGTCAGAGAGGTCCATGGAGGCCAGGCCCAACTCTACATCCACTCTGTGAGCAGACTGACCAGGCTCATGACCAGGAAGAGAGATAGTAACAGACAGAACTTCTGACAGTGTGTGAAAAGTTAGAAGACTTGGCAAGGGAAAGTGCAAAAAGTCTTTGCCTCTTCACAGGAAAAAAGTGAGATATGTCGGATATATTATGTCCTGCAAATAGATTAGGTATGTACCCCTTATTACCCATTTATACCCCTGTGTTTGACAGAGTATGGCAAGGCACAGTCAAAGTCACCAGCAGAGACACAGATTCGATACAACGTGCAATAGGAAAGTGATTCCAAAGTGTGAACAGTGTGCAGGGCTGCAAGCGAGGTGCACCCCAACAATAACTGATGGTTCCACCTGGTGTTTTAACCATCGAGAAATGTACACAAGAATCAGACTCCATACTAAGAGACGAGCAAAAATAAGAGCAATAGTGTCTTTATTAGGAGATTATCACAGACACCTAGGTTGTGCATGGGGTAGAAAGTCCCTGGACCAATGTCCATGTGACAGCTTGTACCTCATCTCATCATTCTGGCAGACCAAGAAAGTTTTCTTCTGCATGTGATTAGAGTCACACATATCCTGACAAGTGCACAATATGAAAATAGTGTGCTGTTCACCTGCAGCGTTTTAGACTCAGGAAGGTAGTTTAGGTCCACCCAAAGTGGAAGTCTTGTTAAACATTTAAAACTTTAAAACCTTGGTCTTAGCCCATAAAGCCCTACATGGTCCCTGCCCCCCCTACCTGAGTGCTAGATTTGCGTTTTACCTCCCGACCCTCAACCT
This sequence comes from Lissotriton helveticus, assembly GCF_964261635.1. Lineage (NCBI taxonomy): Eukaryota > Metazoa > Chordata > Amphibia > Caudata > Salamandridae > Lissotriton > Lissotriton helveticus. The sequence continues at coordinate 747,368 of NW_027611737.1, forward strand.
GCGTTCCGCTGTGCAAAGGCGGCTGGTAATCCCTAGCTTCTGGAGAGTTCGCCTGGGAGGTCAGTCCCTGGCGGTAAAAGCGTCTACCATGTGGAATGCTCTGCCTGATGCGCTAAGACACACGAGGGAACTAACCACCTTCAAAAAACTCTTGAAAACATATATGTTCAAACAAGATGCCTAGCCTCCCTAGTCTGCGATGTCACTGTTCCCCCCAACGCGCCAGGACACTCTTGAGTAGCAGTGCGCGATACAAATCTATATATAACATAACATAACATAACATTAGTGACTATTAAACAGCCATGACTACTGTACCCCTGGTCAGGCCAAGACACAGCTGATGTATTGTGACAGTCATTTATTGCAGTGGGTACAGACCTTTGTACTTGAGCAACAGCGGGTAGCCTGACAGATGTCTTGTAAATCTGTGTAGGATGTCATACATAGGTGCTTGCTAAGGTAACACGAGACGGTTGCGTCTCCCACTTAGATGTATGTAGCCCCCAAAGTTGTAGAGCGTTTAGAAGAGTTGGTGGTGATCAGAGTTGGTTGTCTCAGCTCTTCTTGAATGTTGTTCAGCACTGCTCGATACTGCTCCTTAGATTCCCTACTCCCTCTGTAGTGCTCGATACTGCTCCTTAAATTCCCTACTCCCTTTGTACTGCTCAACGAAGCTCCTTGCATTCCCTAATCCTTCAACACTGCTCATTGCTGCTTCTTGGATTCCCTACTCCAGCTTCTCTATTCAATGCCACTCCTTTTATTTCCTACTCCCTCTGCACTGCTCAATACCGCTCCTTGGATTTCCTACACCCTCTGCGTTGCTGGTTGCTGCTCCTCCGATTTTCTACTTGAGCAGCTCTTTGGGTTCCCTACTCCCTCTGCACTACTCCATGCCCCTCCTTGGATACCCAACCCCTTGTTAGAATAGAAATGATTTTGTTTATGTATTCTTATATGTAAGTTAGCATTTGGTGCACCATTTTCTATTTGGGCGCCATTTGCATTATGATCAAAACTAATCCTTTGCTTTTTCCGAGAAATTACCTTTTCTGAGTTGCGTTTCTCCAGGGTTGAGTTTTGCTTCACTAATGAATACACTATTCTTATTAACGCATACCTTTCCCACCAGATAGAGGCCTTCTCCCACTTGTCTAGTGGCAGGGACGGGCAGAACCACCTTGATTAGCAGATAATGTGTGCCCGCTCTCAGAATGGAAACTTACTTCTTGTATTTCACTGTTTAGCTACATCTGCTTGGAAAATTCCATGATGGGCGGGCGTTCATTGGATCTGAAATGTCCATAATGTATCTTTATGCTTTCTGATGTCAGTCCCTCTGCAGCACTCCTAGTGACTGGGCAGACCGGGCTCTGCTCTGAGTGTACTTTGAATAAACAGTTATTGGTTTGTATTCTCTAATGTCTGAGTGACTCTTCATTTTGTGTGGTAGGCTGAGAGGTGGTCATTAGTGACCCGTGTGACCCTAAACGGGTTACTTCCTTCACCCCTCTACGCTGCCTGATAACACTCCTTGGATTCCCACTCCCTCTGCGCTGCTCAATGCTGCTCCTACAATTTCATGCTCCCTCTGCGCTGCTCGATGCCGTTCTTGGATTCGCTGGTGGTTCATGGGAAATGTAGTTAAGGCTGTTTTTTATTAAGATGTTCTTTGAATGCTGCTGGATTAATAAAGTGATGAAAGATAGGCATAATCATCGCCTCTTTGTCCTCAATAGACTCTAAACTTTCCTTTTCGTTAGCTAGAAATTGTTTACCTTACTGCAGTATCCTCAGTAGAAACTGTTTCCAGTTTTCCACTTCAATTCCATCCAGATGAATTTCAGCTGTGCCACACTTTTGGAATAATTTCAGAAAGTTAGTACTCTAGTTGCTCATTAGAACACTGTGGTACAGCTGCTGATCACCAGGGAGTTAACTGGCAATCTGCTGCTGGCGTTGAAAGTGCATGTTTCAGTCTGCATGCCAAAACATTTTAATGAAATAGAAGAAGATATTTGAGCACTCATTTAAAAGGTTTTCTAATTTTGCTTTCTACAGCACTAACCATAATGTCTATGACAAAATGAACTGCCTCTTTTTGCTCCTTTTTTAAAGGAAATGTTTTTAGGTTCATCAGTTTGATTCAATCAAGATGGCTTCAGGTGTGCCACAGTTTTGTCATAAGGAACACTGTTAGCGCTCTAGTTGTTCTTTAGAACACTCTGGGAGGCTGCAGTAGAACACTGGGTATCAGCTGACATTTGCTGCTCCTGCTGGGTGTGCGTGATTTACTGGAAATGTCAGACTTTATTCTCCCATGGCTAAGAAAGACAGTGTGGATTTACAGGAAACATGCTCTCATTTTAGCTTTTGGAGCACCTTCTATAACCCCGGCGAGAAAATCACGAGAAAACTATTTTCTCTCAAACATGATTTGTGAAATCTCATAGGAGGGTCAGCATTTTTCACAGGGTAAAATCAGCTTAGAACAGACAACAAATGATTTATATTGTAACAGCATCCTTTAATTTCACAGGGTAAAATCACCTTAAAACAGACAATTCCTAAAATTAGTGTGGTACCATCCACAAATAATTCATATTGTAACTGTTACCATCTTTTCATTTCAATTGGCTCCATGTCCAAGAGACCTGAAACGGCTGCCACGGCATGTTGTCCATGTTTTGGCCAGCCTGTATAGGGGGGTTCCTTTCGGGTGTGCCCACTCTGCCCCCTAACATATTTTTTAGGTTGAGCATCAGCGCATGCGCTGTCTGCAAAGACCTGCTGTAATCATTACAAGGAGTCTGATCCCACCTGTAGAAGAGTAGGGTCTGCTTCCTATGGTCACTCCCACTTTTTGCTGTGATTTTCAGTTTTTTCAACTTTAGTGTAGCTGTGGGCCTGCTGTTCTCTCTCTAAGTTGATACCATGTACTTTAGGTACATACCAGATTGGGTATTTAGTCACCTTTGTGAGCCCCTGTATAGTGTACCATAGGTACCCAGGGCATAGGTGCATCCAAGGCCTACCAGGGGCTGCAGCATGTATTATGCCACCCCTAGCTGGGCCTCCAAACTGACACCATAGGCTGATCACTCAGCTTGGGTAAGGTGGTGTAATCACCCCTTACTTAGATATAGTATATCTATATCTACACATATATATAGACACATATGCACCTATAAGCCACTCCTATGGAAGGCCTCAACAATCCTGGAGGCAGAGTGCTTGGTTTTATGTGAGAGGGTGCCCTAGCATGAGTTGAGCCCCTCTGCAGCTTTCGGAATCATCTCCATTTAGCTGTTCTATGATATAGCCATACCATATACTCTTAAGTGCATTATAATCCTCGCGGTTAATGCTAACTTTGATTTGGCTTTATCAAAACATGTTGTGTAAGGTGTCAAATACTATGAAATACTACCCCCCCCCACCAATTCTGGCGGCGGGGGTAGCATTCCACGCATCTAGAGGTAAAAGACATGTATGTTACTGCTTTACCCGGTTAAAGTTAAACAGAGCCCCAGCATCACAAAATGGTTACTGCTGCCACAGACACAAGTCTGACCTCCTGCTTCTGGACGAAACTCTGGCAGGGGAGGCCTGGACAATAGGTTTCCTGTCCAGGAAGGTGTCAGCACCTCCCCAGACAGGTAGATGTGTATTGGGACAGGGAGGGCTGCATCAGCTGATGCTTTTTTGAGACACTGCCTGGGGCACATAAGGTGCTCCATGCATAGCCCAGTTCAAACCAGTTGCTGGGGCACTCCAGCCCCAGCTCTGGAATAAAACTGGACAAAGGGAAAGGGGTGTAACCAACCCCTTCTCAGGTCCACTCATAGGAGGGATCTAGGCAGGTAATCCAGCCCCTTAGCTTAGTATAAGTTTTGGAGCTGTGTCCCCAGGTCTTTAGATTATCCTGGAAAGAAACTTGGATACAGAACTCTTGGATTTTCGACATTATATTCTGACTAGAAGACGGAAGACATCTCCCTTGTGGTCAAGGAGTGACCAACCTGTGCAAACAGGCACCACCAGTAACTTGCTGGTCTGCTTTGTTGATGCTCCCGCTGGAACCCGAAGACTCAGCGACACAAGAACTGGACTCTCAGACTTCTCTAACTCCGACCCACATCCACAGTGAAGCTGAGACCAGTGGCAGACACGAGAGACGTGGGACGGACACCCTGCACATCATGCATTTTGCTAACAGCTCGACTACCAAGGTACCCTTGCAGTTGTGCATTGGGGTACGAAAAGCCCAAGACCTGAGCACTATTTGCACTGAAGCTCAGCCCTCCACACTCCACGAGTTCCACGTGGGGCCCGCTCTTGCATTTCAGCTTGATGCATCTTCCTGGTTCCTTGCCCATTGGCTAGTGAGCCCCCTGAAGACTTTCCTTTTAAACTAAACTGCTTTACTAGTTGCTCCCGGCTTGCTACAGCTTTTTTTCAAAGGAAAAGCACCACAGACCTTGCTGGTCTGCAAAAGAGCCAATCTCGACATCCTTCGTGGGTTGCGGTTGCCAAGGCTTGTTGGGTCTAATCCGGATACCGACACTGCAGTCAACTAGATCCTTTGTGGCACAGCTCGAATCCAATGCCTGGTCATCGTCGATGCCTCCTGAACCTCGTGGCTGAAGAGACAAACTCACCTTCTTCACATTCAAGCACGCGACATCGCCTGGTTCCTTCCTGGTCACTGGCTAGTGACCCAGACTCTGCCCCCTCTGCTTTCAGGTTCTTCACATCACTGATCCACCCTTGTGTCCACCCAGACACTTTTCCTCTGGTCGCCTGCAGCACTTCTTTGCAGATCTCCATAGAAAATTATGACGAAACCCGACACCAAAAGGCACCTATGCACCCGGCTTCCCTGGGTGAGGTAACACGAGTAGCCCGGTGCTCCCGTGGGTCTTATTATTTATTTTCAGAGTTTTGTATAGCGCAAACTAGATCCTTGCAGATATCAGAGCGCTTTACATACATATGAGAGAAGAACGCAATACAAAGATCATAGTACAAATGAGCGGCAAACTTAGGGGCATATAATCAAGGACAGGCGATACATTATCACCGCATTTATCGACAGGAAACTGCAGATAAAGCGGCGATAATGGCCTTGATAATATGCTCTATGAATTCCAATTGAAGCCCCTGTTAGATGTGTTCACATCTAACATGGGCTTCGATTGGAATTCATAGAGCATATTAATGTATTGCCTGTCCTTGATAATATGCCCCCTAGAGTAGAACTTAATAAAGCAATATGTGCAAGGAACGAACAATGTCAGGTAGTTCAGAATGATTATGTGGTCAAGTATGGCATTGAGATATAAGGGGGAGGCAAATAGGCATACAGTAAATGGGTGTTTGATGTTCAAGTGAATTTAGCCATAAGAATAGATTTGACTTCTTTTTTGAAGGAGGCAGTGGATGAGATGAGTCTCGTTTCTGGAGGGAGGGCATTCCAGATCCTGGGGGCCATCCCTGAGAATGAGCGCTTGTAAGTTTGTTTCTTGTGGAATCTTTGTGGTTTCAAAAGAATAGTTTCTGTGCTTCTTGTAGATCTTGAGCCTCCTGAGAGTGTCAGTTTCTGAGCAATGTAGCTGGGCATGCTGTGATGTAAGGCTTTGTGCGTAATGCACGCGATTTTCAGGTGTACTCTGGCTTTGAGTGATAGCCAATTCAGAGATTTTAAGTCCGGAGAGATGTGTGAGCGTTTTTTTGATCCAGTTATAAGTCTTGCTGCAGCATTGATGGAGACTCTTAATGGTGCGGTTTTTGAAAGAGGGCAGTGATGCCATAGTCAATCCGAGGTATGACTAATGCTTGAACTGCAGTTCTAAAGTCCTTGGCTGGGAGGAAGGGTTTCAACTTTCTCAAGATATTGATTTGGAAATTGGCACCCTTGGTTGCATTGCTAATATGTCGTTGCATATTGAGATCAGAGTCGAGGGTGAAACCTAGAGATTTAGCTGAGTCTACAATGAAAGGTTGGACATTGAATGCAGTGAGGTGTTTCAGCCAGTCCTGAGCGATGAGGATTTTGGAGGGAGGTGCAATTAGGTGGAATTCTGTTTTTAGAGCATTGAGTTTGAGATGGTTCTCTGCCAGCCGCTTTTGTGTGTCCTTAAGTGTTGAATTGAGAAGTTTGAGGTCTTCAGGGGATTGTAATTTGAGGTAAAGTTGGGTGTCGTCCGCATACATGTGGAATTGCACATTCGAGGCCTGAAGCAATGCGGTGAGTGGCTCCATGACTAGGTTGAACAGGGTCGGTGATAAGGAGGAACCTTGAGGGACACCTAGTGTAACTGGGACAGGCTTGGACATGTTGTTATTAGTTTTGAACTGCTGAGTCCGGTTATGCAGGAAGGAGGAGAACCATTTGAGTACTGTCTCAGAGATACCCATTCTGAGATTCAACAGATCGAGTAGATTCTCGTGTTTGACTGTATCCAATGCAGATGATAGGTCGAGTAAAATGAGGAGGCAGGTGCCGTTTTGGTCTAGAATTTGGAGTGCGTCGTCAATTATGTGGGTCATGGCTGATTCTGTGCTGTGACCTGCACGGAAGCCGGATTGGTGTTGGTTCAGGAGGTCAAAGTGAGTGATGTGTTTAGTAAGTTGTAGGTGAACACATTTTTCTAATAGTTTTGCTAAGGTAGGGATATTAGAGATGGGGCGATAGTTGCTTAGGTCAGTTGGGTCAGCTGTGGGTTTCTTAAGTATGGGTGATACTTGTCCCTCTTTGAGGGAGTCTGGTATAAATCCTTGAAGAAGAGAGGTATTAACGATTTTTGTCCAGAGTGGTATGAGCCATGGGCTGAAGTCCTTTACTGCGTTTGCAGGTAGAGGATCCGAGAGGTGGTTGGAGGGCTTCAGGGTGCTTAGGATCTTGCCAATAGATTCTTCCGTGTATGTATCAAAGGATGCCCAGGTAGCATTGTTTTTTACTTTGATGGGTGTTTTGCTGATGGGGTTGGATTAAAGGTTTAGGTCCGTGATGAGATCATTCTTGATGTTTTTAGGTTGAAGAAGGTGGAGAATTCTTCACATGATGGAAGAGTGCTGGTTGAGCTAAGCACTCGCTGTCGTTCATCTTTGGATTGCAATTTGATTGGCTCAAATAGCTTTTTTGGTCGATTTATTGCTTGGTTTTTTTTTTTTTTTTTTTATGGTCACAAAGTGGTTCCTCGCTTGAGTTCCTATGAGTACCTTCAGTGTCCTGATTTTCACACTGTGATGTTTCTCCAACTAAATTGCCCTCGAAAAAGCATACAGTCTTTTCTGAGAGAGAAGTCAAACTTATGTTTCCTGGAGAAAGTGGTTGAAGGCGCTGTCTATGTTTCTGCAGATTCTTAGATTTGACTAAAGTGAGTCTGTGCCGAAGTGGGTTCACTAAGAGAAGCCCTTCAAAATGTACATGAATCTGGCTTTGTATATGGTTTGCCCACTAAGTGGTCATTCCATGCTCAGAGATCAGGGGTTCCCCAAAAGTGTACAGGGCTCAATGTAAAACCCAAGGTGCTCTATTAGTGGGAGTGTGGGCGAGCAGCCTTAGGCCTCACACAGAGGAGTGGAAGACATTTATTGCACAACATTGAGCAATTATGGACACACGGCTCGATAAGGAGATCCACACCACTTTTGGAAAAACATACTTTGTTTGTATTTCATTTTAAGACCAAGATCTTCGCAAAAAGGTAAGTACGTTTTTAAATAAAAATACTTTCGCTTTTAAAAGTTGGCATTTAGAATATGTTTGAAGCAGTTCAATGTTCCCTGCGGTGAAAACAATAATGCAGTTTAACAGGTAAGTTCCACACTTACAAATCCAGTATTCGGGCCCAAAGGTGAGCAAGGGGCACGGGTTAGGTGAGCATCAAAACTGCACCACTAGCAGCACAGGAGCGGCAGAGTGCAGAGGTCAGAGTCAGAGTTCGGCCCAATGCTTTTCAATAGAGACTGGGGGTGCCTGGAGCCACACTGCTTGCAGGTAAGTGGATCAGTTGCAGAGGCTAAGCTTTGGGGGTTAGCTTAAGCACAGGGGGGCCAAGCAGCACCAAGCATACACCACCAGGGGCAGAGGGGCAGCTGGATGCTAAATCACCGTTGGGTGCCCAATGCTTTTGAATGGAGTTTTGAGCTTTTGACAAACCGGCTGCAGGCATCTCACTGGAGGTTGCAAGAGGGAGACCAACTACAAGAGAGGTAAGTAGAGAGGCAGGGTGTGGTCGGGGCACAATTGGTTCAGCTCACCGAGGCCCGGGGGCTTCGGTGCAGGGGTGCCTTTCAACTTCCAAGTCTTCTTACCTGAGCCAGTCACGGTCAGGCAGAGCCTCTGGATTCAGTCTGCAGGCATCGTCATGGAGGTCAGGATCGGTCAACGAACACTAGATTCGAGGTCTGAATCACTGGAGAGACTTCACTGGGCAAGTGGGCCACTCAGACTTAGGCCGTGGGCGTCGGGTGCAGGGATCGTGATTCTAGCTGGATCCGGAGCCCTTGGAGTTGTTTTCTTCTGGACAGGTCTGCGGTCCATGGGCGATTAGAGTCTTTTTCAAAGGCAGCAGTCCACCCAGGGTTTTCAGAGCTCACCGGCTGCAAGGCAGGTTGAAGGTTCGCAGAATCTGGAGACAGGCTACTAGGGATGGGGCCAAGGCAGTCGTCGTACTCAGTCTTCTCTGCAGGGACCTCTTCTTTCTTCTTAAGTCATCGCAGATCCAATTTCCAGGACTGGTAGAGCCACCTAAATACCAAATTTAGGGGAATTTTAGGGGAGTAGCAGGTAGGGCCAATTGGCACCTTACCTGGGTTGACTACACCATCTATTATGCCACCCTCCTGCGGCAGTGTGCACAGACCTAGCCCTAATTGGCGGGTCTACCCATCTTCAAGATGGTGAGGACTGAAAGATGTGCTTCACCTCGCCTCCCCCACCTGAGGGGTGGATTGGCAGAGGTGGGCACATCTCTTGTTCTCCTAAGTTTTCCTACCGGTGTTCCCACATGAAGTGAAGGTGTAAACCGGAGGCTGCCATCTTCTGTTAGCAGCAGAGGCACAGGATTGCATATTACAAAGGTGGCAGGCCTTTGAAGCTTCCCCTTTGAGCATTGGCTCATCCTGGGGGAGGAGGTGTGACACCTTCACCCAGGATGTGCATTGTTTCTGGTCCAAGAGAGAAGGGGCTCTCCACCCAGGGGTCCGGAAACATGTCTGGGGGTGGCTAAATGCCTACAGCCGGTCAGACACCACACCAGGATTGGTAGGTTTTCTGGGGGCACCTCTGAGGTACCCTTTGAGTACATGGTATAATAAATCTCACAGTGGCATTAGTGTGGATATATTGAAAGGAGTAGTTTGGTACCAATCACCCCCGTGTTCAGGGAAGCAATCATGGTGCTGTGGAAATCGAGCTGTCGAGTTTCCAGCCCATGTACTCTGTTTGGCTTCACTGGCACTTACAATATTAAAGAATGGACCCTAATATTGTAGGGGCGCATCTGCTCATGCAGATATGTCCTCACCCGTGGTATAGGTCACCGTGCCTTAAGGCTGTGAGATCTGGTAGAGCGGTGACTTACCTATACCTTCAGGCAGTGTTGTCTGGCACAGCACCCAGGTAGGGTGCCATGCCAACCTTGTTGTTTTCGCCCTCACAGGGGCATGCAAGCTGCAAGGGCTGTGGCATGGTCCCACTGAGGAGGGTACAAGGGGACCCTCTTCAGCTCCCAGGCCCTGGATACCCAGGATACCATTTACTAGGGACTTACAGGGGGCAGACATAGCAATTGTGGATATGTTTTGGGAAAAGCACTAGCACAGGAGACCCTGTGCACTACAATTGAAACCACATCAAAACCAGGCAGCAAAAAACAGGGGCTAACCATGTCAATTCGAGGCACTTTCTCACAGATGCTCTTAGTGTTACGAATGGGCGTGAAGGATAGGACCTCTGCTCCACTGGGCTGGGTCAAGATATTTCCTTTGAAATGTTTTCAGCTGACACATCCGGGGGATTGAAAGGGCGTCTGATGAAATATATTCATCCCGCAAAGAACACTACGAAAACCGAGGAGGCATCAAAGAATCTAGCACACCGTAAGTCATTGGGGGTAGAAGTTGCTCCTGCTGCAGACAGTCTTCACCATACCAAGGGTTTGGGGCAAATAACACGCATGTGGCAACAGAGACCATTATGAAAGGACTGACTTCATGTTCGGTACAATAGGGGGTGGTGATGGACGGAGCATCTGAACCAATCAAACACTCACACCCAGTCAAAAGATCTGGGTTTGATCCATCACCGTTCTTTACCCCACTCTGCCAGCCCAGTTCAGACATGGCTATATGCAAATCAGTCTGACCCTGTGCCTCATGGGAACAGTCCAGCCCGAACTGCCAAGCCATGCCTTCCCTGGACCGGAAACAAGCTTCCGAGGACCGGTTTCTGGCATTCCGGCCGTCTTCCGCCCGGCTTGCTTGAATCCATTGGCAAAGTGAGCAAGGGACTCCCGTCTGAGCATACCCTGCCACACTTATGGCGGCCAATAGCGGTACAAAAGGGGGTGGTGATGGACGGAGCATCTGAACCAATCAAACACTCACACCCAGTCAAAAGATCTGGGTTTGATCCATCACCGTTCTTTAGCCCACTCTGCCACCCCAGTTCAGACATGGCTACATGCAAATCAGTCTGACCCTGTGCCTCATGGGAACAGTCCAGCCCGAACTGCCAAGCCATGCCTTCCCTGGACCGGAAACAAGCTTCCGAGGACCAGTTTCTGGCATTCCAGCCGTCTTCAGCCTGGCTTGCTTGAATCCATTGGCAAAGTTAGCATCCGTCCATCACCACTACCTTTTGTACCTGACTACCTGACTTCATGTTAAGCTTTTCTGCACAATACAAAGCCCATGAAAGAGAAAAGAAAAGGGACTCTTCATTCAAAGTGCATCACTCCTTTTACTTGCTTGTTTCTATTTTCACTTTTTGCCATTGAGTTTCACATGTGATTATTACATATGATTTGAGGAGACTGATGCTTCTAAGATGGAAATATAGGGTGGGGGTGTTAGGGGGATGGATTTTAGTTTAGATTCTTCAGGGTTTCATTTTGTTCTTGTCACCAGGCACATGCTCCCGAGAGTTGTACAGGATCGCTTTCATTCTAATGACTAACAAATTGTTGTCAGACTGTGTGATGGGATATAGTATAAAGTCATGGACTGATAATAGTTTGAATACTAAAATTAAGAGGGGGCCGTTATGTTGTTTGTGAACATCACACCCCTGATATCCTGTTACTTCAAGAGACTCATTTACTAGGTACAAAGTGTGTGTTCCTGGGTAGTACACAGACACCTATGTCTCTCATGCAGTATTTACTCAGTGGTCGACAGGGGTCGCTATTCTCCATTCGCCTCTGTAGGTCCTTCCCATTTTCAGTACAGACAGTTCATGTAGACGACATAGGTAAATATGTCATTCTCTCTAGCGGGCTTTTCCATCATTCACCCGTCCAACTAACCCGCTGACATCGACAATGCGAGTTGAAGGGTATGTGGTGATGGAATGCCTGGTAGCTGTTAGATGATACTCTTGTGAAACATCTGCGGGATAAGATCACAGACTATTTTGACATTATTGCGTGTTCTGTACCTGCAGCAGTTACAGTTTGGGAAGCATTCAAGGTAGTGACTAGAGGAAATACCATGGCAAAGATTAGGCGTAACCCGAAAATTGGAAGAGAGAGTGTTAGACCTGGCAGCCTTGGCATCGGTTTACCCTGCATTTTTTGCCTTTGCTTCCTGTGTTTTACTGTGTGTTGGATTTTGTTTTTGCTGGTCTAGATCCTTTGGGTTACTGCTGTTCAGTGCCCAAGTGCAAGTGTTCCCTCTGTAAATTGTTATCATGGATTAGTGTTTCCAAATATGGTTTACTGTTAAGCCCCTAGTACAGTGCACTGTGTGTGCCCAGGGCCTGTAAACCAACTGCTGCAAGTGGGCTTGCAAACATAAACAAAAGTGGTATACCCAAATTACCCTCCTATACCTGGGTGTTGGACATACTTTAATACAAGAAGAAATGATATGAAGGAAAAGATTCAAAAAAGTTTATGAGTAGAGCACATTTAATTACCCTCTCCAAAATGTTGTTATTCATAATGTACGTATCACAATGTATTTACAACACACATAAACAATGGCACCTAATCAATGAAGATAACAGAAAATAACATATACCACAACATTATATTATCAACATAAACACAGTTATACATTACACGGAAACCCTAGAATATTATTCTCACTAGTGTCCACCCATAAATTCTGGGCGAACCACTCAGAGGTAGTCCGGGTGAAACACTTAAGGACTAGCGCTAGTGTGTCACTACGCAATTCCAAGGAAAGCTGTAGTTCCAAGGACTCTTCCTTAGAAGTGTCGACGTGACCACGTTTCAGCCTTTTCTTCTTTGGCCTCCTCGGGACAAGGGTAATAAGACATTAATCATTTTTAAGCGACCGGAACACTTGCCACAAATAATTTACACTGCCTTGAGCACACTGGTGAGACAGAGTTAGTACGATCTTTTATTGGCGGGGCTGTTCTTTAAATATAGACTTTATTATGGTATCTGATCCCCTGCTCCTTGATTTTACAAATGATGGGAGAGCTGGACTTGGAGAGAAAGAGTTTATCAAATTGGGACTTTCAACCAACAAATCAGGTCCGCAAAATGAGGTGGAGGAGGCCTTTTTAGATAAGTTATATACAAAGGGTGCTGAAGATATTAAATTGTGTCTTGATTCCCAGGCTGAGGCTGGTGTGACAATAGGGGCTTTTGGAAATCTTGTCAAGTGGATTGCAGAAAGTTCAACAGGGAGAGGAAGGATAGGGACATTAGAGGGGGAAAAGTGGTTCGACGCAGACTGTTCTAAATCCCGCAAAGCTCTTATGAGTACTTTAAAATATAAACCCAAGCATGAAGAACAGATAAAGGCATGTAGGAAAGCCTGTAAACTGGCCATAAATCAAAGGAGAGACAAGATACGGGAACAAGCATGGCACAATCTGAATCAGGTTAGTGTTTTGTCGAATAGTTCAAAATTTTGGAAAATCATAAGCAGGGTGGGCGTTCCAACGCAAAAAATCCTCTTAGAAGTGACGCAGTAAAATCTACTATATTTCACTGCGCCAATTCTAGGATGCCACTGCGGCAAATTCTTACGCCTGCTTGAAGTCGGCGTAATAAGTAACGCAGCACAAGTAGAATAGGCCTCCCCTGCATTGCTGGAGTTGCGTCATGCTTGCGAACTGACTCCAGCAATGCGTGACTTTTGCGTCAACAGAAGCGTCAGAATTTCTGACGCATCTGTCAATCCTTGTGCCATGGTGCGCCGTACTGGAAATACGGTGCATCCATAGTGGCGCAAGGGTTTCTCAGGGTGGCGCAGGGAAAGTGATTAATCTTTACATATGTGTCACTTTCTTGTAAATCTGCCCTCCTGTTTGACAAAAAAGGGTATTGGGTAGCTCAGCAAACACTAAAAAAAGCACCCTGTCTAGATCAGCTGGAGCGACAATTGAGTTTGCTAGGAGACTGGAGAGCAAATCACTACGAGCATTACTGAAGGTCTGTAATGAGAAATGTATACCAATGGCCACATATGTCAGCGAGGTATGGGGCTATAAGGAGGTTGGTGATCAGCAGGTGGCTGAAGATAAATTCCTGCGGAAACTATTATCTGTACCCCCAGCACCCATCTTTTATGGTGCATGAAGAATTAGGACTGGGTTATATCTCTGACCCCATAACAGTGGCCCCTTAAATAAATATGGTCTAGCCCCACACCTGCCCTGAACCAAACTGTTTTAGAAGATTGTCCGAGCCTCGACGAGGTGGCTGACATTCCTTGGCTGGGTTACATCTCACAGCAGCTGGTATATGAAGGGCGCCCTGAGCTTTTTATACATCCTAGACAAATGCACCCTGGTGAGTTCAAGGTAATTAAAAGACAAGTTTTAGCTAAGAGGATGGTGGAAAGGGAACTTAAAAAACCTACGATAGGACAGTACATACTCTCGAGTCCTGGAACTTTAGAAAAACCCTTCTGGTCTTATATTAAAAAATCTACACAACCGTTTTCTTTCAATCAGGTTTAGGTTCAATTGTATCCACTGGTCCCTCACAGTCCATAAGGGGTTTTCGAAGCCTGACGCTGTAAAGCTCTGCCCTCGTGATGATTTCTTGGACCAAAATCTCATAAATGTTATGTTCCTCTGTGGATTTTATAATGATCTTCGGTCAAGATACATTTTACCACTTTTAAAAAACTGTAAATTTGCACAAGTGAGGCCAGCACTCATATATCTGCAAATGTTGTCCTCACCTTTGATATTCTTCGGGGTTGGGAGTCTCTTAACAGGAGCCCTACGCCGAAAGAAAAAATGTGATCGTGCATTGACTTGTCCCTAGAATTGTTATATTTTAACGGGCATTGTTTTAAATCATTTGTTAGTACTCTACAGAATGCTCTTTATCTAGGTCAAAGAAGGGGTAGTAGTTTTGACATGTAGTAGTTTTTATATTTTATTAAAATTAATATAAACTAGGCCTATATCACTCGTACATGGAAATTTGTACATGACTTATCGGTTTCACCCTTTTATTAAGTATTGAACAAGTTTTTAATATTTTACTCTTGGGGTGTGCAATTGTGATTTTATGGTCATTATTGGCCAAATATATATTTATTTAACTTGCATTAGATTTTGTGAGTGTTTTTTTGACAAAAGGGAAGGAGGGTGGTAAAGGAACCCCAAGTGAAGTAACCACAGCCAGCCTTCTAGACATAGGTGAAAATGAAGTGACTTGTAGTTAAAACAGGGTTATTGTTACATACAAGGATATCTGAATGTTCATTTCTCAATGCAAAAAAGATCAACCAGATTGTTGAGCACAACTTCATCAACAGTAGGGTTTCCGACACAACTCCAGCAATGCGCAACTTTTTGCGCTGACAGATACGTCATTTATACTGACGTATCTGCGACAAACAGACAAACAGACTTCTTGGACAATAGGTTACCCCCAGCAGAGTCAGGGAATTCTGTGTAAAAGGTAATCCATTAGTTTCCGCAAATCTAAATAGTTGGTGGATACCACGGGTTAGGCTGGGGAAGTGAGCTGCTGGTTTAGTGTCTCGAATCTACGAGAGTTTAAGCGATTGCATTGCCAATAGCTTAAACAACGTTAATTTGAGACCCATTGCATTACAAAGGCTTGTTATTTAGGTATGCGTCCCACCCCCTCTCCCCTTTGCAGCGACTGGAATGTGACCCGCCCTCTAATAAAGAAGCATCAATATATCCAACAATGCCTTCGCAGAGCCGCAAGCTTGCATTCAAAAATATTTCACATAAGGACTATAAGGCTTAATATTATGTGTGGCTCGAGCCTCGTAAAAGTACGTTAGCAACCCTGCCCGGGGCCCTGAGTAAAAAGCAGCCCGAATGCAGAGTAGTGAACATAGCTGAACTCAACACAATAGTGAGCGACTGGACTACTACTAAAAGTCATGCCATCACCTCACTCTCCCTTACCAACTCCCCTGAGACCCGCAGCTTCAGAGGCAGGCCCTGGCCGGTTCCAGAGGCAGAAGACCGCAGCGGGCTACTCCATTTTGCTTTGGTCCAAATGTCCGACACGAACCCATCGACCCTGGCAAGTGTAGTTTACACTAACTGCGCATGACAATTCAGTCACACCAGCGCAGCTCTGCCCCACCCTAGACCCCACCCTGAGGCTGAAGACAGCACTGGAGGGCGCGCGCAGCGTGCACCATATAATTAAGGAGTGAACAGCGACGAGCATAACTATAAAACTGTGTCCCAGAGATGGACCCTTACAGTAAGTGTACTGTGCACTGCGGGGGCCCCTGTAGCTTGGGACGCCTCACACTGCGGGGGCTGGAGGGGCCTTTGTTACGCCCATGCCACACCGCATAAGACCTCTCGCTGAACACGATCTTAGACTATCTCAAGGGCGCTTCCACTACTTCTCTGACTCCCTCGTAGACTGCGGATCTAGAACATCCGCTCAGGGTAGAAGATGTTATCTCTAGTATCTCCTGCCTAAAGCCTTCCACATCCCCAGGGCCTGACAGTTTTCCAGCCTCCTTTTATAAAACTTTCTGTCAAAGCCTCACACCAGTCCTCATGAGGATCTTTATCGTGATAAGGGACACAACACCACTCCCCCTGTCGATCCTCCGAGCAGATATAGTAGTAACCCCAACTCGGAAAAGACAGGACTCATTACGCTTCCTATCATCTCATCCCATCCTGAACACAGATCTCAAAACCTTTACTGGGATTCTTGCTGGTCAGCTTGGTCCTCTCCTTCCCGGCATCATAGACCCTGAGATATGCCGACGAAATTATGCTCTTTGCAATAGACGCTGAGAAAGCATTCAATAGGGTCCACTAGCCCTAACTGGCAGCCACTCTGACCCACTTTGGCATAGGGATCCACTTTCAGAGATGGATCCTCAGCAGTTACTCCCACCCAACAGCCACTGTTCGTGTCAATGGGCAATCAATCATTCAATCAGAGTACTTGTAGAGCGCGCTACTTACCTGTGAGGGTCTCAAGGCGCTGAGGGGAGGGGGGTGATGCTACTGCTCGAAGAGCCAGGTCTTGAGGAGTCTTCTGAGGGCGAGTAGGTCTTGGGTCTGCCGTATGTGGGTAGGGAGGGTGTTCCAGGTCTTGGCGGCGAGGTAGGAGAAGTATCTGCCATCGGAAGTTGTTCTTTGGATGCGGGAGACAGAGGCGAGGGCTCCTCTCCCTTCCTTGTTGCCAGGGGGGCGTAGACAGGGGTATCCATTGTCACCCGTGCTGTTGGCCCTGTAAATAGAACCCATGCCCCAGAAAGTGCGCACAAACCCACAGATATAATGAGTCCAATTTGATGGAGAGCCACATGCTATAGGTGTATACGCGGATGATGTCATAGCTGCTCTGGTGGAACCTTCTACTTCACTGCCCGCCTTCCGAACTGAGTTGAAGGCTGTTGGCTTAGCATCAGGCTTCAAGATAAATATCCAGAAATCACAAGCTCTCAACCTTACTCTCCGGCCATAGATATTAAATGCTTTAAGACATGCTTTTGCCTTTACAGTAGGCCCTGTGTCTATTCCTTATCTAGGTCTCCAGCTAACACCTACCATTGCATACCCTTTTACCCTCAAGTACCAAAAACTGACTAATCTGATCAAGAATAGCCTACGTCAGTGGCGGTCCTACCCCTTGCCTTGGCTAGGATGCATTGCTGCCATTAAAATGACAGTCCTCCCCAAGATCTTGTTTCTTTTTCAAGTGCTCCTGGTCTCGCCTCCTCCTGGGATGATAAATTCACTACAGCAAGAATTAAACAAATGTCTATGGGCAGGTGACATAGGCTCCGCAGGGACCTCAGCTACCAATCTCTGGATGAGGGTGGCCTAGGAATCCCCCATCTCCTCCGCTACTACAAGGCAACCCAATTGAGGGTCTTTGTGGAATGGTTGCGGGCCGAATCCGAGATGAAATGGTTATTTATGGACTGAGCGCTCAAGGGACAAGCACTATGGAGCATCCTGTTCCTCCCGAAGCACAACGGGCCCATACTTTATATCTCTCTTCAATTACTAAGGCACCACTGACAGTTTGGGACAGTCTAGCGACACAAAGGAACCTCACTGCTTTCTCCTCACCGCTCACTCCTATAGCTAGTAACCCAGATTTTCACCCAGGCTCTCAGAACCCTTCATTCGAAGTCTGGGTGCAGACAGGCTGCAGATCAGAAGGCCACCTATTTAGCCTGGAGGGCCCACTCCCCTTTGAAGCACACCATGCAGACTTTACACTTCCTGAAAGAGAGCACTGGCAGTACACCCAAACCCGCAAGTGGGTACTGCAAGCCTCTATGCACCCCTGTGCAGAACGACAACTCACCCCCTTCGAGCGCTCGCTCTTGTCGAGGTCTTCCAACAAGTGCCTGGTTTCAGACCTATACCGCCTGATTAACTCATCAATGGAGACTCCATAATCCAAGGGCCAACTCCGCTGCGAAGCAGAAATCGGCAGGGAACTCACGACTAAAAAATGGGGGGATGTCTATTACAGGGCATGATACACTGCGCGCAACATGGCCAGGATCGAGATGGCCACAAAGATTGCAACCTACTGGTACTACACACCTCACAGGATTCATAAATATAGTCACTCCAAATCTCCTGACTGCTGGCGACAGTGTGGTACCTCTGGTACGCTACTACACATATTAAGGGATTGCCCGAATATTAGGCCCTAATGGGAGCAGGCGCTCACAGACATTGACACTCATCTGGACACAGAACTCTGTAGATTCCCAGCATACCTGATCTTAGGCCTTCCGAATCCTCTCACTTTCCCCCTTAAGTCCCGATTGGGTAAAAAATTGGCGTGGCATTATGCGCGGCCCTGCAAAACATCCTCTCTCACTGGTGCACCGCACATATACCGACACACTCGGGATGGTTACGCCATATGTGGTCAATATTAGGGATGGAACGCATCAACCTCTCGTTATCCAACCAGGGATCAGCGTTTCCCACGCTACGGGCACCATTCCTATCATTGTTAAAATCAGAATTTCAAGAACTTACCTGCCCCAAATATCTCCAGTTGTTGCGCCTACCTGAGGTCGCACGGCCCCCTGACCCCGACCAACACTAATGACACACTCTACAAGAAATATCTTACGTTTTATCCTCCCTACTTGCCTGTCCTTTTAGTCACCAGGTCCAGGGGGGTGCTTGGGGGGAAGAAGGACTTCTGGGTTCTTTCAATTCAGAGTATGACCCCCGGTGTATCTGGGTCCCGCAATGCTATCATGAATACACCTTGTTTTCTTCTTCTGGTATGTTTAAAAACTAATAAAGAAATTTAAACCACGTCAATCCACGTTTTGGTGGACATCTTCAATATACATCTCCACCTTGTTCAGGTCCAAGGTTTAGATACATCTATAAACTAGTAGACAATATTTTGTCATGAACATTACAAAGGGCCAGATGTAGGTAATCTACATTTACCGATTCTAAAGTACCGAATTTTACTGATTCAGTATTTTAGAATCGGTAAATGGTATGTAGGTAAAACTTCGGTAAAATTTACAGAATCAGTAAGATTCGGTATTTAAGAATCGGTATTTACCGATTCGGTAATTCCAGAGAGGAGGAGAGGCCTGTCCAGGGGTGCAGAGGAGGTGAGGTCTGCCCAGAGGAGGGGCAGAGGAGGAGAGGCCTGTCCAGAGGAGGAGAGGAGGAAAGGCCTGTCCAGGGGTGCAGAGGAGGTGAGGCCTGCCCAGAGGATGTGCAGAGGAGGAGAGGCCTGTCCAGGGGTGCAGAGGAGGTGAGGCCTGTCCAGAGGAGGAGAGGAGGAGAGGCCTGTCCAGGGGTGCAGAAGAGGAAAGGCCTGTCCAGAGGAGGAGAGGAGGAGAGGCCTGCCCAGGTGTGCCACGTAGGTGAGGCCTGTCTAGGGGTGCAGAGGAGGTGAGGTTTGTCCAGGGGTGCAGAGGTGGTGAGGTCTGTCCAGGGGTGCAGAGGAGGTGAGGCCTGTCCAGGAGTGCAGAGGAGGCGAGGCTTGCCCAGGGGTGCAGAGGAGGTTAGGCCTGTCCAGGGGTGCAGAGGAGGTGAGGCCTGTCCGGGGGTCAGTGGAGGAGAGGCCTGTCCAGGGGTCAGAGGAGGAGAGGGGGTGAGGCGTGCCCAGGGGTGCAGAGGAGGTGAGGCGTGTCCAGGGGTGCAGAGGAGGCGAGGCCTGTCCAGGGGTGCAGAAGAGGTGAGGCCTGTCCACTGGGCAGAGAAGGTGAGGCCTGTCCAAGGGTGCAGAGGAGCTGAGGCCTGTCCAGTGGTGCAGAGGAGGAGAGGCCTGTCCAGGGGTGCAGAGGAGGTGAGGCCTGTCCAGAGGAGGAGAGGAGGAGAGGCCTGTCCAGGGGTGCAGAAGAGGAAAGGCCTGTCCAGAGGAGGAGAGGAGGAGAGGCCTGCCCAGGGGTGCCGCGTAGGTGAGGCCTGTCCAGGTGTGCAGAGGAGGTGAGGTTTGTCCAGGGGTGCAGAGGAGGTGAGGCCTGTCCAGGGGTGCAGAGGAGGTGAGGCCTGTCCAGGGGTGCAGAGGAGGCGAGGCTTGTCCAGGGGTGCAGAGGAGGTTAGGCCTGTCCAGGGGTGCAGAGGAGGTGAGGCTGTCCGGGGGTCAGTGGAGGAGAGGCCTGTCCAGGGGTCAGAGGAGGAGAGGAGGTGAGGCGTGTCCAGGGGTGCAGAGGAGGTGAGGCGTGTCCAGGGGTGCAGAGGAGGCGAGGCCTGTCCAGGGGTGCAGAGGAGGTGAGGCCTGTCCACTGGGCAGAGAAGGTGAGGCCTGTCCAAGGGTGCAGAGGAGCTGAGGCCTGTCCAGTGGTGCAGAGGAGGAGAGGCCTGTCCAGAGGAGGAGAGGAGAAGAGGCCTGTCCAGGGGGCGGAGGAGGAGAGGCCTGTTCAGGGTGGCAGAGGAGGAGAGGCCTGTCCAGGGGTGCAGAGGAAGAGAGGCCTGTCCAGGGGTCAGAGGAGGTGAGGCCTGTACAGGGGTCAGAGGAGGTGAGGTCTGTCCTGAGGAGGTGAGGCCTGTCCGGGGGTGCAGAGGAGGTGAGACCTGTCCAGGGGTGCAGAGGAGGTGAGGCCTGTCCAGAGGAGCAGTGTCTCTCTTCAAGGCCTGTGCATAGTGCCCCTAGGCTCGGGGCAGAGTCAGAGGTGCTGTATGGGGTGGAATGAACTCTGGGCTCCTCTGTCCTTAAAGAGAATCCTTCACCGAGAGGCCTGTCAAGAGGAGGGGCAGAGGAGGTAAGGCCTGTCCAGGGGTGCAGAGGAAGAGAGGCCTGTCCAAGGGTGCAGCGGATGCGAGGCCTGTCCAGAGGTACAGAGCAGGTGAGGCCTGTCTAGGGAGTACAGAGGAGGTGAGTCCTGTCCAAAGGGGTGCAAAGGAGGTGAGGCCTGTCCAGGGGGTGCAGAGGAGGTGAGGCCTGTTGTCAAGGGTTGTGTTTACTGACAATGCCGACACTCCCAGGAGCAGAATGATGAGATTTTTTAAATTCCTCCACTGGTTTTCCCACAGCCACCAACTGAAGAGTTAACTAGTGGCCGTGCGAACCCAGCCGGGGGAAAGGGGAATGGGACAGAGAAGAGACTGCCTGACCTTCTGGCTCTTCCACTCTACTCTTCCTTTCTGCCATACTCTGTTTTATTCCTTTCTTACTCCCTCTCTATCTTCAAGCATGAGTGGAAATCGCTGTAAAAGAAAAGCACACCATTACTAAATTCCTTCTCAACTTTCTTACTCTCTTTCTCTCTATTTCCTTACCCAGAGTCCCTATGGCTTTTGCTCCTCATCTATTCTTCAATATAAGTATTTTATTCTTTGGTAACCTGCATTATAAACAACATTTTAGCACCCTTTAACTCTGTGAGTTCATTTATTCTTTTTCACTCATTCGTTCATTCACTCTCTGCCTTACTTTCTTATCTTCTGAATTCTTCTTACTTCTCCCTTAAAAACCTTCTGGAGCCTCCGGCGTCAACCAAGCAAAAAAGAAATCAGGAACTGAAGTATTCAATGGGTAAGTATTAATTCTTCTCTTTATATTTCTTTTTTCCTATTTACTTTAAATTGGTATTTCTTTCTAGTTCTAAATTACCGAACTAACGAACCGACGCACCGAAGAGCTCTAACCTGCGCCTAAGCCTGGCACAAAATTGCACTATTTCTATCTAACTAGACTACAGAAAGAACGTGACTAATCACTGAAAATCCGTTGGTGAAGTGCATTTGGTTCTAAAATCAACCGGCGCACTTCACAGCAGGTCTAGACCTCACGCTCGTGTCCAGGAACTCAGGACTAGACCGGCAACTTCCACCGTGGTCCTCCCTGTTGGTAGTACAGGGGAGAATGCCCTGTTCTGTGCTATAATCACCCGCGACCTTTTGCGAGCTGGTGATCTTTGCAATGCCGGTTCAATGGCAGATACTTCGAGACAAAGAAGAACTTTGATTCCTTTTTCCTGCACCCTGACACCTGTCCAGGGGGTGCAGAAGAGGTGAGGTCTGTACTGTGCTGAGGAGGTGAGACCTGTTCAGGGGGTGCAGAGAAGTTGAGGCCTGTCCTGGGCCGGGGGTGCAGTGGAGGTGAGGCCTATCCAGGAGGTCTATGCCGAGGCATTGAAGGGCGGTGTGTCGCTGGCGTCTATAAGTGATGCAGTCATATCAGTGCCCCCTAAGCCTGGAGGAAACCCTGTAAGTGTACATCTTATCGCCCTCTGCCACTGCGTAACAGTGATCATAAATTCCTGCCTGAGGTGATGCGACTCGGCTAGCCTTCCTACTAGAGAAAATAGTCTCCCCTGTACAGTTGGGATTTGTCCCACATAAATCCACAGCGGTTCATCTACGGACGGTATTCGCAGTATTTGCAGTGCTGCATCAGGTAAACCCAAACATGAAGTCAGCTGATGCCGATAAGGCGTTTGACTCCCTGGAGTAGCCTTTTATGGTCGAGATGTGTAGGCGGCTTGGTATGTCAGGGAGTTTGAGATCATGTATGAAGCTGCTGGACCCACAGCCTATGGCCTGCGTTTACGTAAATGGGATCAACACAGACGCCATTCACATAGCCTGGGGCACTGGGCTTAGTGTTATCATGTCTGATGTCTGCGTCTCAAACTGGATGGTCGCTAATTTGAATCCTGGTTGGTGCACTAGGAAATAGTGACTTGTATATATATATTTTTTTTAATCGTTTTTTTTAACTTTATTTTTTGTTATGGAATAAAACAATAACAGTCCCCCCCAAGTGCGGCATCATACAAAAACTGTTGCATACAGAACGATAACCTCATTAAGGCACTGTAGGGGCACAGGTATCACTGGGCAAGAAATGGTCTTAAGGGATATAATAAAAATCCATATATTGCAAACAGGAGATAGCGATAGTGGACATGAGGTAGCAGCCGAGTGCCACCGACAACGCAGATCTAAAAGTCCCCATTATTCCCCCCCTCCCCTTCAGCTCCCGACCCCTCAGACGTGAACAGTTCTTCACTAGTCCCCTCAGAATCACTCAAGGTCAGACCGGCAGCACACATGATTCTCCATGCCAGTAAGTCTTCCTGCAGTCTCTCATCCCTGCGCGCATATTGCATATGAGTCTCCTCCGCCAGAGACCACACCCGAACATCCTTCAGCCACGTGGCAATCTCCGGTGCCCTCCGCCCTATCCATGTAATGGCCACCCTACGCCGCACCCGGACTAACATAAGCTGCAATAATTTGTAGGGAAGGTTCTTTTTCTTAGGCATAGGAAGACTTGTATATTTTTACAGTGCTGTGATGTCTGCCCGTGAGAGACAGCACTTTGAATAGGAAAGCCAATAGTTTAAAGAAAGAATTCACCAAAATATAAAATAGGCTACACAAATTATAGGATGGGCTGTACAGAGTATTAGATCAGTCAAGCATAATTTGCAAAAAGAGAAAATGTGTAAATTCTTACTGTGCTATCAGATGTTAAATTTTTAGTAACCGCAATCATACTGTAGCTAGTGTTAACCTTTTTTTAAGGTTTCCATGAAAATACTGCATTAAAGAAGTACTGATAACACCCTCACAGTAATCTTGAAAATAATTATATCAGCATACTACGATTTTTTGCCGCCACCAAACAAGCAAACTGACCCAGAAGTTACTAGTTAGCCATGGCGTCTCCGGGTCATTGCTTACATTGATGGCCCCACCCAGGTCTCTAGCCCTCTGGACAGCTATCTAAACAGAGGACATGCCCTTTTGAGAAGCTGGTAACCCCAGTGCTTCTTCGAACAGTTCATTTATTGTGGCGCTCCATTTTAAGCGACCAACTCTCACCCCAGTGGCCTCCTCAACATGGTGCGATGTTTGGGTGACATTCGTTCCGCAAATTCCTGAAGCATGCATAAAGCAAAAGCCCGAAATCCATCAGCCTACATCTTCCAGGATCAACACCTAACGAGAAGAACAAACGCAGAATTCAAATGTTTTGATAGACCAATGTCATAGTCACAGTTTGAGGCGCTGTAGTCGTTCACCGTATTAGCAGGTCTTTTATAATTAGGCGATCCTACCTGGAGACGGTTGTTATGTGGTCACTATTAATAAGCGTTTATTGTCCGCCATTGCGGATACACTGTCTACCTTGATACTTCTGCTTTTCCTTAACCTTTGTGTTGTTTTAAAAGTATCAGTAACCTTTATAAGACAAGTCGGTAAGCTTTATAATGTTGTCTATCAGTTGTCGCTTTATCCCCTTCTTGTAAAATATGCAAACCAAACTTGAAATAAGAACACTTTGTTGTGAGAATAGCTATTGTTGCCCTGATTTCCTTTATTGCAGCACAGCAATGCCTCTATTATAAATCGACATTGATTATTCGAATAGTATTGATTTCATTCCAGAGTGACTTTTGCACCATTACGGCGATAAATAATACGTTGACCTCATATTTGAGTTTGATCAGTTTATCCTATTAGAGTCCTGTCCTGTCCTTGGTCGTCGTTTTCTAGTGAGCGGCCTAGGCTCTAGAGGATCACAGGGCTCTCCCACTCCCTTTGCTGCGACAGTGTTCGCCTTTAGAGATGCTGATATGCAGTGCGGAGACCTGCAGTTAAGCAGCTCTGAACGAGTGAATGAAATCCATGCTGGTGGTTTGAGCTGGGATCGTGCCTTTCATGTTTATTTCTTCCATCCAGCCTCCTTCGAGGTACATACATTGTCAGATAAGGGGACAGAGGCACAGAAAGAGTAGGATTTGCCTAGTACTAAACAGTTTAAGTCTGAATAACACAGGACTACTTTTTCCAAAGGTTATTACTTGGCCACGTTACATTCTGGTGAATAGTCCATGAGAGTGGGCGCTGTGTACCCCTCCCCCCCACCAGAGGCAATGTCTATGTGGTAATCAAACTCTCGTGTCATCAGTAGGCTAAGGGTAAGATTAATTCACCACTCACCCAACTGCACCAGGAACGTAACTGCTGGGAACACTCCTGGCAACGCATCAACAACAACATTCCAGGAGCCGCTGGAAGGAATATTTAGTTAAAGACGCATCACCACAGTCTGGGCCCATTTTTAAAAGCACAGTTTTATTTACAACTTTAGGATGGTAGTAAATACCCCGATCTTGGACATAAATGGGGGGGGAGGCATAAATTTACTTAGTGATTCCTGAAGCTCAATATTTTACAAATTGGTAGGTCAGGGTTAAACACAGAGTCTCCTGGTTGCACAGTTTCCTAGTGCAGTAAACCACACGTGGGGTGGTGGAGATCATGAGGGAGAGGCCGAGGGACTACAATCCCAGGATAAGGACATGTATAGTGGCCCTGTCGAGAAGTAACATTTGGTGTTTATTTCCAGCATCTTTAGGTAAAGTGGTAAAGCCGGGATTAGATGTTATGTCTCCCCTCGGCCCCTCCTAGGATGATTGGTTTGTGTGTAAAGGCGCTTTAATGTACTGCATACGTGTGAGGTGCAGAGCCCATTTCAGGTGTCTCCCTTGTATCTAAGTAACCTCTAAAGTTGTGTGCTGTTCCATAACGTTAGCGAATCTCTGCAATCTATCCTCTCACTGCATGCCCCGTCGCTGCTTTTTAGAGTCACTCCTTGTATTGAAATTCTTTGTAAAGCAGATGGCCCTTGTAGGAAAGATTATAATATCTCTGACACTCCTTGGTACGTAATATCCCATACCTGGTCCAAAAAAAAAAAAACGGACTCTGCATGATTTACTATATGGTAAATACTTCCTTAAAATATTGCTCATTTTGCCCATGCTTCAGTCCATATGAAGCTAGTCTTTGCCCTCCCACCCTCTTGTCCACACAGTACACTAGATCCCGCCAGGTATTACATGCTCACCTGCATCAGATTCTTCTAGTGCCTGGCCTGTGTTATTGCATTGTTTGAGTCAGATTCTTCCAGTGCATGGCCTGTGTTATTGCATTGTTTACATCAGATTTTCCTCGTGCCTGGCCTGTGTTATTGCATTGTTTACATCAGATTTTCCTCGTGCCTGGCCTGTGTTATTGTATTGTTTGCATCAGATTCTTCCAGTGCATGGCCTGTGTTATTGCATTGTTTACATCAGATTTTCCTTGTGCCTGGCCTGTGTTATTGCATTGTTTGCATCAGATTCTTCCAGTGCATGGCCTGTGTTAATGCATTGTTTGCATCAGATTCTTCCAGTGCATGGCCTGTGTTATTGCATTGTTTACATCAGATTTTCCTCGTGCCTGGCCTGTGTTATTGCATTGTTTACATCAGATTTTCCTCGTGCCTGGCCTGTGTTATTGCATTGTTTGCATCAGATTTTCCTCGTGCCTGGCCTGTGTTATTGCATTTTTTGCATCAGATTTTCCTCGTGCCTGGCCTGTGTTATTGCATTGTTTGCATCAGATTTTCCTCGTACCTGGCCTGTATTATTGCATACTTTGCATCAGATTCTCATCGTGCCTGGCCTGTGTTAATGCATTGTTTGCATCAGATTCTTCCAGTGCATGGCCTGTGTTATTGCATTGTTTACATCAGATTCTCCTCGTGCCTGGCCTGTGTGAATGCCTTGTTTGCATCAGATTCTTCCAGTGCATGGCCTGTGTTATTGCATTGTTTACATCAGATTTTCCTCGTGCCTGGCCTGTGTTAATGCATTGTTTGCATCAGATTCTTCCAGTGCATGGCCTGTGTTATTGCATTGTTTGCATCAGATTTTCCTCGTGCCTGGCCTGTGTTATTGCATTGTTTACATCAGATTATCCTCGTGCCTGGCTTGTGTTATTGCATTGTTTGCATCAGATTTTCCTCGTGCCTGGCCTGTATTATTGCATTGTTTGCTTCAGATTCTCCTCGTGCCTGGCCTGTGTTACTGCATTGTTTACATCAGATTTTCCTCGTGCCTGGCCTGTGTTATTACATTGTTTGCATCAGATTCTTCCAGTGCATGGCCTGTGATATTACATTGTTTGCATCAGATTCTTCCAGTGCATGGCCTGTGTTATTACATTGTTTGCATCAGATAATTCAAGTGCATGGCCTGTGTTATTGCATTGTTTACACCAGATTTTCCTTGTGCATGTGACAGAGGGGAAACTGGAGGCCCTTCTGAGCCCCCTTTGAGGGTGTGGTCACGTGTACTGTGATCTGGAGTACCGTCTCAATAATGCACTGATAAAAGAGGAACAATGAAGTGAGATGACGATATTTCACGTTGGAGTGGCACTTTATTACACAAAAACATATGTATTTCAATAAAATGTATTGCTAAAGAACACGCTTAAGAAAACCTGGCTTCACTCTGTCATGGGTACATGCTAGATGAAGATTGCTTGTAAAATGCTGCGAGGTAAACAGAAGTGATTAATTATTAAAATGCGAGATTTGATTAACTTGAAACTTTAAGAAGACATTGAAAACCAGTTCAAGACAATATTTCGTGGTCACGCAAGTCTCCTGGAGAGAATCATTTTAGCAAGTTTAAACATTTCAGAAAGAACAAATACCAGAGGCTAAGACCCTTAAGAGGCATAATTGAATTTAGCTGAGTTATACAGAATACATTTTTATCAGGCCTAGTGCCTTAAAGCACCTAACTAGGAAGAGTAACCCTACAAGATATAATGCTGCTAAGGTACCTTAAGAATATAAGGGATTGGGTGTGGATGGAAAAATCCTAGGTAAAGTGAAGAATTCTAAGAGAGATAGAGGTATTATCTTATCTGGGAAGGCATCACCTGATAGAATAGGCTTGGCAGTCCCAAATCAGATAAACGGTCGACCGGAGAATCTCGCCAAAGTCAGCTGGAGAGTTCTGTCTTCTGATTGTGATGCTGAATCTTTTATAGCTGAAATTGCAGAACTGACACTGTCCTGACATATTTTCTGACACAGGTGGCTTGACCGCATTGTCCTAGGACAGTGGGGGGCGGTCAGGTGTCCTAACGGTTGGTTGGCCATGCTTGACCGCAGAACATCTTGTCCTGTACAAATTTCTAAAAATGTATGTGAGAGCGGAACTTACGCCAGGTGCTAGTATTGCAAGATGTTACGGCTTATATTTCGGCAAGCTAAGTTTCAAAACAATATTTCAGTAAAAAGTCCCAAGATGTGCCAACTTGTACCAGTTGGGTTTGTGTACGTGTGGGTGTTGGTTTTGATGCTGTGGAAAATTACTGTACTTCGTGTTAGCCCAATTTACCACGTTGTTTTCAGTGAACCAGAAATGCATGTTTAACATTATTGTGGGCCTAGTGCATTTTGTTATCCTAAGGCATGTCTTTTTGGCCTTTGCCTTGGGTCTATAACCCCAGAATTCAGGGGATTTGTGGAATTTAATTTGCTGATCATACATAGCAAAAGGTGAGGGTTTTAAAACGTTTTTCAGTTTCTCCTGGGTGTGGCCATATAGCACTTTTATACTACCAAGGTAGATATGAGATGCTCTTTTTGGTGATCAGATGGTAGAGCGTGATTTTAACCCTTCATCATCTCCCCCCTCTTGTTCATTTATGAACACACTCTTAACTGAGTATCTCGGTGACCCTTTAGCCAGTGGGGGTACCCAGGGCATGTTGTTAACATAACACTTAAAGCTGCCTTGGAATTGCTCTTGTTTCTTGGCTCTTTTTCCATCTGGCCTAACAAGTATTTCGGCATATTCTGCACCTGATTCATTAAGCAGGCGTTCGTATTGGGCTGCTGCAGGGCTCTTGCTCAGGATGTCCCTACTTGGGGGAAGTGGGGGAGCTGTGGGTATGTTATAGTGAGTGCCAGGTGCTGCTAATTCGCTCATTTCTAATTGCATTCCAGTCCCATCCCCAGGAACCCGATCCATGTCTTCATACTTCGCTACCTGGTAGATCGCTGTGCTCGCATAATTCATCACTACAGCTTTGGTACTTAACCTTTTAATACAGTGACTCCCAATCTGAAAGTCGCAACACAGAATTATCATAATCCCAACTATGGGTATCATTAATTTCAAAATTGCTGTTAGCCATGAAGGCATCCAGTCAAAATCGAACCAGTCCGTTGGAATAATGTCCGCAGGGGCACCTCCTTCATCGGTCATTTCTTTTCCCAATTTTGTCAACTCCTCAATGGCCCTCGCTATTGATCCGTTATCCTCATTGTTTCCTGGTATGAAAGTGCAGCAGGATTTTCCGATTTGATGACACAACCCACCATCTTTGGCAGTCAGCATGTCGAGGAAATAGCGATGTTCCAAAACCATTAGTCTCAAGGGGTGCAGTTCTTCCCTGATTGCATTTAGTCTGTCTCTGGTGCTGTTAATGGCTTTCATGACCTCATAGCGAGTTACTTCCAGCCAACGGGCATTTGCATACGTTTGGAATATTGGAACTACCCCTCCGAAAAAAAGCTGTGCCTCGTTGAAGAGGCGGAATTCTTCTGGAACTTTACCAAGGGCTTCTGCTGCGAAGTACTCCGCTGTTCGCTGGTGGCGGTGAAGGAATGTCACATCGCCTGACATGGGGTGTGACAGTATGTGGGAGGCATTCGATGCTGGCACAACCAGATGTACTTCATGCAGAGTCACCAAAGAGCACAGTCTGAGCCACTGAGGAGGTAGGTGGAGACATAGGCGTTCTCCACAAGCCCAGTAGTAGTCCATTAATGCGGAGGTGCCAAACTGCATGTCGAAATTGAAGATAGTTGTGTTACAGTCTGTGTTACGCCCAACAGAGACAGAGTCATTACCTTTGCATCACGGCTGCTGTATTCACGGAACAGCTCGGGGGTGTCTTCTTCTTCTTCTTCTTCTTCGGCAGTGGACGGGAAACCGCTGTCTTCATTCAGGGGGACCATGGGCATGTCACTTTCCTCTCTCAGTCCATTGTTTGTTGCTGCAGAGGCACAGGATTGAGGCGGACCTCCTTCCGATGGATCCATGCCTTCCTCTCGGCTATCCGGACGGCAGTTAGAGAGGAATCAGTCACTGCAAAGGGTCCATCAAACTTGGGGTCCTTCCAGTGCCTGACGTGCCTCCGGACGAAGATCAGAGTCCCAGGACGAATAGGTGGAAGTTCTGGATCGATGGAGCTCTTCTCCTTCCTTTTGGACACCTGGGCAGAAAGGAACTTCGCAGCGCGGGTTAGTGTGCACAAAAAATCATAGAGCTCAATCAATCAATCAATCACAATAATTTGTATGGCTCGCTACTCACCCGTAAGGGTCTCAAGGCGCTGAGGGGGGGGGGTCGCTACTGCTCGAACAGCCAGGTCTTGAGTTGTTTCCTGAAGGAGAGGTGATCCCGGGTCAGCCGTAGGTGAGTGGGGAGGGAGTTCCAAGTCTTGGCTGCCAGGTAGGAGAAGGAGCTTCCTCCGACGGTGGATTTCCGAATTCGTGGGATGGAGGCGAGGGCGAGGCTGGCGGATCGGAGCTGGCGGGTGGGTGTGTAGAAAGTGAGGCGGCTGTTGAGGTACTTCGGGCCCATGTCGTGTAGAGCCTTGTGTGTGTGGGTGAGGAGTCTGAACGTGATCCTCTTGTTGACAAGGAGCCAGTGCAGGTCTTTCAGGTGGGCAGAGATGTGGCTGCGGCAAGGGATGTCCAGGATGAGTCGTGCTGAGGCGTTCTGAATGTGCTGGAGTCTTTTCTGGAGTTTGGCTGTGGTTCCAGCATAGAGGGTGTTCCCGTAGTCCAGACGGCTGGTGACGAGGGCCTGGGTGACCGTCTTCCTGGTTTCTGTGGGGATCCATCGGAAGATCTTTCAGAGCATGCGCAGGGTGATGAAGCAGGATGATGAGACTGCGTTCACTTGCTTGGTCATCGTGAGGGAGGAGTCCAGGATGAAGCCCAGGTTGCGTGCGTGGTCTGTTGGTATGGGTGCGTTGCCCAGGGCAGGGGACCACCAGGAGTCGTCCCACATGGAGGGAGATGGTCCGAGGATGAGGACATCCGTCTTGTCTGAGTTCAGTTTCAGACGGCTGATCTTCGTCCATTCTGCGACGTCTCTCATTCCTTCCTGGAGGTTGGCTTTGGTGGTGGCGGGGTCGTTGGTGAGGGAGAGGATCAGCTGGGTGTCGTTGGCGTAGGAGATGAGGTTGTGTTGGCGGGCGATGGCTGCGAGAGGGCTCATGTAGACGTTGAAGAGGGTGGGGCTGAGTGAGGATCCTTGCGGGATGCCGCAGATGACTGCGGTGGCCGCGGATCGGAACGGGGAGGCGGACTCTCTGTGTTCTTCCGGCGAGGAATGAGATGATCCACTCCAGGGCCGCTCCTTGGATTCAGGTGTTGCTGAGGTGCTGTATCAGGGTGCGGTGGCAGACGGTGTCGAAGGCTGCTGAGAGGTCCAGGAGGATGAGGGCAGCCGTTTCTGCGTTGTCGAGCAGGGACCTGATGTCGTCGGTGGCTGCGATGAGGGCGGTCTCGGTGCTGTGGTTTGCTCGGAAGCCGGGCTGTGAAGGGTCGAGGGATCCGTTGGTCTTGAGGAAGGTGGAGAGTTGTCTGTTGACGGTCTTCTCGATGACTTTGGCTGGAAAGGGGAGGAGCCAGATGGGGCGGAACTACTTCAGGTCCGTGGGGTCCACGGTGGGTTTCTTGAGGAGGGCGCTCAGCTCGGCATGTTTCCAGCTCTCCGGGAAGGTGGCGGATGCGAAGGAGCTGTTGATGATGTTCCGGAGTTGGGGTGCGATGATGGAGTCGGCTTTGTTGGAGATGTGGTGTGTGCAGGGGTCGGTGGGGGAGCCGGAGTGGATGGTGTTCATCATGTGGGTGGTGTCTTCGGTGCTGACAGGGGTCCGGGTGCAGAGGGTGGTGGTGGGGGGCGCTGGTTCGGCGGTTGGGTGCGTGGTTTGTGCGCCGAAGCTGTTGTGAATGTCGGCGATCTTGCGGTGGAAGAACGAGGCGAGAGAGTCGCAGAGGTCTTGCGAGGGAGTGATGTCGGTGTTGCAGGCGCTGGGATGTGAGAGCTCTTTGAAGATGCTGAAGAGCTCCTTGCTGTTGTGGGTGTTGTTGTCCAGTCTTTCTTTGAATACTGTCTTAAAGCTCAGCTTTAATAATTTCAGAGGATGATTGGCTATCTGTTTTGGGCCTGGTGAAGGGTACGGTTACATTTATGGATCGTCCGGTGACAAGTTGGTGGGGCGTGAGGTGGTGATCCGAGCTTGGGGAGTTTCTTAGTGAGTAGAGGGCAAGTGGGAGGCAATAGAGCCATTTTTTACCGATGGTAGCGCTAATTTTGCTTATTTTATTTTTGAGCAAGCCGTTGAGGCGCTCACAAATGCCATTGCTTTGGGGGTGGTAGGCAGATGTTAGTTTGTGTGTGATGCCTAGCATTGTGGTCAGAGAGGAGAAGATGGCATTTGAAAAATGACTTCCGTTGTCTGTCCTAATGGCATCCGGAATTCCAAAGCGGGAAATGACGTCACGGAGTAGGAATGTGGCTGCTGCTTTGGCATCGCAGTGGACGCAAGGTCCAGCTTCGATCCAGCGCGAGAATGGGCATACCACCACAATGAGATATCGGTAATTTTGGCACCGATCAATCATGTCGACATAGTCAAGGTGGAGTTCTTTGAAGGGGCCAGATGGTTTGGGGATGGTGGAAGTGACTGTTTTGAGTGTTGGGTTTGGTGAGTACTGTTGGCAAATAAGGCATTTGTTAACAAAGAGTTGTATTAGTTTGTGGGCATTGGGAATGAACCAGTCTGCTTGCAGCGTTGTGGACATGTTATCTCGGGAGACATGTGCGGGAAGGTGGAGTTGGTCCAGTGCCTTCTGCAGTAAAGCTTGTGGCATGACAGGCTTCCCTGACATTGTGTGCCTGTAAATGAAATCAGCAGGGTCCTGCTGTACTCCCCTCTTCTTCCATAGCTCTTTCTCTATGTGGTGCACTTTCTTGTATTTCTCTGAGATGCAGTTGGGCAATGGAATTGTATTGCTGTGTGTTATCCATTGGGCAGAAATCATTTGTGTCAAGAGTGTACTTGTTGTTGTCTGCGTGCTGTGCTGGTGCTACACTATCTTCATTCGTGTTTGTCTGGTGTGCTGGAGTTACACCTTGGGCGAGTAATATTGGGGTGTTCTGGGGATCTGGCGTGATCAACGGTATGGGGGGTGCGACTGCCGCTCTGTCTGCCCAATCTGCCAGAGCGTTATCTCTGGAGAGAAAGTCCTCAGGTGTAATGAAAGGCACGGGGGGTCTGGCTGCCGCTTTGGCTGCCCAATCTGCCAGAGCCAAGTTAGTCAAGTTAAAATTTATATAGCGCACTACTCACCCGGAGGGTCTCAAGGCGCTTGATGGGGGGGGGGGTTGTTACTTATCAAATAGCCAAGTTTTGAGTTGTTTTCTGAAGGAGAGGTGGTTCTGAGTAAGGCGGAGGTGGGTGGGGAGAGAGTTCCAGGTTTTGGCCGCCAGTTAGGAGAAAGATCTTCCTCCCATGGTGGTTTTACGGATACGTGGAATCGTGGCGAGGGCTTGATTGGACGATCGTAGTTGGCGGGTGGGGGTGTAAAAGGTCTGGCGTGTGTTGAGGTATTTGGGTCCTAGGTCGTAGAGGGCTTTGTGTGCGTGGGTGAGAAGACGGAACGTTATTCTCTTGTTGACGGGGAGCCAATGAAGGTCTCTCAGGTGACCGGAAATGTGGTCGTGGCTGGGTATGTCTAGGATGAGTCTGGCGGAGGCGTTCTGAATGCGTTGCAGTTTTTTCTGTCACTTGGCTGTGGTTCCAGCGTAGAGGGTGTTTCCGTAGTCCAGTCGGCTTGTGACAAGTGCTTGAGTGACTGTCTTTCTTGTTTCGGTGGGGATCCATCGGAAGATCTTTTTGAGCATGCGTAGGATGTTAAAGCATGATGATGAGATGGCGTTGACTTGTCTGGTCATCGAGAGGGAGGAGTCTAGAATGAATCCCAGGTTGCGAACATGGTCCGTTGGTTTGGGCGCGCTGCCTTGGGCTGGTGGCCACCATGAGTCATCCCAAGCGGAGGGTGATGATCCTAGGATGAGGACTTCCGTCTTGTCTGAATTTAGTTTTAAGCGGCTGTTCTTCATCCATTCGGCTACGTCTTTCATCCCTTCGTGTAGGTTGGTTTTGGCAGTGTTTGGGTCTTTGGTGAGGGAGAGGATCAGCTGTGTGTCGTCAGCGTAGGAGATGATGTTGAGGTTGTGTTGGCGTGCGATGGATGCGAGGGGGCTCATGTAGACGTTGAAGAGAGTGGGGCTGAGCGAGGAGCCTTGGGGAACGCCGCAGATTACTTCGGTGGCCTCTGATCTGAAAGGGGGGAGGCGGACTCTCTGGGTTCTTCTGGTGAGGAACGATATGATCCAATCCAATGCTTTTCCTTGTATTCCGATGTTGTTGAGGCGTTGTACAAGGGTGCTATGACAGACCGTGTCAAACGCTGCGGAGAGGTCCAGGAGGATGAGGGCAGCTGTTTCTCCGTTGTCGAGTAGTGATCGGATGTCATCTGTGGCTGCGATGAGGGCTGTCTCGGTGCTGTGTTTGGCTTGGAAACCGGACTGTGAAGGGTCGAGGGAGCCGTTAGACTCGAGGAAGGCGGCGAGCTGATTGTTGACGGCCTTCTCTATGACTTTGGCAGGGAAAGGGAGGAGCGAGATGGGGCGGTAGTTCTTAAGTTCAGTGGGGTCTGCTATAGGTTTCTTCAGGAGAGCACTGAGTTCGGCATGTTTCCAGCTTTCCGGGAAGGTAGCGGTGTTGAGGGAGCAGTTGATGATATTCCGGAGGTGGGGTGCGATGATGGAGTCGGCCTTGTTGAAGATGTGGTGGGGGCATGGGTCGGTTGATGATCCGGAGTGAATGGAGTTCATCAAGCGGATGGTGTCTTCGGTGCTGATCGGGTTCCAGGCGTCAAGGGTGGTGGTGGGGGGCTTCAGTTCGGTGGTAAGGGGGGTGGACTGGTCGCAGAAGCTGTTATGTATGTCAGCGATTTTACTGTGGAAGAACGAGGCTAGAGAGTCGCAGAGGCCTTGAGAGGGAGTGATGTCGTTGGTGTCGGCGCTGGGATTGGTAAGCCCTTTGATGATGCTGAAGAGTTCCTTGCTGTTGTGGGCGTTGTTGTCGAGTCACTCCTTGAATGCTGATTTCTTGGTGGATCGGATCAGCTGGTGGTGTTTGCGGGTGGCCTCCTTGAGGGCGGTCATGTTGTCTGTGGTAGGGTTTCTTCGCCAGGCTTTCTCGAGGGTGCGGCATTTCTTTTTGGAGTTCTTGAGGTCGGCATTGAACCAAGAGGCTTTTTTGCAGCCTGGCTTGTTGTGTTGCTTTTTCAGGGGAGCTAATTTGTCGGCGCAGTGGGTGATCCATTGTGCGAGATTGATGGCTGCTTGAGTTGGGTCCGATGATTTGGCGAGAGGGTTTTGGTTTAGCAATGTGGTGAGCTGGTCGGTGGTAAGTTTGTTCCAGTTTCTGCGGGGGACTTGTTGTGTGTGGTGGTGGGTCATGGTCTTTCTGAAGTTGAAATGTACGCAGCTGTGGTCCATCCAGTGGAGTCCTGTGGCGTGATTGAAGGAGACGTGCTTGCTGGAGGAGAAGATCGAGTCGAGCGTGTGTCCGGCGTAGTGGGTGGGGGTATTCACCAGTTGTTTGAGTCCGAGATTGGAGAGGTTGTCCAGAAGGGTGATGGTATTGCTGTCGTTGTTCTTTTCCAGGTGGAAGTTGAGGTCCCCTAGGAGAATGTAGTCCTCGGAGGGGAGGGCGTGTGGGCTGATGAAGTCAGTGATGTCTTCACAGAATTGTGTGCGGGGTCCTGGTGGTCTGTAGATGAGGGTGCCTCTAAGTGTGGTTTTGGGGTCGGTGTGTATCTGGAAGTGGAGGTGTTCGACGGCTGTGAGGGTGTCGTCGGAGCTGGTCGTGATGCGGATGCTTTTCTTGTGGACGATGGCGGTGCCTCCTCCTGTCTGGTTGATGCGGTCCTTTCGGATGATCTTGTAACCGTCTGGGATGGCTATGGCGATGTCGGGCGCTGATGAGGCGTTCATCCAAGTTTCTGTAAGAAAGGCGATGTCCGGCGTGGTGTTGTCTAGTAGGTTCCATAGTTCACTGGCGTGTCTGTGGATCGAACGGGTGTTGAGCAGGATGCACTTCAGGTAGTTGTTGTCGGAGCTCTGTTTGGCGTTTGTGGATTTAGTGTGGGTCTTGAAGCAGTCGAACTTGCAGGATTGGCAGGTGAAGTGTCCATGCATGCGTCCTGGGGCAGCTTGGTGACAGTCGGGGAGACGGCCGGTGTTGAGTGCAGAGAGGGTTGCGACGTCGTACATTAGGCGGGTGGAGTGAATTTTGCAGGGGGCAGGGGGTCTGGCGCTGGGCGCGGTCCAGGCATGGACGGGCGTAGACGGGCTTACCTTTGGCGCGCCTTCGGCAAGCATAGGGCGCGTCCGCTGCGCGTATGTTGCACTGACATAAGTGGATAGTGGAGGGGGGCGGAGCGAGGGAGGAGCAGCTGGGAGGCGGGAGCAGGGTGGCGAGTGGGTAGGGTCAGTAGGAGCTGGAGGGAGCATGGGTGGGGCCGCGGGGGAGCAGCGGCGTGGACGGGCTAAGGGCACAACAACAATGCTGGGCGAGATCACTGGCACAAAGGAGGTCGTGGGCACAAAAAACAATCACTGGCACAATCAATGGCACAGAACGCGGTCGCAGGCACAAATAGCTGGCCCAATTGTAATCAATGCAGGCAACAATACCAGGCACAATGCAGGTCGCTGGCACAGATAGCAGGGCAGAATGCAGGTCGCTGGCACAGATAGCAGGTCGCTGGCACCGATAGCAGGGCAGAGTGCAGGGAGAGTATGTGGCACGGTCATGGGTGTCGTCATCTGAGGCTGCAATGGGATGGGCAAAGAATGTGGCAGGATTTACTGTGTGACATTTGACAACTTTCAGAGAGGGTAATGACAGTATGACTTCGTAACCTGACACTCTTTGTGTAGTTAATGTTGTCTTGGCTTTCTGAATTATAGCAAAGACAGCGTGCTCTGTGTACATTGTTAGCGAGGATCCCATGACAATGGGGGTGCTTTTATCTACAGCAAAGGCTGCAGCAGTGAGAGCTTGTTCGCAGGGGTAATGGCCTTTCATGACTGAATCTAGCATGCCGCTGAAGTAGGCAATAGGCTTGTGGCCCATGGGGTATTTCTGAGTAAGGACAGCAGTCATGACCTG
Source organism: Lissotriton helveticus (assembly GCF_964261635.1). Classification (NCBI taxonomy): domain Eukaryota; kingdom Metazoa; phylum Chordata; class Amphibia; order Caudata; family Salamandridae; genus Lissotriton; species Lissotriton helveticus. The sequence continues at coordinate 784,638 of NW_027611737.1, forward strand.
ACCATTGCAGTGGGTGAGCAGGTAAACAAATTTTGTATAGTCAGGTGTGCCTAACACTAGTGCGTTTGTTATTTCATCTTTGAGCTGCTTAAAGGATGCTGTCATTTCAGGTGTCCAGTCTATTTTGTTGCGTTTGTCTTTGGCTGCTTTGACTGCCTTCAGCAGGGGGGCAGTTATCGTGGAGAAGTCAAAAACCCATTGATGGACATAATTAATAAGTCCAAGGAATTTTTGCATTTCCGTCACAGTTTGGGGCTCTGGGGTGTTTCTTATGGCTTCAACTCTGCCTGGTGTTACTCGTCTCCCTGATGCTGATAGTACCTGGCCTAAGTAGTGTACCTCTGTTTGGCAGTACTGAAGTTTGTTTTTGTCCACTTTATAGCCTCTGTGAGCTAAGGTGGTAAGCAGAGAGATGGTGTCTGTTCTGCACTGCTGTTCTGTGGTGCTGCAGAGCAAAATGTCATCGACATATTGCAGCAGAGTGCTGTCACATTGGAAATTTTATAAGTCTTCTTTGACAACTTTGTTAAAGTTGCTAGGGGACTCACAGTACCCCTGAGCCAATCTTCTGTATATCATTTGCACCCCTTTGAACGAGAAAGCCAATAGGTACTGGCTGTCTGGGTGAAGGGGGACGCTGAAAAACGCATTTTTCAGGTCAATCACGGAAAAGTATTGTGCATTCGGGGTAACATTCGTGAGGATGACAGAAGGGTCTGGGACGATGGGAAACTCTGGTATCACTATGTTATTTATCGAACGCAAGTCGTGTATCAAACTCCATTGATTGGTCTTACCTTTTCGAACCGGAAAAAGGCAGGTGTTACAAGGCGATACACAGGGGTATATGACTCCCTGATCCAGCAAGGCCTGTATGGTAGGGGCAATGCCCTCCTCTGCTTCCTTAGAGAGTTGGGTACTGTTTAATTCTGGGTAGCATTGCGCCTGGCTTCAAGGTTATTTTAAATGGGGTGGCAGAGCGAATAAGGCCTACATCATTGTGTCCAGTGGTCCACAGATGCGGCGGGACTTGAGCCAAGTCCGCTTAGCGCACTGAATCATATTTTTGTGAGGGAGTGGGTGTTCTCTTTTCCACTGTCACCGAGAGGGGTACCTCATACTCATAGACGATCTCTGTGATGGGATATTCATCAGGATCACCAAAGAGCTGTTCATCTGAAATGTCCCTCACTTGGTGTCCGGGCTCGATGAAGATTACACAGGCCTAGGAGCACATATAGTCGTCTCCTGCTATGAACGCCCCGTATGTAGGTGTAATGTGAAGAGCGTGTATGCCTAAGATCATGTTTCTGTCTGATGTCTGGGAGTTCTGGGACTGTGGACAGAAGAGGAACTCTTTTGGGAGCTGGACAGTGCGATCGTGCAGTTCTGGTGTGTTGGCTACAATGATGTGTACCGCAGTGGAGAACGCTTGCTCATCCACGGGGCGAGCTCTTATTTGATCCTTCAAGGAAGAGTCAATAGTGAGTGCCATCATCCTTGCTAGGGGTGTGCCTGGTATGGAACAAACCATTGTTCCATTCTCACGGAAGTGAAGGGTCATGTTCAATTTTGCCATGAGGTCTCTCCCTAAAAGGTTAACTGGAGAATGTGGCGAGTACAACAGTGGTTGCTCCAGCATCCGGTCTCCTATTTGTAGGGGTACTGGCTTGGTGAAGGGGGCCCTTGCTATTGCCCCAGAGAATCCCTGTGTGTCCGCTACTTGATCAGAAATAGGCAGATGTCCGCCTGTAATGCAGGAGTAGGTGGCGCCTGTGTCAATGAGGAAGCTATATGTTTTGTTATTTATCGTGACCAGGACGGTGGGGTCATCTTCACCGCTCATGATGCATGATAAAACTGGACACACAAGAGTTGTCTGTGGGCTGTCCTAGCAAGTGTATCCTCCAGCTTGGTATTGTTGGATAGTGCCTTGTGTGAGGGTATTGTTGGGGGTAATCACCACTCCTCCTTGGGGTGCGGTGTTTTGGGCTTGAGGCATCATTTGGTATGTGGATATTTGCTGTTGCGGCTGCAGGGGGGCTTGCATCTGCTGGGGCTGCATAGTTTGCGGTGGGGCAGGTTGAGCATAGGCATACAAGATCTTGGGCTGTTGTGAATACATCGGTCGTTGTTGTTGGAATTGTTGGGTGCTTGTTGGATGGGGCCCATGGTTTTTGGCCTTGCTCTCGAAGTCTAGTACGACATTCTCTTAGCATGTGGCCCGGTTTGTGACAATAAAAGCAGGTGCGTGGCCCTGCCTCTAGTGTGGCCCTTTGCTGTCCCATTCCATTTCCCCTTCCCTGCATGCCTGTGTTTCGGTAGGTGTTATTTTTGTCATTGTTGTAGTGCTGTTGTTGGTCACTTCCATAAGCAGGTAGTGGTGATACGTATTGTACAGGGGGCTGTTGTTGCAGGTACTGCACTGTAGGCTGTGGTTGGGCCTGTACATACTGTACTGCTTGTTGGGGTGGGGTCTGCACGTACTGTACGGCTGGCTGTGTTTGTTGTTGTGTCTGTGCCTGCACATATTGTATGGCAGGCTGCTGCCCCTGTTGCGGATTAGACTGGGTATTGGTGGCGAGCGCGTTTCGAGCAGCCTGTGGAAAGGTGGTGACTGCCGTCATTTGGCTGACAGGTGCAGCTAACATGACATTGTCTAATGCATCTTTTTTCTTATTACGCTTCTGCTGTACCAGTTTTGCAGCTGCATTTTCAATAGCTAGCTGTCTACTTTTTTCCTGTTCTATTTTCTTTTTGCAGAAATGTATGATGTGGTCTTGGATCTCAGGCCATGGTTTTGCCTCCGTGGCTTCTACCCCATCTAGTTTTTCCTGCACGTCTTCTGGCAGTCCTCTCTTGTGATGTATTCCTATAGGTTCTGTATCGATCCCCCTATTCCTGACCCTGTTCTGGTTAACAAGTTAACTAGCAGCCATCCCATGATGCAGAAACCGTTATCTGATTAAGCCACACCACGGCACAGGAACGTGTTATCTGATTAGGTCATAACGCTTGCCATCTAATTAGACAAGCAATATTCCTCCAGCCCCTGATAAGGCATACAGAGTTATCAAAACAAATCAAACCTATGACAACCTGGGAAAAACCCTGCGGCCATTGTTTTGATTTCACCGAGAACTTCAGCAAAAGAATGTGCTAACGACCAGGTCGTATGACATCCTTATTGACGTATCTATGTCCATCCTTACGTCAATCTCGGCACCTTACAGGTATAAATATTACCGGTATTGCCTTAAGCAAACACACGCGGTGGTGACGAGATCGGAGCAGCCAGACTTGCCGAAGCCCAGAGCAGAGCAGACCCCGCTAGCGCAGCCCCGCCATCCTGACGCGCTGAGAACGAGACGCTGCTTTCTCCTGCCGAGAAATCCAGCTCCGGCGCTTCCGAGCAGCCCTCGCAGGCAGCCTGGAATATCGAGACCAAAGACGAGAGATACCATCCCTCAACCATCCTAGATTCCAGGTACAGAACTGAATAACCCCTTGCAGAGAATTCTTGAGTCAGTCACTTGGCAAAACAAACTTAACTTAAACTGCTACTTTCTATTCCCGCCCACGTATTAGGCTTAGGTCAGGTACATTGGGGCAGGCGTAGTTAGAAGCACCAGTTGAGTACGATTAGTCAAATGTATATATGTATGTATCTATTTTATCCATTTTAAACCACTATATGGCTTAGAAACCATATAAATATTTTTACAGTATTATTTTATACTTCTGCTTTTATTGTATGCACTTTACTTAACCATAAGTATTGCGATAATATCGATCCATTTCTCTTGTATGAGAAAAGAGACTGATCAATAAATACCATCTTTTATTGAACACGCCCGTCTCTTCCTTTTCTCTACAATCTGGTGAAACTAAGAATGCACGTACAGACTGAGTAAAATAAGTTGTCTTTTGTTTTCACACGACTCTAGAGATACACTCTTGATTAGGGGAGAGCAAAGTTGTCATGTTCTATGGTTGTCAGAAACTAAATCCCTTCTTGTCTATCCAGGGAGGTTCAACTCCTCCTTGCCTATTCGAGAAAGTTTCTAGTGAACTCTGAGCTAGCTGGCAAACCCAAAACTTTAAGTCTAATATCGACAATAGAAGACCTAGTTAACGTCTGGTCTAGGCCTATACTATTGAAGGTATTATTCCAATGCGCAGAGCCTATTGGGATAATAGGAACTACACTACGTGGCGCCCAACGTTTGGAAAGGCGATAAAACTAACGCAAGACATTAGAGTAACTCAGTCGTGCTTTTTCACTCAGACCCCTTTTTTCCCATAATACTCCAAAGACGTCTGGAGTGGGTGAAAGGTCATATCCGCCAAACCTCGCAGGAGGAAACTCCTATGTATGGTTCTTGGTTTAGTCAACGTTGAAGGATACACTGTTCCAAAATATTGTGCATCTAATCTTTGTTTCCATAAGAAATCTGATCTGCAAACAAACGGTAAAACCTTCCTGTCGGTAAAATGGTAATCAGTGATGAAGAAAGAGAGACAGCTAGATTAGCAGCTGAACTCGTAGCAGCTGATAATACTATGCAAGAAGCAGACCCGGATATAATACTCATCCCGGTCAACAAAAGAAAATCTATAACTTTAAAACTTATAGAAAATGGACTGACACCGAGAGGTGGCACAGTCCTATTCGTAATAGAGGCACACGAATATCGGCAGACAGAGGTATTCTATTCATGGATAAACTTTCCAGCAGCTAATGCTGTAACAAAGGTCTTCCACTATTACAAAACAGAGGAACCTCCTGATGAGTACACTCCTTTCGAGGAGGTGGAAGTACCACTTAAATTCCAAGAGCACCTGCTCTTGTTTAATGGCGCCCTAAAACATAATAATCACATCACCAGGCTCGGTCCATTAGGTAGACCAGGAGCAACGTGGCCGGTCCTAGCCGGATACACACCACATCCAGACATCGAAAGAATGTCTGCAGCAGATCTTTTAATACAACTAAAACAATTAATAAAAGTACATAGACAATTAGTCCAATATGTAATGCGGACTTCAACAATCCAACCAGCAATTAAAATTCCACAGCTGACCCCTCATCAGGGGAACACAAATAAAATTACACCACAGAACATACAGTCCTGTCTAGGTAAAGTACCAGCTAAACGGGAACAAATACCATTCTGGTTAGCACAAAAAATCACCCAAATAGAGGCGGTGTTTCCAGACACCACTCCTGTGAATAAACACAGGATTCTGACTATCTGTCTTCCAATGGGAATCGCACCACACGTGGAGGACTGTGACACTTGGGGTACAGTCTTTGCTTCCATTTACACAAAAACGCATGTTGTTCCATCCATCTCGGTAATACCAGATGTGCTAAAACAAATTCAAGATGAATACGGTCCAGAACCCGCTTTAACTCTTGGTATGAAATTACTGAAAGACTTCAAGCAGGTCTCGGCTATATTACTAGCCAATATAAAGGGAGAAGCAGCAAACGTGGCGATCCGCCAAAGGTTAAAAGAAACAGATATAGCAGACCAACCAGCTGAAATTGCCAGAATTATAGAAAAGTCCTATGAGGAACTAGGTAGAGATAGTCTAGGTGGAATACCAGTAAAACCCCGACTGATTGAAAGTCCTGAAAAAGTATTTTTTAATAATAATTTAACATCACAAAAAAAGAGCTGGGATGGAAACAAACAATCCAATCCTAAAGAAAAGAAATTCCAGTCCAGAGGAAGGTCTCCTCGGTGGAGAGAAAAATCTCCAAACCAGGGACACAGGTCTCCCCAAAGTGAGCCCTCTGGGAAAAAATACAACCTTAGAAATAGGGATAATATAAAGAAGCCTGATAGATATCAAGAAATTGATACACGCCTCTCTCAATCTTTTCAGACTTCCTCGCAGAAATCGGAAAGAAGAGGACGATCAGAACAAAGAGAAGAGCACGTCAAGTCCAAAGACAAGGAACCTGCTCATCTAAAAAAGAAACTACAATTTCCAAAAAAGAAGGTAGCCAGTATTAAAGTAATTAACAATGCCGAGAATACTGAGGACACAACTGAAAAACGGAGAATGGGCTCAGACAATGCTAGACAGCGCAGCAGAAGTGAGCATAGCTCGCAAAGTCCTTATGAATCTTCTGGAGACAGTGGACACGAATGAATACCTTCAAGTGGAAACTGCAGACACCAGAGTTAGCAAACCTCACAAAATATATGAAATAACTTTACGTATAGAAGGGGATAAGACTAGAAAAATAAGGGGACTATTTTGGGATAATCTCTCCAAGGGCTATGACATCCCTCTAGCTGAAAAAGACTGGCCACCAGAGTTTGTCAGGGACTGCCCTCATGGCGAAGAAATAATTATGCCTGCCTTCTCAAATCATATCCCAATTCATAAAAAATACACACTTGCTAGAAAGTGGGCAGTAGCTCAAGCTCCTGCTTTATATAAAAATCATGTAGGATGGGATGAGGACTCTCCTCCTCACAAAATCCAGTTAAAATCACAACCTACTGCACAAAGACAGTACCCAATTAAGCAAGAAGCTAAAAAACAGGTAAAAGAAATCCTAGACCAATTAGAATACCATGGGGTGATTGAAACTTGCACCTCACAAATGAACAACCCTTTGTTTCCGGTCTCCAAACCAGACAATTCATATCGTCTAGTTTTAGATTACAGACACCTTAACTCATGTTGCAAAACTTTTGCAGTGCAAAACTCGCATAGTGCTGCACTAATGAATAACATAGTGCGCAAAAAATACAAAACAACATTAGACATCTCTAATGGATTCTTTTGTCAAAATATAGCACCAGAGAGCAGATACTTGTCCGCGTTCTCAATAAATGGCGCTCAAAAACAATTCTGTCGGTTACCCCAGGGGTACATGAACAGCCCAGGATTATTCTCAGCGAGAGTAACAGAGTTACTACAAACATATGATGACGAAGCATTATCGTATGTCGACGACATATACCTAACAGATGATGACTTGGATACTCACTTGAAGAGAGTGAACACCATAATACTTGGGTTCGCAGCAGAGGGTTACAAATTCAACTTTAAAAAATCCAGAATTGCCCATCTAACAGTCCTGTTCTTAGGATATGAATTATCAAGTGAAGGCAAAAGCCTGGCTGACAATTTCCTAGAGAAATGTGCCGTACTCCAAGCACCTAGAACACTAAAAAACCTACAGTCAATTCTAGGCTTCCTAAATTTCGGAAGAACATACATTGCAAATTACGCAGAAAGGGTCAAACCCCTTTATGATCTAATAAAACCAGATTTTAAAAGAACCAATTGGACTCAAATACACACAGAAATTCTGAGATCCTTACAAACAGACATGTTAATTAAAACAAAATTAGAAACACGTCACAACACACACAATCTTGTGATTCGAGTCATCCCAGGAAGATGCGGATTCACATACCTGACCTCTAATGAGGGAGAAAAGGTACCGATTGCATTCAAAACACACTTGTACACAGAAGCTGAAAAGAAGTTCAGCATTAAAGAAAACATTGTTCATGCAGTTCAAACAGCAATAACTAGAGAAAAAGATAAAGCTGACGGTAGACGTATCACAGTCCGAACAGCAGAATCAGCTTTTGAGGCATTAACAACACCGTGTAATTTACCAACAACAGCATTGAATCCGGAATGGATACAATGGGTGAATTCAATTACAACGGACAGAGTAAAATACTACTTTGATCCAGAACTAAAGGAATTAAAAAATCTAGAATATGAAAGAACATTCCCTCTGCCAATCGACATTCTGCCATTACGACAGTACGTATGTGTAATCTATACAGACGGACATGCTCAACCCTCCGTTTGGGGAGAACAAGCATACAACCCCACATTTGAGATTACAAAAGAAGTGTGGCGCGGAGGTAAACTAAGACCTCTATTAACAAAAACACACTCAGTAGAAACTAATTCAGAACAACAGACTGAAATAATGGCATTGAAAATGGCGCTAGATAATGCAGATCGCGAATTCCCGACACATCTAGTGTCCGATTCATATTACTGCGTCAAATCATATAACAACGATTTGCAGAAATGGATTCAAAACGATTACAAAGATGACACAGGTGCAACAATAAAGTAAAAACTGCTTTGGGAACAAGTAGCTCTTTTTCAAAAAGAATTACCAAAGACTCACGTGATACATACACTGAGTCATCAGCGTGATGGCGTTCACGTTGCAGGGAATTCATTGGCTGAGACAGCCACAGCGGTAGCAACTAAATCGGCTTCCGTAGCTAGAAAAAAGCGTACAGTGAAATACATTGACGGTGAAACAGTGCTGGCGGTGAAAACGTCATCAAAAGGCGACTGCTCAGCGCTACCGATCAACTATCCACTCAATTATACATACATAATCGATGCAAACTCCGTCCCTTTTGCTCGAATCCCTGGAGTGGGGGATAGAGTAATTCCAAACAAGGACAGGAGAACTTTGATAATAGCAGACGCACATATGGGCGAGGGTCTCAGACACCTCAAACTAAAAGATTCTCTGGAAGAACTACAATCAGTGTACTGGTGGCCAGGCATGAGCCTGCATCATCACATTTTTGTAAAAAAATGCCCGGACTGCAACAGAGATCGCAGCGGCGAGAGGAACGGGGTAATACCATGGAGGTTCACTCAATAAGGGCTAAACAATAATCAGTAATTCCAGTGTTAATAATGCGTCCGATTAACAAATAAAGACTAGTTTCCACTTATAATGTAGACCCCAGCACTCGGCTGACGTCGGGACTGTTATACAAGGATTTGCGAGTCTAAATGGCATATACGCTAGGAGCATGCTACGTTTGACCAATGTTTTCACTTTAGCCCTCAAGCCTGTGGGGAAGCATGGCCAAATGAGCATAGCACAGCGGGATTCTTCTCACTTCCTTCCTGAGGGATACGGGATGGTGTAAAGAAAAAACCAAGGCATAAATCTATCTAGAACGGAAAGGATATTAGGTTCGGGAGCTGGGTGGGTCAAACATCTAATAAGTGTCCAACGTAGTCTAAACAACCTGCCAAGAAATTCTCTGAAGGGATTCAGTCCGTACGAATTATTGTTTGGAACTAGGATGTTGGTCTTAGATCTTGACAGTCAGACTTCAGTGGTGAAGGAAAAAAGCTTTGATATCAAAGATCGTTTGGCTATTTTGCAGGACTTAAACGAAACAAGAAAAGACCTGAGCAACATAAAGTTGAAACAGCAGCCAACAACCACTGAAGAACCACCACCTGTCCCAGCAAGACCTGTCTGGATTCCAAAAGTCGGGGATCTAGTCAGAGAAAAGATCGCGGTAAAGAAGGAATTTGGGCCTTCTTACAGAAAAGCAGTTCCTGTCTTGTCTATCAACGGGACAAGATCAGTTGTACTACCGCGGCTTGCTGGTAAAAAGGAGAACCGAGTTGTATCCATCGACCTGGTAAAACCACAATCATGTGGCCGATAACAATCAGTAGGCCAAGTGGACTCCCGATAAGTAGCAGAACACCAAGATTTGCTACCAATACAGAGGTCCTAACTAAGAGGCTAATCACATTCGAAACGCCTACAGAACAACAACAAGGACTATGCAACAATGCATTGGAACTCAGACCTCTAAAAACCCAAATAAAAACATTTAGTAAAGACACACCAACCTACAATGAAGTAACAAACGAATATGCAAGAAACAGTAATCCTGAAGCAATTGGAACAATTGACAGAACTGCATCCGGCTACTTCATAAACTTCGATGATTCCTCTGAAGACCTCAGTGAATCAAAAACACAGCCATCAACAAAAACCTTTAAAGATAAAGCTAAAGAACTTTTGAAACAACTGAAAGAAACCTATCTGATTTCTCCATGGATTGAATTTTGGGTGGCCTTTGGTGCATTTATCCTCATACTTTGGCTCATCATGGTACTAACTTTGGGACGCTTCATTGAGGGAAAATATGCTAAAATGGACACAGCAAGTCAGAAAATCAACTTGATCCTCAAGCCACACACGTCTTCACACGTCGAGAAAAGAGAACTTTCTTCAGTCAACTTCACAGCCAATCCTATACCGGGTGGGGTAGCATGGGACAATACTGACTATGAAATTTATGGTCCAGTTGAAATCCTGAAATATCCACACCAAATCAAGATCTCGTTGAGTGACTTTGTAAAATCAAGCTCATTTGCTGAGGATTGGGACTTTGAAAGTATAAATAATATGATGTCTGACCTAGTAATGTCTGCTAAATTTACCAAACATGATTATTTGCAGGGTTCATCCAATTATGATAGTATGTACTGCTACAACCACTATGGTAACCATTTTCTACATAAATCGGCACAACCTAGAAATGTTTTAAATTATAATCAATGGGAACATTGTGCAACCCCTCCAAAAGGAAGCTCAAGAACCTTTTATAACAAATATTCATACTTTTCAGGGTTCAACACAAGTAACGCTGAAACATTTTATTTCAAATTGTCAAATAAGACAGGAACAAAAACTATGCTAACAAACACGAAATTGATATATTCAGACTCATTTTTTGCACAAATGAATACTTTTGGTTTTGATTATTGGGACAAAAATTTTGAAGTAAAAAGTGTTTGGGGTACAAAAGAATGGCAAGTACAAGGTATAGAATCATTGTTTAGAGCCTGCATGATCCCAGAACAAATTATATTTTTGAATGACACTGTTCAACAAACTACCTGTCTTGGCCTAGCCAAAATCAAAGACTTAAATAAACCGTCTATTCCAAAGCCAACAATGAACAGCAATAGCTCTACAGATGAAGAGATAGACGTAAACTATGTATTTAACCAAAACAGAACACATCCTGATTGGAAACAATGGTTAATCTGGCCCACAGATACTAATAACTGTCAAGACAGATTCCTGAACAAAACACAGGGGTTCACATTGACCAGGCCAGACCCTAGATATTCCCAAAGACAACACCCAGGGATAATAACCACCTACAGTGTGGGCAAACTCTGCCTTCAATGGCTACAAACTTCCACACTGACAGAAATTAAGCAACACCTAACTTTACTTGCTGATGGTGCTGACTTGCGTGATTTCATTATGGGACCGCGCAAACAGCGTCAAAAACGTTTCATAGCAGCCTCTGTATATGCAGCTTACAACGAGGCCTGGAAGGTGACTCAAATTGAGACAGCAGAAAGTATACGGGAAATTGACCGTATTAATTTGGAAAAATCACTTTCTGTAGTGGACAATGGGTTAATGACTCTGTCCTCCAGAATTTTTTCTTTGGACAGCATTGTGTCTTCAGCAATCGACATAATATTGCAAGACTTACTGTTGTTACAACACGGTCAGTCTCAATTGCGTTCTATTGTACAGCTTGGCTGGACGTTACAAAATCTGCGTTCAGGCTATGTGCCTTGGCGTTTAATCAACACAACGTCACTATTCAATATCTTTAACCTTACTGATAAACAAATCAGTATGGCACAGAAGGGTGCTGATTATACAATCCTGAGCATTGAGAAACTCGAGAGATTACCAGTGACAATGTCAGAACGACCTGTCAGTGAATGGATAATACATGGGATAATTAATATTCCAATATCTACCTTCAGGTTTCAATACTGCCAAAAATATATACAGGCTGGCATGTACGAAAAATTGGGAAAAGGGTACATTAAGTCAACATGGAACTTACCCTATTCACATGCATGTGTCAGTAATAAAGGACAGAAAGTGTTTCTTAGTGGCAATAATTGTGTGATGTCACTAAGCGGTACACTTCTGTGTAATGGAATTAGTTTGCATGGAGCCTGTGAAGGGAACTCAAACAACCTTTCATGTCACCAGCTAGGCGCACCTGCAACTGAGATAGAACCATTCTTTAAAAGACTCTATAACGGGAGTTACATTCTAATTGTGGATCGCAGATGTTGTAGTCTTCTGCCCGGGATTCCTTATCTCATAACTACGACTGCGAAGGTCATGTGCTGTGGACACTCATTGTTCCCCAGCTCCTTTCCAGACAGGGAGGCAAGGGCATGGCCTAACTTGAAAATTACTTCTATACGAATAGATACTTTAAGCAGAATGAAAACAGTGCTTCTTCATAAGCCGACCAGACTCACGTCATCAAAAGAAACGTATGATCTCCTGGTCGCAAGGACGACTGCAGAGATTCACTCGTTGTTATCAACTAATTCCCCCATACATTTTGCAGAAATCCTGAATGAAATCTTAAATATTTCTGATACCAGTGGAGTCTCAAAAGTATTTAAGACAGTATTTTCGATGGCATTAACACCATTCAAAGCCATACTGGGTATTTTTCCAGATTTCGTCCATTCGATTTTTGGCGGACTTCCCCTCATTTTGGGACTAATTGCAGGAATCCTATTCTTGGTCCTTATATTTCGTTATGGCAAACCATGTCACAGACAAAACACCTGCGACAAGGGAAGAAGCAATCCGAGCCATTGGATACCGGGACCGGATATCAAAAATCCAGGGACTATCCCGGCTTAGAGACCTAAACATGACTTGGTTTCTTTCATTTCGACCAATGTGGCATCGATGTGTTTTACCTGTATTAAGGTGCTTGCTGTGCGGAGAAGAATGCGTGTTGGACACCTGTCTGACGCTACAATCGGATGCGCCTATGGATGCAGAAACATTGTTGGGTCCGGTAACGGCCCATGCTTTGTGCTGCCCTCAACGGCTACCAATCCTGATGACGGCATTCGTGGAAACTTCACCACTACGATTGAGGGGTAGTGAAGTTCAAGATGAAAGCAGCATTGATCAGGTACGACCTTCTGTCAGCAATACTAATCAAAACGTCAATGGAGACAATCATGCGCACGAATGCATGGTTACATCTTTTTCCGAGTTAGTGGAACTCTCCCAGGAAGCTGTTGACAGCTTTTTCGACAGTCTAAATGATAGGATGTTCTCACCAGAGCAGAAATAACGACTTTTGAGCAAGCTAGCACACGGCGTTCCCAACACCCTGAATTTGGCCTTCAACTTTCATAATAAAGTAGCATGAACAATTTTCCCTCCAGTTCACGGACAGCAATTTTTTTCAGCAGCCCCAAAATATTTTTACGATTTTTCGGGACACTTATCTTCTGCTTAAAGTAAGAACTATTCTTAGAGAACTAACATTTCTATTTTTAGATACTTTATAGACATTAGCTGCCCGCTGGTATGTTCATAATTATTTTATTCTGTGATGGAATGGTCTCGAACTTTTTCTTCTGTATTAAGAGCCATTTCATGTGTGATTCTCATATTTAAATAGTAATAATGTATAGATATGCGTGATTACTTTAGCATTATTCTACAGCTTGAGTGCATATAGTATATATGACTGTTTTTCCGTATATTACATAATTTCGAAATGCATTATATGTATTTTGGGGTGGTAAGGTATACACGATACTCTACAGTATGTTTTACTATGCCTAGATTCGTAAATATGGCCATAGTTAGCGTGGAGTGGGTGTGATGTATTCCTATAGGTTCTGTATCGATCCCCCTATTCCTGACCCTGTTCTGGTTAACAAGTTAACTAGCAGCCATCCCATGATGCAGAAACCGTTATCTGATTAAGCCACACCACGGCACAGGAACGTGTTATCTGATTAGGTCATAACGCTTGCCATCTAATTAGACAAGCAATATTCCTCCAGCCCCTGATAAGGCATACGGAGTTCTCAAAACAAATCAAACCTATGACAACCTGGGAAAAACCCTGCGGCCATTGTTTTGATTTCACCGAGAACTTCAGCAAAAGAATGTGCTAACGACCAGTTCGTATGACATCCTTATTGACGTATCTATGTCCATCCTTACGTCAATCTCGGCACCTTACAGGTATAAATATTACCGGTATTGCCTTAAGCAAACACACGCGGTGGTGACGAGATCGGAGCAGCCAGACTTGCCGAAGTCCAGAGCAGAGCAGAACCCGCTGGCGCAGCCCCGCCTTCCTGACGCGCTGAGAACGAGACGCTGCTTTCTCCTGCCGAGAAATACAGCTCCGGCGCTTCCGAGCAGCCCTCGCAGGCAGCCTGGAATATCGAGACCAAAGACGAGAGATACCATCCCTCAACCATCCTAGATTCCAGGTACAGAACTGAATAACCCCTTGCAGAGAATTCTTGAGTCAGTCACTTGGCAAAACAAACTTAACTTAAACTGCTACTTTCTATTCCCGCCCACGTATTAGGCTTAGGTCAGGTACATTGGGGTAGGCGTAGTTAGAAGCACCAGTTGAGTACGATTAGTCAAATGTATATATGTATGTATCTATTTTATCCATTTTAAACCACTATATGGCTTAGAAACCATATAAATGTTTTTACAGTATTATTTTATACTTCTGCTTTTATTGTATGCACTTTACTTAACCATAAGTATTGCGATAATATCGATCCATTTCTCTTGTATGAGAAAAGAGACTGATCAATAAATACCATCTTTTATTGAACACGCCCGTCTCTTCCTTTTCTCTACAATCTGGTGAAACTAATAATGCACGTACAGACTGAGTAAAATAAGTTGTCTTTTGTTTTCACACGACTCTAGAGATACACTCTTGATTAGGGGAGAGCAAAGTTGTCATTTTCTATGGTTGTCAGAAACTAAATCCCTTCTTGTCTATCCAGGGAGGTTCAACTCCTCCTTGCCTATTCGAGAAAGTTTCTAGTGAACTCTGAGCTAGCTGGCAAACCCAAAACTTTAAGTCTAATATCGACAATAGAAGACCTAGTTAACGTCTGGTCTAGGCCTATACTATTGAAGGTATTATTCCAATGCGCAGAGCCTATTGGGATAATAGGAACTACACTACACTCTTGACCATGTGGTAAAAAAGCCTGCTGTTTCCTCCAGTTGTATTCCAGGAGTCACCTAACTCCTGGTGCCATTTTTCTTTCATTCTGGAAATAAAGTTAATCGGGTCTTCATTTGTTTGCATAGTCAGTGACATGAGAGACCCAATATCTGGAATGTCAGGGTATTTTAGTTGCAATTTAGTCCAGGCGGCTGCCCTTATTTTGTCGAATGGTTCTCCATCATACTTGGTGTCGTTCATAGTTATTAACCCTCTACTGATACTTGTGAAAATTTCTTCTGCTTCCCCTCCCATGAGGGAGATAAGCAAACTTTTCATATCGCCTTTCCCTGGGGTGGTGCCTGTAGTATTTTTCTCTAGGGCCACTATCCATTTGCTGGCACCCTCCGCGAGGGGCGGGAGGTTCTTTTTAATGTTATGTTATGTTATGTTAATTTATTTCTTCTATAGCGCTCGGCTACTCCTAGGAGCATCCCGGTGCTTTGGCGAAGAGTATCAGCAAGTAAGACAACAACATAACAACTAAAATGCAGACAGAAAAGAGGGGAAGGAATTATTTGGTAAAAAACCACGTTTTAAGATCTTTTCTAAAAGCGAGGAGACTGGGAGTCTGTCTAAGGGAGAGTGGTAGTTCATTCCAAGCCTTCGGGGCTAGGTAGCGGAAAGATCGACCTCCCATCCTTGCACGCCTAATAGCCGGCACTGTCATATTGGATAAACAAGATGATCTCAAAGACCTGCTAGGTGCATATCGGGAGAGACGTTTCCTTATGTACTTGGGGCCAGTGCCTTGTAAAGCTTTGAAGGCAAAAGTCAGGCTCTTGAAAAGAATTCTGTTTGCGATCGGTAACCAGTGTAAGGTGTTCAGTAGGACAGTGGCACCTGCTCTTCTCGGGAGCCCGTAAATAGCACGGGCTGCCGAGTTCTGGACTACTTGCAAACGGGTCAAAAGATATTTTGGTAGACCCAAGAAGAGAACGTTTGCATAGTCCAGTCGAGATCCAATCAAGGACTGAACAATTATCTTCCTATACTGGAAAGACACTAAAGGAAGAAACTTCCTCAGCATCCGTAAAATGCCGAAGCATTTACCTGAAAGGCACGAAATATGTGGCCCAAAGGACAGTTCCCTGTCCACAATCACTCCCAAGTTTTTAGCCTTGAGAGACACATTGTCAGGGGGAAACATATCTTGTGGCCAACAAGCTTTCCAATCTGGTTCACAGGCGCATCCAAAAAAGAGCAATTCCGACTTATCGGAATTGCACTTTAAGCCATTACACCTAAACCACTCAAAGACCGCACCAAGGCAATCCCTGATCTGTATGCCGTCGAATGACCCGCCCCTACCACAAGTGAATAGGAGCTGGGTGTCATCGGCGTAGGATACGATCTGGGCGCCAAAGGACTCCGCGACTACCGCCAGAGGGGCCATAAAGATGTTAAACAGCATGGGGCTGAGAATGGAACCTTGCGGACCCCCCACCTCTAGCGGAGCCATATCAGCGGAGAAAGGGGGCGCCCAGATCGTTTGCCGACGGTCGGCCAGAAATGATTTAAGCCAATTCCACACCGTTCCCCGGAGGCCGCTCTCCCAGAGTCTTACAAGGAGGCGATCGTGAGGAACGGTGTTGAAAGCCGCCGACAGATCAAGCATTACCAACATGGCACTTCCCCCGGAGTCGAGTACTTCCCTGATTGCATCCGTGACCTCGAGAAGAGCCGACTCCGTGCTATAATTTGCACGGAACCCAGATTGCGTGTCATGCAACAGATCGTTTCCTTCGATGAAATTGGAAATCGTCCGATGTGCAAATCTCTCGGCCACTTTTGCCAGAGCAGGGAGAAGGGAAATAGGCCTGTAGTTGGCATGGATAAGGGGGTCCAGGGTAGGCTTCTTGATCAGTGGCAGGATCAAAGTATGTTTCCATGCCTGCGGAACCACTCCAGTTGACAGAGAGGAATTCAAAAGGGGGTTCAGCAGGGCATTTAAGGCAGGAGCCACCTTCCCCAGAGGTTTAACCGGGCACGGGTCAAGTGGAGAGCCTGATTTCAAACTTGACAGAAGCTCGAGAGAAGTATCAAGGCACAGATGGGGAAATTCTGAGAGAAAAGGGCCTAGACCCTCCATAAGTGAAGGGGAGGTGAAGGGCCCGAAACCAACTGGGAGCTGGAGTGGGAAAGAGAGGCTTGAATGGTTGTGATGTTACTAACGAAGAAAGTTGCAAGCTGTTTTATCCATACTTCTGAATGAGTATGAGATGGAGTGCAGATGGCTGGAGAAGTAAAATCCAGGACAACTTTAAAAATTTCTTTACAGCCATTTTCAGCCTCATCAATTCGGCGCTCAAAATAAGCCTTTTTTTCATTCCAGATCAACTGATGGTAGGCTTTAGTTATCGCTCAAAATTTAAATTTTTCAGTCGGATCATAGACCCGTCTCCAAACTCTCTCAGCCCTTTTACATCCCTGCCGTTGCATATTTAACTGGGGAGTGAACCATGGGGCCGATGCTCTACGTTCACCTGATTTAAGCTTTTTTTCAGGGATTAAGGTCTCAAATCTGGTTATCAGCCATTTGTGGAAGAGACCAAGATTCTCTCCCAAATTGCCCGGAAGAGGACATGGAAAGGTGGTAAGGGCCTCAGATAACATATCCATCGAAAGTAGATGGAAAGGACGCGAAGTCCGCGTGGTCTCTATTGATTCTCTCACCCGAGTGATAGTGGTGGCAGGCACGGAAAAGGAGATCAAGAAATGATCAGACCACAGTACTGGTTGTATGGACGTTATAGTTATAGATTTCGTTGAAAAAACCTGATCCAGGGTATGGCCTTTATTGTGTGTTGGTTCTCGCAGAAACGGAGACAATCCTAATGGGGCTGTGACGTCACTAAGTTTCATTGCATCGGGGTCAAGTATATTATCCATGTGAACATTAAGATCCCCAAGAAGAATACAGTGCTCAGATCTAAGACAGGGGACTGAGAGAGCTACTTGTAGTTCGTCAAAGAACAGCCCTGCAGGTCCCGGAGTTCTATACAGAAGAATCCCGGTACCAGCCTGGAGGGGAGAGAAATGAAGGGTGAAACCGAGAGCTTCACATCCCTGAATATTGTCTACCAGAAAGGTTGAGCAGGGAATGTTTTTATTTACAACTAGTGCTACTCCTCCTCCTCTGCCCGATATTCTATCCCTCCTAAAGATGTTGTATTCCGGTGGAATGGCGTTGGCTAAATCAGGAGCGGAGCAATCACTCAGTCAGGTCTCTGTAAGAAATAAGCATGATATATTGGAATTCTGTAATAAATTCCAGATATCAAGAGAATGACAATTCAGAGATCTGGTATTAAGAAGAGAACATTGAAAAGGAGCCGGGATATTGTCCAGCGCAGTTCCAGTAGACACCGGAAGACGCCAACCGCAGATCGAGCAACCTTTCCTTGAGGCCCGACCGCCAGGGAAGATAAGATGACATTGGCCACGGGGGGGGGCGTAAAGCAAGTAAATCTGCCGAGGTATAGCTAGTCATATCCATGAAACAGCACAGTAGTTCAGCTAACATGAAAACACCCAGCCGTCCTGCTCCGTCCGCTGCCGAGAGGCTGACAGGCGCAGACGGGCAGGACTCTGGCAAGACTCCGGCAAAGCGGAGGCCGACCCGCTGCGCGATCCCGCTGCGCTCGGAGGACTGGTTTAAGTAGTCCCTCCAGGTGGGGAGCAAAGCGACCCTCCAGTACACTCAAGATGGCGCTAGAAGAGCGTTAAAGCCCTTCCCAAGATGGCGCCCGCTAGGGAAGCAAGAGAAACCCTCAGCCACCCCGGAACCGGGCCCGCTCAAGCGGCGGTGTTCTGCCTATTAGGGTGCAGGTAAGGGGAGAGCCCCGAAAATGCTGCCAATTAAAATCAGGGTGGAAGAAAAGAAAAACAAACAAAAATACAAAGCAGGGTGTTAAAAGCAAAACGCGCTCACCACGCTGCGCAAGAGCTGCTACAAGCTGCCAGTACCTGGCTAATATTTTCTATCAAGGTGCACAACACATGAGGACCGCCTTAAGTAGTCCCTCCAGGTGGGGAGCAAAGCGACCCTCCAGTACACTCAAGATGGCGCTAGAAGAGCGTCAAAGCCCTTCCCAAGATGGCGCCCGCTAGGGAAGCAAGAGAAACCCTCAGCCACCCCGGAACCGGGCCCGCTCAAGCGGCGGTGTTCTGCCTATTAGGGTGCAGGTAAGGGCAGAGCCCCGAAAATGCTGCCAATTAAAATCAGGGTGCAAGAAAAGAAAAACGAACAAAAATACAAAACAGGGTGTTAAAAGCAAAACGCGCTCACCACGCTGCGCAAGAGCTGCTACAAGCTGCCAGTACCTGGCTAATATTTTCTATCAAAGAGTCAGGGATGTGACCCATATACACCCCCTAGTCGTGATTAGAAAATCACTTAAAAACTGAACACAAAATGACCCGCACCAAGGTACATGAGTTAAACTTATATTGACAAAATTCTATGGCTTCCTTCTCTGTGTATGACCAGCAGTTATAAATTGGGGGGTCCTTTGCCCTTTTGTATAAAAGCGGCATCTGGCGGGTAATTCCTGCACCTTGATGCTTTGGTCTTGTGGTGTCATATTGCCTGGCATATTTCTGCCAAAATTTGAGACTGGCTCGCATATAGGCATAATCCCAATCCTCATCCCCTACACCCTGCAGGATACATTCTACTGCTGTGGATATGTGCTGAGGTTCGAAAGACCCTTCTCTTGGCCAGGGGATCATCTGCGGGGCCAAAGACTCTGTCCATCCGGCCAGATCGTCTGTGAAGGGGTTGACAGCATAATCTGAATCCTATCCATGTGTCACTATTTTGTTGGAAGTCAGGCCATCGTCCCGCAGGGCACATGGTCTGCTGAGGAACATGCCATTACCCTTTTTCGCTCGAGTGTTGCGCATGGAAGTGGTGCCAGTGGCATCATAGTGGATGTCCTCTGGGCGTCCGTGTGTTTCCAACACTGTAAGTCTTTCTACCTCTGTTGTCCTAGTCCTCCTTCTCCCCCCTGTATCCCCTGAATTTTGGAATTCCTGATGTTCGTAGAATGGGTTTGTCGCATTTGGGGCGCGGGCTGGCTGGATGAGTCTACCATGGCTGTGGCGGATGGTGAGGCAAACGGATCCACCACAGGTGCAGTATGTCGTGGTGGTGGCTCTGGGTGTGTGGAGTGGACCTGTGCTGTCGTGGTAGTCGCATTGGTGTGGTCTAGTGCAGTTGTCTGAGGGCAAGGGGAATGGGCGCTGTGGCACAGTACTTGCATCAGTTCTTCGTTGTCTCCCATGTCCCGAGAGATACCTGCGCTAGTCAAAGGTGTGGATGGGAAGTAGGCTGTCTGCTGTTTACTACGGCCATGTTCCCCAGTCCCTCCTGTATTTTCAATAGGGTTTGTCTGTACAGTAAGTTGTGGTGAAGTGTTCATTATTGTTTGGGTACTGGATGGTTTAAAGTGGGCAATCTTGAGGGTCTCAGATAATCTGTCACTGATTTGTTCTAACTTTAATGAGGCACGTCGGACTACCTGAGATATGTCGTCGTGTTTGGGGTTGCGTGGAATTTCTCTGATGAACATGTCTGTTCGGGTATCCCCATTTTGACTGCACTCTAAGCTTTTATTGAAGTCTGCGGCCATTCTCCATGTGTCATAGTGGACTAGATACGGTGCCGGAGGGCCCTGTAACTCCCTGTCCCTATTCTGTGGTTGGACAGAGGAGAATGTGATCAGTGGTTCGCCTGCGTTTGTGCCGCAAAATGGCATGGGGTCTCGGGGGGTGGCCTCCTTCTCCTGGAGTTGTGGAGCATTGGCATCACGGAGGCCGTTGAGATCAGGGTAGTGGGGGAGTGCATGGCGAAGCGAGGCGGATGAGTGGTGAGATGACGTGCGTAAGTTGTTTGATGGTGCAAGGGACACATTGTCGGAATCTTCCTCTTCCTCCTCAACAGGCAGGACTGCGACGGAAGTGGGGTTCAGTTGTAGCGTAAACTGCGCATTTATTTGTCCTGGTAAACCTGGCACCGTGGCGTGCAGTGTTGGACTAGTACTAGTGATAGGTGTTACAGGTGGGGGAATGTCTGTGGCTGGCACTGTGATGGGTGTGGGGGCTGGCACTGTGACGGGTATGGGTGCCGGCACTGTGACCGGTATAGGTGGGCCAGTGCTGGTGCCGGGGGGTGCCGATGGGGCAGCACTACATTCAACGACAGGTTGAGGGTGTTCAGATGTGGTAAAGAGGTCACTTGGGAGTTGACTGTATCCAACAGTTGCCATATTATTAGTCGTACACTGTAGGTCTAGTTCTTTATTTTTGGCAGATGCAATTGCGGGATACATGCCATTGGCGTGGTATGGTGGGGGCGCGGAAGGGGCAGTGGGCAGGGTAGCAGTGTGCTCTTGCGTATTGTCTTTAAAGATACGCCAAAGGTCCAGGGTGGCTTTCCTTTTGTGTAATTTAGTGCCGGAATATTTGGTGTTTAGGAAGGTGGTGGCGTGCTCAAGGGTAGTTACGTCAAAGCTTCCTTCTGAGTGCCATGGATAATTCATGTTTCTGGTCATCTTATGAAGCTCCCTACAATGTTTTTTTTTTTTTTTTACATTCAAAACCATTTTATTTTATTTATTTAAACAGTTTTTATTTGCATTTTCAATGTAACAGTACATATCAATTTCAGTTTCGGACATGCAGTAAACATACGTTTGCATCCTCGTGTTATAGCGACAGTACTACTTTTGGTAATTAGCGAATATCACAAACCATTACATCATCCATGTGTTAATAGTATAGCTTCGGCCTTCGGTGAGAGCCCCCTTGGGCCGACCCCACGTGTGTAGTGAGCGGAAGAACTCCAACAACCAGCTCACATGTCAAAAACTAGTAATGTTAGTTACCAGTCCAATTCTTTGATTTAGCCCAGGTGGCCCCTGCGTCTATGACACTAGAGCTATGGCTTTGTTCCCTTCCTAAGGACTTACAGACAGCTCAGGTGCTTCCCGTGGTGGTTTGCATATGTCCCCTCGGTATTCGTTCCATTTGCCCCATATAACGGACCATTTCTTTGGGCACCCCCTCTGTATATATACTGCCTTTTCCGCCACCATCGCCTCATCCATGTCATTTCCCCATTGCGTCCTCGTGGGAGTGGTACCGGACCCCCACCTTCTAGCTATGTTACGCTTTGCCAGTGTCATGCCCAGTGTTGCCCAAGTCTGTTGTCCCCGGTTAAGATCCGTGGGCGGCCAGATGTTCAATATACAGCACCGGGGATCAAGTTGTATCTCCACCCCGCTCGCATTTGTGAGTTCTGACAGCACACCTGACCAGTATGTTCGAATCCTGGGGCACTCCCAAAGTATATGAAAGTACGTTCCCGGAACTCCACAGCCCCTCAGACACCCCGGTTCCGGGACATGACCTAATTTGTGTAGGAGGGTGTGGGAATAATAGATTCGGTGCAGTATCTTCAGTTGTATAAGTTTCAGCCGAGATGGAATGGAGGCGTCTCTTGCGAGGCAAGGGCGTGCAGCCAGTCTTCGTCCACTATGTCCCTCAATTCTACTTCCCACTTGCTACGGAGGACCACTGTGGGGTCTGGAAGATTGTTTATCAGCTTGCGGTATGTCAACGAAATTGCCTTCTTCTCCAGATGGTCAGTGAGGAGTCTGTCCTCCAGTGGGGAGGATTCGACCAGGGTCGTCCCCGTTGGGATGGCTCCTTTTAGGGCGTGTCTGATTTGTACGTATCGGATTCAGTGTATCGCACCTCTTTATGTGGATGTGGCTTGCTAGCAACGTCAGTTCGTAACTGGATAGTCGAGCGCTAGTAAGGTGTTGTGTCTTCGTCCTGTTTAGTAAAATGTCTACTGCATGCGGAACCATAACGATCAGAGTATTATTCATGACTAATCCAGCGGATTGTCGAATGCAGACAGCTGCTGCGGCGGTAGCCCTCAGACAACTTGGTAGTGCCTTAGCCACAGGATCCAGAGTTGCCGAAAAATACGCGCATGGGCGCTGTCTGTTCCCAAAATGTTGTGTTAAGACTGATAATGCACAGCCTTCCTTCTCATGGACATATAATGTGAAAGGCTTACTGTAGTTGGGGTTTCCCAACACAGGGGCTGAACACAATGCATCACGCAACTTGTGAAAACTCGTCTGACAATCTTCCGATAATTTCGATAATCAGGCATTTGGCTTCGTAACTGTCTTAGTCCCGTATTAGGGGTCGTTTTAGGCGACCGAAAAAGTGGTGAAGGAATGTTAGTAACAATGCTGGCCGTTTTATGCCAGACGGAAGGTGAAAGTGGAGGAATAACTGGTGTCAGAACAGAGTCACGCAAAGCAGAAACAGAAGCGTTCGCAGAACTAGTATCGGAAGAAATAGAAGGTGCGCTAGGCGAAGTTGTAGAAGGAACAGTAGGAGAAGTAGATGTGACTGGTGAGCCTTGAGGAGGCTGCACTAGAGAAATAGAAGCCAGCTGAAGAGTAGCTGGTGAGTGCTGTAGAGGAGCTGGTATAACAGCTACCAGAGGTGCAACTAAAGGTTGCGGAGGTGCTGTGGCATTTTGCGCATAGGGTGGTGGCGAACTCAGCAAATGCGCCATTAATGGCTCTTTCTCACGCTCTTTTACTGTCTCTTGCTGAAGAGATGGTAAAACAGGATAGCATTTATCTATTGCCATTTTACGTTGCCTGTGCAACTGCTCACTTATTCGATCCTCTTCGTTGTCTTTAAATTTTATCGCGGCTTGTATTACTGAAATACCCCTTTCCCTCTTATTCTTCTTTTCTAGTTTAATTGCCTTTTGTTTGGCCTCTTTACGCCATAAGCGGAAAGAGTCATACATCGCCGGTCGGGCTTTCTTTTTGAACAGTTTGACCTCTAGGTTATCTAGAATTTCTGAGTCGAAACTACCATATTGGGGCCATTTTAAAACACCATCTTTACGGGTGTATTTTATCCACACTTCACTATATGTGATCTGACCTACGCCATGTTTTACATAGAGCTCATACGTTGGAGTTCCAATTGGAGGAACCGGACACGAATCCTCTAATCGGGAGTCCCTATTATAACCAAGACAAAACAAGTTTCCAAGTCTGCTAAAACCAGGCATCTTCGCTCACTAGTCTAGCTTCAAACTTCAAAGGTTTATCTATTATGATATTTCTCGTGAAAACACGAGTCCTTCGGCTTTGGGGCTTGCAAGTACCAAATCAAGTCGTATCTCCAGGATACCAAAAACTAAGGACAAACTAAGGACTGGGAGACGCTCCACTTATACTTAACTGAAGTATTTGAAGATCGGTGACGTCGCTAGAAGACTCGTCTATCGTTTCGCTCTACCAAGGATCACTCGGTCCAAAACAAGGCGATAGTCAGGGCAGCAGTCCTTCGTAGCCGTCGGGACGCGGGGAACCTCGCAGCAAAGACCTTCGGAACCACGTCGACATACAGGGGTCGCTGAAGTGGCTGGCCGTCCTCCGGAATTTTCACACGAAGCTCCTCACGAACATCTGGCTTGGACCGTCGCCGCTTGATATCGCCCCGAGTTGGGCGCCAACTGAGGTGCCGGGTTTTTAGGAACCCGGTGGTGCCAGGGGACAACACCCGAAGACCTCTGAGTTCTCCCTTGTTCCGGACCACAGAAACAATGAGTCTTCTAGTCGCAGTCAGAGATCAAGTTTTTATTGGTAGCTACCAAGTAACACGTGTCCTAGAAGCACGACAAACACGGGTCATGTATTCTCAGGAGACTGTACGTGTTAGTTTTTACAGAACCAGTCTTCTCCTTTTATACAGAAATAATGGCTTCAAGCAAGAATTCTTGAGTTTATGATATGGCTGTAAACATATTTCTGCAATAATACAAAGTGCGGCGTCACGTAAGCAAGCCCACATTTTAGATGTCCAGTTCGTGACAGATTACCCAGCAAGATCCGGGACTCCCATCAGATATCGATGAAACACCAATAAAGGCAGGTACCACCCAGTCATAAAACTGGCCATAAAGAAGAAGTATGGACAGGTGCATGTTTGTAGAAAGCATGTTCTGTATGGGGTGAATGGTTTGTGGAATGTTATGTGTCGATAGTATCGTATTCGGCCACTGGGCGGGGAGCCGCCCAAACAGGTTTGGCTTAAGGCAATGGAGTCAGTTTGGACAGGTCAGGGGGAAGTCAGGGAAGGTGGACGTGTCCTTTTGGATCAAGCTCGACCTTTAATTGACTTAACATGAGGGCAAGACGTAAGATGGATGCCGTTCACAAAATGGAGTCTAAGGGATTGGGACGGAAACTACGATTTAGGGGTGTTGGCAACCCTCGATTGTCACGCAAATACATAGGAATGATGTCCTAATCATTATCGGTTCACGGACACTAAATTCGTCATGGTATGTTGATATTTTGTGACACGGGTATTGGACCTCGATATTGGGATAACAATAGGGTCCAGATTTTCAGAACCACAGCACTCGATGGGCTCGTTCGACCGAAAAAAAGTTCGATAAACCTTTGGGTTGGAGTTGATTTTTAATTAGATCCTCCACGTAGAGGTCCAGGGGTGGCCCGCCTTCGGATTCCGGTACACCCACCAGACGGACGTTATTGCGCCTCGAGCGGCCTTCCTGGTCGTCCAGTTTAGATTTCAGTGTGGCGTTGTCTTCTTCTAGTTGGTGGACTTTCCGTTGAAGCTCCGACGTGTCCCTTACTAGTCCGGTGGTTGCCTTTTCTACTTCAACTAGCCGTTCCGACATCTTCGCGAAGTCCGCCCTTATTAGGGAGACATCCGTTGAAATTGTTCCCATTGATGATTGCATCGCTTTCAGTGTCGCCATTACATCTTGCAGGGTGACCTGTTCGGTTTCAGCGTGCGTCCCGTTGTTCTGGGGCGGCGAGCGCTGTGCGTCTCCTCTCGCGTTGTCCGGCGGATCTTTGTGGTACGCAAACTTGTCCAGTTTGGGGGCCTGCTGGCCCCTGGTTCCTCTACCACTCATTGCGGATGTCTCCAGATAAAGACAGTCGAGGATTCGGGAGGGTCGTGCTATGTGCGTGCAGTTCGCTTGCCGAATGAACGTCGCTCTTAAGTTGCGTTGGTTATTAGGGAACCTGCCGTCCGGGTGCTGTATCAGTAATGGCGGCCTATGGCTGTGGACTCAGTCTTGCTTTGTCGTCGGTTTAAATGCGGCGTCTCAGATCAGGGTTCTGCGTCCGGTTCGCTGCGGCGCAATCACAGTGAAGTGACCCTGTGGGCAGGTCGCGCTGTAGTCCGGTTGGGTCCCTACGTGAGGTGTTTTGCCTTGCAGGGTGGTCTGCTGGTCGTCACTTTTAAGTTGCGTTGGTTGTTAGGGATCTGCCGCCCGGGTGCTTTATCAGTAATGGCTTGAATTAAATAAAGGGAACCCAGTCGCTTTTTATTTTTACTGCTTCTTTTATTTGGTGCAGATACCACCCGACTTTTTTTGAATTCGTGGGTGTTGTGATTTATTTATTTATAACCACATTTACAAGTTGCTTCACTTGGATCAACTAGAGTAATAGTCCGAGGGTTTTTTTTGTCAAACACCTGAGGCTAGTGTTCATATGCAATTACTAAAGGCTGAATTCCTTTGGATCAAAAAGTTGAATACTTTACAGCCGTTTGGGTTGAATGACCGTATTGAATTATCTTGTTTTTTATAATGTCACACAGAACGTTTTTTCAGATCATACTGTTATTTAGGATTTTGACTTACTGCAGAGTTGTCCCTAATTCATAATACCATGACTATCTAGCATTGTTCTATTTTTACTTTAACACATG
Organism: Lissotriton helveticus; assembly: GCF_964261635.1. Lineage (NCBI taxonomy): Eukaryota > Metazoa > Chordata > Amphibia > Caudata > Salamandridae > Lissotriton > Lissotriton helveticus. Next base: position 811,361 of record NW_027611737.1, read on the forward strand.
ATTTAACTACTGATTCAATCTACCTATCGATTTCAATTATAATCATGTCAATTTGAGAATTTTCTATCAACTTCAACAAAACGGGTTACATCTCGATAGTGCAGGTTACTTTAAATCACTAAGCACATGACTATTTCACGAGGCTCCACAACACTACATCCAGGACGCTATTCACACAGCGCAAGAAAGTAGTGCATTTTTTACCGCTTGCACAGAACGGCGTGCAGCGTGTGCGAGAGAGTTTAATTACGTGAAACTCAAGTAAGTCTTGTAATTTCTAGCGTAAACCTGATTTGTTTTAGAGCATGACTTGTCAGCAGGGTAAAATTAGATCCTGTGAGTAATGGGTATAGTCATGTATATAATTTTTTCACATATAATTTTCTTAGAGATACCATGAAAGACCAATCTGGTGTATTGATCTGTTCTTTGATTTAACTCGATGAACGATACTGAAACAATACATGTACGTGGATTTGATCTGAAAAGAGAGATTATTGCTTGAAATAGACAGGATGTGTTTAAAATTTAATGTAGATTTTGTTGTTTGGGACTAATTAGTTTTTCGTTTTCATTTTTGTAGACCCCTGAGGAAGGGTCCTATAAGTGACCCAAAATGCATTGGGTATAATTCATGAAACTGATTTAATCTATTGAAAGAACAAAGAAATCATGAAATAAATGATATAAATAAAGGAAATTGATAAAATCATCAAAAAGACAACCAAGTTTTTATTTTTCAAAGACATGGATAAGGAACCAACAGTTCCCTGAAAATAGTGCGCACTTTCATCAGGACGGGAATTTTCCCAACCAGATCTGTTACTATATTTTCAAGGCACTCTGACCAAGTGTAACGAATGGAGCAGCACTAAAATGATTGTTTGATTATTGACTGAAAGTATAGTGTGCACAGAGCACCTTCAATATAATTGCATTGTTTGCGTCAGATTCTCCTCTTGCCTGACCTGTGTTATTAGAATTGTTTGCGTCAGATTCTCCCAACGCCTGGCCTGTGTTATTGCATTGTTTGCATCACATTCACCTAGTGCCTGGCCTATGTTATTGCATTGTTTGCGACAGATTCTCCTCGTGCCTGGCCTGTGTTATTGCATTGTTTGCGACAGATTCTCCTCGTGCCTGGCCTGTGTTATTAGCATTGTTTGCGTCATATTCTCCCAACGCCTGGCCTGTGTTATTATATTGTTTACATCAAATTCTCCTCGTGCCCAGCCTGTGTTAATTGCATTGTTTGCGTCAGATTCTCCTCGTGCCTGGCCTGTGTGATTGCATTGTTTGCATCAGATCCTCCTAGTGCCTGGCCTTTGTTATTGCATTGTTTGCATCAGATTCTCCCAGTGCTTGGCCTGTGTTATTGCATTGTTTACATCAGATTCTCCTAGTGCCTGGCCCGCGTTATTGCATTGTTTGCATCAACCCTAGAGCCTGTCCTGTGTTATTGCATTGTTTGCGTCAGATTCTCCTAGTGCCTGGCCTGTGTTATTGCATTGTTTGCATCAGATTCTCCTCGAGCCTGGCCTGTGTTATTGCATTGTTTGCATCACATTCACCTAGTGCCTGACCTATGTTATTGCATTGTTTGTGTGAGATTCTCCTAGTGCCTGGCCTGTGTTATTGCATTGTTTGCGACAGATTCTCCTAGTGCCTGGCCTGTGTTATTGCATTGTTTGCATCAGATTCTCCCAGTGCTTGGCCTGTGTTATTGCATTGTTTACATCAGATTCTCCTAGTGCCTGGCCCGCGTTATTGCATTGTTTGCATCAACCCTAGAGCCTGTCCTGTGTTATTGCATTGTTTGCGTCAGATTCTCCTAGTGCCTGGCCTGTGTTATTGCATTGTTTGTATCAGATTCTCCTCGAGCCTGGACTGTGTTATTGCATTGTTTGCATCACATTCACCTAGTGCCTGACCTATGTTATTGCATTGTTTGTGTGAGATTCTCCTAGTGCCTGGCCTGTGTTATTGCATTGTTTGCGACAGATTCTCCTCGTGCCTGGCCTGTGTTATTAGCATTGTTTGCGTCAGATTCTCCCAACGCCTGGCCTGTGTTATTGCATTGTTTACATCAAATTCTCCTCGTGCCCAGCCTGTGTTAATTGCATTGTTTGCGTCAGATTCTCCTCGTGCCTGGCCTGTGTGATTGCATTGTTTGCATCAGATCCTCCTAGTGCCTGGCCTTTGTTATTGCATTGTTTGCGTCAGATACTCCTCGTGCCTGGCCTGTGTGATTGCATTGTTTGCATCAGATCCTCCTAGTGCCTGGCCTTTGTTATTGCATTGTTTACATCAGATTTTCCTTGTGCCTGGCCTGTATTACTGCATTGTTACATCGGATTTTCCTTGTGCCTGGACTGTGTTATTGCATTGTTTGCGTCAGATTCACCTAGTGCCTGGCAAGTGTTATTGCATTGTTTGCATCAGATTCACCTAGTGCCTGGCCAGTGTTATTGCATTGTTTGCATCAGATTCACCTAGTGCCTGACCTGTGTTATTACATTGTTTGCTTCAGATTCTCCCAACGCCTGACCTGCGTCATAGCATTGTTTACATCAGATTTTCCTTGTTCCTGGCCTGTGTTATTGCATTGTTTACATCAGATTCTCCTTGCGCCCGGCATGTGTTATTGCATTGTTTGTGTGAGATTCTCCTCGTGCCTGGCCTGTGTTATTGCATTGTCTGCATCAGATTCTCCTTGCGCCCGGCATGTGTTATTGCATTGTTTGCATCAGATTCACCTAGTGCCTGACCTGTGTTATTACATTGTTTACATCAGATTTTCCCAATGCCTGGCCTATGTTATTGCATTGTTTACATCAGATTTTCCTTGTTCCTGGCCTGTGTTATTGCATTGTTTGCGTCAGGTTTTTCTAGTACCTGGTCTGTTATTGCATTGTCCGCTGCTTTTGGTATGTTATTATTCTAATAGTTGCAGCTTTTCTAACAAACATGGTACCTTTTATCCCAATTAAGTGCATCTGACTGCAAGGACACTGCCCTCTTCCTGCAGTAGCAATCTACTTCCTATTTATGTAGCAACAGTCAGCCCAGCATGTCTGCCAGAGATGTCGTAGGGTCAGAAACAGAACATAGGTAAATGGGTATGATGCAAAAGTGTTGAGTAAGATTTTAATCGAAGAAGCTGCTGTGATAGATGGCAAAACATCCATGTCGAAACATCAGCAGTAGGACAATGGTTCATGGAATGATAATGGTAGAGTTATTTACACTTCTGTGCGGTGCTTGTCACTTAATGTTCTTTTCTTTCACTCTCATGAGATGGTTTTACAAGGCAACTCTGAGCTCACTGAGTGTGGAGCTTCCATGAATCCTAGAGACGGGCCGTTCCAAAGACGGTAACAGAGAAGGTTGAAAGATCGGAGTCTTGATCCTGGCAGATGGACGGGTGATCCCTGAGGGGGTGTAGTTGGTCTGTGTGTTGCCACAGCTGTCCAGGGGGTGTAAGAAAATGTCAGCAATTTGTGGAGGGCCTTCTTCTGGGGGAGAACCACCGATCTTCATGCAATATGGACTAGAGGGTTTGTGTCTGCGCAGGATGAGTTACATTCTGATAGCAAAATGAAGGACCTTGTCCAAAGGGGATTGATGTTACCAAGGATTAACATCTTCAGTTACGACAGATAGTGAAAGTTCATTTACCTCGAGTTGTTTGAAAAGCTTTCTGCCCTCTGCTGGTGCAGGCTGGATGTTTAGTCTCTAGTTGGCATTTGCCAGGGGATGTTCAGATACAGTGGTAGAATTAAACCATGGAGCAGCACTTGTAGTGTTGACTCTTGGAGTCTTGTAGTATGTGCTGGATGTGGTGGAACTGTCTTAATGTTCCATGGAGCTCAGAAAACCCAGACTCTCCGTCCTCTCAGAGCTCGAGCTCTGTGGCTTGACCAGTTGAACGGCAATAAAGAAGATGACCTAGACCAGTTCTACCTCTCCCGACCTTTGAACTGATCCTTGAGGAAATAAGCCCTTGTCTGCAAAGCAGATCCACACAAGGTGCAGCTGACAGAAGACCCCGCCTGGGAGGAAGATCTGCACGAGGCACAGCTGACAGAAGTACAGCCTCGAAGGAAGATCTGCACAGGGCACAGCTGACAGAAGTCCCGCCTCGAAGGAAGATCTGCACAGGCCACAGCTGACAGAAGTCCTGGTTGGAAGGAAGATCTGCACAGGGCACAGCTGACAGAAGTCCTGCCTGGAAGGAAGATCTGCACAGGCCACAGCTGACAGAAGTCCTGGTTGGAAGGAAGATCTGCACAGGGCGCTGCTGACAGAAGGTTTGCCTGGCGGTGACCTCAAAGCAGTGAGATACCCACAAACCACAAGATCCGTCAAGCCCAGCTAGCCAGACTGGACGCAATGTACACCAGAGGCCTGATTTAGATTTCAGCGTATTGTTTATTCTATCATAAATGTAACAGGTATCCTTCCCGCCCCATTAAATATGCATTACATCCTGTGGCAATTATAATAAGGCAGGCAGGATATCTGTCACGTTTTGATGATGCCTTGGTGTAGTTTGCAGAGTGTACCCCGCAGAACTCCATGAAGTGTCAGGGAAACTCCGCCACACTCTGCTGACTTCCGCTAGTGGCAGAGTTTAAGTTGCACTGCTCGTACTGATTTTTAGTGCCAGGAGTTTAACCCCCACTGTAAAATCAGCACGAACAGCACTACGCGTCGTGTCAGAGGACAATGCTGCTTTCTGCCGCTCAAATTGATATCCTAATCGAATGGCAGCTTCATCAACGAGAATGGCAGATTTTAACACTCGAGTGGTCGCGACCTGCCTTGACCTCCTGCAATGAGAAATCTCACCAGGAAGAGGTCTAGCGTGCTATATTTTCTCACAAGCGCTCGCCACCTTACCGTTGGAGAACCGCTGGAGAAAAGAACTCTGTTCTACATGGAGTTTTTTGGACCAGGAGTGGGTAAAACTTTGTGAGCTCCGCCGGCAGAGCGGAATTCTTCACCCACCCATAGTTTTGAGGCAATAATCTGTTGGACAAACTCCTAACTAGGCCCTTTGTCTGCAATAAGTGTTGTAGAAGAAGTGAGATCCATGGCCTTGTGACTATCAGGCCGTTATCTGACTTCTTATGAACCCCACAGAGTGAGTGCGCAGCCAGAGGACAGTAGGGGGGCTGAAGGACAGGAAATTAGATGAACTTGAATATGAGAAATATGGAAAGGTAGAAATGCTGCATCACCTGTGGATAACTGACACCTCCTCCCACTCTTCAAAATGCCCATCCGGTCACAAATGGCATCCAGGGCCCCAAAAGGACAACGTCATGCCAGATGCCATGTAATGGTGGAAAAGGGGGTAAAAAGAGTAATAGGCACACATCTGCTGCGGGGATATATCAGGTAAATTATTGGTTGTGATGGATTCTCTATAAGTAGTAAATGACTGATATTGTTGAATATTAAATTATATTACTCAACATTTGTTTTCCTTATCTGCGCTTATAATGTAAAGGGCGGGCCTTACAGTGAACCCCTCGCTCTGTTTTACACAAAAGCTCTGGAAGGAGCTGCATCTAACAGAACTTTATCTTACTTAGGAAGAACTAAAGACTTGCTTTTTAAAGTTGTCTTTCAGGCCAGAACCAGGTGATGTAAACTGCACTAGTTTCAGAGAGATGGACAGAAGTTATGGCGATAGGAAACCCCGCTCAACCCACAATAATGTTCCAATCTTCCAGGTTAGAAGAAACCAGAAATGCTTGATCCAAGGGAGCGTCGAAAGTGTCAAAGGTGACTTATGAACAGCAAGGTAAAGACAGGAGTTGGTATTTGAGATGATTTTAAGTAAATCGGAAAGAATGAGAAAAAGTGTGTAAATGGAGTTACTTTTGTTGTATACTTCGTAAAGAGTTACTGGAAATTTTACAGGCCAGCCTGATCCATCTCTTTTTCTAAACTCTACTGTTGTTTAAATGAAATCTTGACCATATGCGTCTATCTTAAGCTATACCTCTAGCACTTGGGTGCTACGTGAGTGCCCTTACTTTGCTCAGTTACTCTGTGAACACTGGTAAATCACCTCTTTTCCAGACATTAATAAAATGTGTCAGGATCCACGTGCTTAACAAGAAAAGACTCGCAAAAAGAAGCCCGTGCTGGAAAACGTCTCTGCGGTGTTTATTGAAATGCTGTAGAGCTCAGCCATGTTGGAAAGGCAGAGTTCCGTCCCCACTGAGCAAAGCACCGCTTAGCAGTCTAGTTGTTTGTGCAGTGGCGAGAATTGGAGGTAATGCGCATGCGCGCGCCTCGCTCTGCGCACTTCAACCGACTTTCTTCGTCCGACAGGAGCCTTCTGCGCTCGCTGTCATTCCTCACTGAATAGAAGTGTTTTCTGAAGAAATTCGTCTTGCCTTCTTTCCTCTATTTTACAGGGAAGTACAGAAAGACAGTTTTGGCTCTAGCAAAAGAGCATTTAGTAATTATTTTTTCTCCTCAGAGAATTCGTGTGACAACAGAGTTTGAAGACGCTAAGCAGAGTATTTCTGGGAAGCAGTGGAGCAGGCTTCTTTGTAGAGTCTTCAGTCAAGAGAAGACCTCGAATTCCAAGTAAGAGTATTTATTCGACGTTATCTTGAGTCTCATGGCTATGACTGAGGTGAAGTAATCTTCGGACTTCAGGTGTTCAGATGTAAGAGGATCCTTGAGCCTTTTTTGAGACTGGTTATTAATCTTGAACTCGACAAAGACTTCGGAGTATTCAGTACCCGGTGTTGTAGATACAATTAAATATCCATTCTTCTTAAGCTGGCAGTTCATAACCTTGTTTGTTTCAAACTCCTCTTGTCAGCTTACAGTTCAAGGAGTTCTCAGAGACTTAACAACCTTTGCTGGAGACTTCCATGGTGATCCCATTACGCAGTTTCCAATAAGGTGTCCACTTGTTCTTCCAGTGAATCAGTATGTACATCATTCCAGACAAACATGTGTAGGGAGGAGCTAGCTTCTGGTTAGACACTGGTAAGAATTAGTTCACGATAGAAAGCAATTATCATAATCAACATCATACTTAGTGCGTTAGGAAACTAATAAGAATTTTGCCTTACAGTACGCTTCCAGACCAGACCAGACGGGTGCCAGTGTCCGAAGCAAGTCTCTCTTTGTTTGTCTTCCACTTCCCCTTTCCCCCGCGGGGCTGATTCTATGGACAGCAGATTCTAGGTTGTTCCTGGAGTTATCCTTGAGGAGGATTTGGGGTAAGAGCTTCTGTTCCTGAGGGGGCCGCTTCAGTGTATCCTTTGATTCTGACAAAATGTCACCTGATCAACATAACATTTAGTTAAATATCTGTGTATGATGAAATATTCCTTGCTAAGTTTCAAAAGCGACACTAAGATTTTGCACTGTGTTTGCGTCACAAAAGAGCCACAAAATGGCGCAAAATCTTTTTTCCTAATTTACTTTCCAGCGCTAAACTTGTTTAGCACTGGAAATAACGTTAAAGTAATGTGACACTGCGCATAGCATTGTTTGGCATTACTTTGTGCCATGGGGGCCTGCCAAGGGTGGTGCATGAGTGTTCTTGTGCAACCACAAAACTAGGTGCAAGGAAGTAGAAATGCTTTCATTTCTTCTTCCTTTTCTGACTTTGCATGTGTGCTGCACTGTGCAACACGTATGCAAAATGGTAAAAGCTTTCCCTCGTGTCGAGGCATAACAATTTGTACAGGAAGGGTGTCCTCCCTGTACAAAACCCATGCTGGACTCACAGACACACACACGCTAGCGCTCTGGTGCTAAGGTGTATGCTTGACGCAGGCCCTCTGTAATCAGTGCCGGCGCAAGGGAAAGGAAAGGAGAGAGCCGTATCTCTAAAAATATGGTGCGCACCTGTTCCCTTCCTGTCGCGCCACGCAGCGTAGCCTCGCGGGGGGGGCTGCGCTGCATTGCGTGGAGTGTCTTTTACAACCAGTTAAACATTGTGAATTCTCATTCCATTATGTTTCCATTTAATAATTTTAAATATCTTTACATCCAACAGAAAACAAGCCTTGAATGTGTGAAATGACCATCAATAATAAAGCGAATGCGGTAAATCTTCAAAAACAGCAGAAATAATGAGCTTCAGTATTCAGGAAAACATCAGCGCAGTTGGCGACAGGGGAACCTGCACATAAACTGACAGATCCCGGATGAAGCATCAAGGGCAGTTCAGTGATTGTAAGAGTCTGAGCTGTGCACCTCCACGCCACAAGACGAAGAAATGACCGTGGAAAATTAAGGCAACAACAATAACCAACCGCCTCCTGTATAAACAAGTGTCCAACACCAGCTTTGATCATGGGGGCGGTATGATGTGATTACCACAGTGCTTTGTTTTATAAAATGACGACGAGCCATCATTCCGTGCTCTAGGTGTATTGTAAACTCTTTCTGGCCGAACCACAGTAACCAGAGAAGAGCACAACAGAGCGGAGCCAGACAACTGACGGGTAAAGGAAAGAGGAGTTCTTCTATCTACAATACAACAGGCTGTCCCAATTTGCACCGGTCAGAAGGAAGATACATCTTTACCCGCAAGCGTGCATTGCCATAATCCAATCTAAAGGCACAATCGCCTACAAAGACACCTTTTCATATTAGGAGTGTGGCAAATATTTGGTGGCTATCGCATTTTATTGTTAAAACAGAAATCAAACGTGGAAAATACTGCACACATATAAAGTGTGTGAGAAAAAGCCAAGTGCTTTATCAGACATGTCGGCCCCTCAGGAAATGCAGTCATGGGATGTAGACAAATATATACCCGACCCACAGACACTAACCAAGAAAGAAGAATCATACACATGCAGCAAGAGCTTTAGTTTGACATCACATCTCAAGCTTCATCAGCAAACCTACACAGGAGAAAAAACATTCAAGTGCAATGAATGTGGGAAGAGCTTTAGTCGATTATCAAGCCTTCAAAGTCATCAGCGAACACACACGGGGAAAAAACCATTCAACTGCAGTGAATGTGGGAAGAGCTTTAGACAAGTATCAAAGCTACAAAATCATCAGCGAACACACACGGGGGAAAAACCATTCAAGTGCAGTAAATGTTCAAAGTGCTTTAGTGAGTTATCACACCTTCAAAGACATCAGCGAAAACACACGGGGGAAAAACCGTTCAAGTGCAGTGAATGTGCAAAGTGCTTTAGTCTGTTATCAAACCTTCAAACACATCAACGAACACACACGGGGGAAAAACCATTCAAGTGCAGTGAATGTGCAAAGTGCTTTAGTCAGTTATCAAACCTTCAAAATCATCAGCGAATACACACAGGGGAAAAACCATTCAAATGCAATGAATGTGGGAAGAGCTTTAGTCATATGTCAGACCGAAAACGTCATCAGCGAACACACACAGGGGAAAAACCTTATCATTGTAGTGAATGTGACAGTAGTTTTCGCAACTCTTCAGCATTAAGGGTTCATCAGCGAACACACACAGGAGAAAAACCGTTCAAGTGCAGTGAATGTGCAAAGTACTTTAGTCAATTATCAAACCTTCAAAATCATCAGCGAATACACACAGGGGAAAAACCATTCAAGTGCAATGAATGTGGGAAGACCTTTAGTCGGATGTCAGACCGAAAACATCATATTCGAACACACACGGGGGAAAAACCATTCAAGTGCAGTGAATGTGGGAAGAGCTTTAGTCAGATATCACACCTCCAAAGTCATCAGCGAACACACACGGGGGAAAAACCTTATCATTGTAGTGAATGTGACAGTAGTTTTCGCGACTCTTCAGTATTAAGGGTTCATCAGCGAACACACACAGGGAAAAAACCATTCAAGTTCAGTGAATGTGCAAAGTGCTTTAGTCACTTATCACACCTTCAAAATCATCAGCGAATACACACAGGGGAAAAACCATTCAAGTGTAATGAATGCGGGAAGAGCTTTAGTCGGATATCAGACCGAAAACGTCATCAGCGAACACACACGGGGGAAAAACCTTATCATTGAAGTGAATGTGACAGTAGTTTTCACGACTCTTCAGCATTAAGGTATCATCAGGGAACACACACAGGGAAAAAACCATTCAAGTTCAGTGAATGTGCAAAGTGCTTTAATCACTTATCACACCTTCAAACACATCAGCGAATACACACAGGGGAAAAACCATTCAAGTGCAATAAATGTGCAAAGTGCTTTAGTCCGTTATCACAACTTCAAAGACATCCGCGAATACACACAGGGGAAAACCCATTCGAGTGCAGTAAATGTGCAAAGTGCTTTAGTCAGTTATCACACCTTCAAAGACATCAGCGAACACACACGGGGAAAAACCGTTCAAGTGCAGTGAATGTGCAAAGTGCTTTAGTCTGTTATCACACCTTCAGCGTCATAATCGAACACACACGGGGGAAAAACCATTCAAGTGCAGTGAATGTGGGAAGAGCTTTAGTCAGATATCACACCTCCAAAGTCATCAGCGAACACACACGGGGGAAAAACCTTATCATTGTAGTGAATGTGACAGTAGTTTTCGCGACTCTTCAGTATTAAGGGTTCATCAGCGAACACACACAGGGGAAAAACCATTCAAGTGCAGTGAATGTGCAAAGTGCTTTAGTCACTTATCACACCTTCAAAATCATCAGCGAATACACACAGGGGAAAAACCATTCAAGTGTAATGAATGCGGGAAGAGCTTTAGTCGGATATCAGACCGAAAACGTCATCAGCGAACACACACGGGGGAAAAACCTTATCATTGAAGTGAATGTGACAGTAGTTTTCACGACTCTTCAGCATTAAGGTATCATCAGGGAACACACACAGGGAAAAAACCATTCAAGTTCAGTGAATGTGCAAAGTGCTTTAATCACTTATCACACCTTCAAACACATCAGCGAATACACACAGGGGAAAAACCATTCAAGTGCAATAAATGTGCAAAGTGCTTTAGTCCGTTATCACAACTTCAAAGACATCCGCGAATACACACAGGGGAAAACCCATTCGAGTGCAGTAAATGTGCAAAGTGCTTTAGTCAGTTATCACACCTTCAAAGACATCAGCGAACACACACGGGGAAAAACCGTTCAAGTACAGTGAATGTGCAAAGTGCTTTAGTCTGTTATCACACCTTCAGCGTCATAATCGAACACACACGGGGGAAAAACCATTCAAGTGCAGTGAATGTGCAAAGTGCTTTAGTCAGTTATCACACCTTCAAAAACATCAGCGAACACACACAGTTGGGCAGAAGGATAATCCTTTATTGAGAATTTGGTTGTGTGTATCAGTAAGGTTTGTAGTAGACAGATTGATCACCAGGTTATTAGTTAGGGTTTTGCCGTGTACAGTTCCTTCTTTCTTGCTCTGGTTTGAACTCCTATTGTACTTGGTTTTGGTGTCCCCAGGTTTGGAGGTCTGGTGCGATTGTCTTGGACATTCCCTAGTCGATGTCGTTGAACTTCCTCCTGAAAATTTACTTGTGGACGAGTATTGCAAGTTGTTGGTAGTTCTTCTACTGAGCCAGCTTCCGATGAGGTAGGGGTTTGATTTGTGGTGCTGGTATTACTGTTTGATGTTGAGGTGTTAATGTTGTCATATTTTTGTGCGAAGGTATATACCCTTCCCTAGTCATTCAAGTCTTGTCTAAATTTGTGATTTTTCCTTTGGATTATGTCCTCTTCATATTCATCCAAGATTTTGTTTAGGATATCATAGTTTTTCATTGTAATATCACCCCAATTTGCTTCCTCAATTCGTTTGGATAAAGTATCAACCTCTGATTTGTTTTTTTCAAATTCTTCTTGCGCTATATCTATTAGCTTTCTTAGCATGTTATTGGAGGCTGTGCGTAGATTTTCTTCCTAAAGTTGTAATTTTTCAGGAGCCGTGGTCTCTATTGGAGGAAAGATAAGAATTCGTAATCCACGAGGGATAAGATTGTGTTCCAGATATTTTTTGAGTGATGCTCCTTCCCACCATTTGGAGGTTTCTTTTTTGGCTACTTTCTCCAATGCTTGAAATGTACTTTTAGCTGATAATAAATTAGTTGAGCTCGATGTTTTGCTAATGGCTGCGCTCGAGGGGTCAAATGCTTCTTCTAATCTATTGTTTCATCTTTCGCGTCGATTTGTATAGGTGGACATTTTGTATTAGGATCTTTTTATGCACCAATGCTTTGTTTTCTGGCAAATGTCGATTTATTGATGTAGGCTAATCATTTGATGTCTTATGATATGGTCCTGGATAATCCGTAATTTAAATTTTCAACAAAAACAATAGGTCCAAGGATTCCAGGCCTATATCTGTTTTCGCAATTTTATAGATGCAAGGGAATCATACTCAAAGCTCTGGATCCTATGAGCTTCAAAGTTGCAAAGTTTTGAGGAAAGTATGAGTATGTCTTCCTGTTCTGTAGATGTATTAATTTGAGGCTAAATCCTTTTTCCTTGGGTGCACAGTGCCGTTCAGACGTAAAAAAAATTCATTCCATTTTCATTAAAGTTTTTCCAAACAAGTCCTTTATTGATTCAAGATTGAACACAAACAGCCGACACGTGTTTCGCCCTGTGTGGCGAGTGGCGCCAGGGCTTTCTCAAGGCTGTAAATTAAAATAAAGTGTATTTTATCAAAAGATTTCTCTGTAGTTTGAGTGACCCCAAGAGAGCAGAAGTAAAGAAACCAAAGAGTGCAGAGGGATAAGTGGAGCAAGGGGAGTCTTCAACTTGCAGATTTTTAAAGAACATTTTTTCATTTTTTGATTGGATTAAAATACCAAGGCTAAGTTCAGAGTTTCCTTAGAGAAGAATATAACTAAGTAACATATGTGTACATGTCAGAAAAGGTCGGGGGAAGGGGTGATAAGGAAGAAGAAAAAGAAGAAGAGTGAAAATTCCAATATAAAAAGTGGTATTTACATGTAATAGTTAGTAATCAGATATTATAGATCATGGAGACAATTGCATCATTTTGAACTATTATACCACATTCCAGGTGATGCATGCAATCTGATATAAGGGACCCTATTTTGCCTTACAAGAATAGAGAGAAGTGAGATTTTAGAAAAGGGAATATGAAAACACCCACAATGTCTGTGCAAGGGATAGCATTGAGCTTTTACAGAAACAGTAACAATACCTATTTCAATTTCATTTGAAAATTCTGTGTGTTTCTTCAGTTTTTGTCATTGTGTATAATTAAAAAAAAGATGGTTTCCCAAACTTAATTATGTAGATAAAATAACTAATTGATTGCTGGGAATGTTTGAAGAGCTTTAGTCAGTTTTCAACTCACGAATACATCAACAAACACACACAGGGGGAAAGCCACTCAAGTGCAAAGTCATCACACCTACACAATCATCAGTGAACACAGGGGAAAAAACCATTCAACTGCAGTGAATGTGTGAAGAGCTTTAGTCGATTATCAAACCTCCAAACAACTCAGCGGACACACAGGGGGGAAAACCCTATCATTGCGGTGAATGTGACAGCAGTTTTCGCTTCTCTTCAATATTAAGGTATCATCAGCGAACTCACACTGGAGAAAAACCATTCAATTGCAATGAATGTGGGAAGAGCTTTAGTCAATTATCAGACCTACAAACACATCAGATAACACACACAGGGAAAAAACTATATGATTGCTGTGAATGTTTGAAGAGCTTTAGTCAGTTATCAACGCTACGAAAACATCAACAAACACACACAGGGGGAAAGCCACTCAAGTGCAATGAATGTGGGAAGAGCTTTTGTCGACGATTAGAGCTACAAAGTCATCAGTGAACACTCAGGGGGAAAACATAGAAGGGCAGTGAAAGTGAGAAGGGCTTTTGTCAATTTTCGATCCCACACAGCCCTCAGTGAATACACTCCTTGATTTAACTCATATGGAAATAATCCTAGAGATGCAGAGATTCCGGAAAGAACTTAAGAACATCAAAAATAATATTGACCCTTCTGAAGACATAGAAAAGAGCAAATCAGTGCAGATATTGTGAGAGGAATGAATTATGGAAAAAGATAAAATTCAAATTATGTAGGACATTGAAATACCAGATGATAAAAGACCCTGATAGCAGTAAAGAAGAAAATCAGATAACAGTATTTGCAGAATTATAAAAGTGTTTGTTTCCAGTGATCGTTCACTTCCGTACACATAGCAAAGTGACATTATGTACCAGGATACACAGTGGAAGACAAGCACAATGTGGATTAAAAGAACAGAAACATTGTTGATTTTTATTTGGTGAAGAAGAGATACAAAGGAAAACATTCAATCACACCTGACCACACTACCAGTAAAAGCAACACTGAACAATACTGGGACTAACAGCGGTATTTTCAGCTAACTTGTCGGATTAGTGATAAAACCTATAAACGCAACACACCCAGAGTGGACATGTTGTCAGGGCTCTGGAGATGGAAGCTTCATTGGTAAAATGCATGTATTAATATTAACAAATGCCACTGCAGTATATGTAATGAACTAAAGTGAAGCACAAGTGTTATTTTTAGATATAAAAGAGCATATACCTTGTTTTTAAGTAACGTTTGCTGCATCTTTAACACACTGTTATCGGTTGATGGATCAGCTCGTGCCTCGGGCCTTATAACTAAGTGTGACCCGTGGCTCCTCTCCGACTTGGCTCTCCCTATTCATTTTGAGACTTGCCAAACTCTACTTTGTACCAGAATTGAGCCATTGTAAGCAGTCGACTCTGTTTGAAGAATGTGGTGAAATAGCGAAATCTCACATCAAAAGCATATATGTACCAGGACAATCAGTTGCACTCCGAGCAACTCATCTTCCACACTTGATTGTTCCTTGTCCTCAAATGTTCTGAAGGATTTGTCGTATGAATGCCAGAAGTGGCAGTGACATTCATGAAGCTAAAGCTAACAGGAGTGTGTGGGAGATAGAGAGGGGGAGAGATAAAGAGAGGAAGAGAGACAAAGAAAGGGGGAGAAAAAGAACGAATTGGAATGAGGGGGAACGTACGTTATTTGTACTCATCTAAAAATAGAAGAAGCAGCCGAATACATGTCAAGGTGTGACATCACCAGAGAAATGGGCTGAACACCTGTGAATTTAATGTTTATTTTTAATACCTATAGACCCATGTCATGCCAATAAACAGGGCACAAGTAAGGAAAATAGTGAAGGAGCCCATTATCATATGCAAATCACAGTGACGTCACATGTAGTGACATCACAAGAAGTGATGTCAGGCCCTTATAATTTTCACGTGAAAGGTTGACGGCCTGTTTTAAAAACACAAAACAAGAAACATAAAATAATGTAAAAATAAATTTTTGGTTTCAGTTTTTATACATCATGTGTTTTGCCCACTATTAGTTTGTAACTAAACTCGAAAAATGACTGAAAGTGTAAATATTTTTAAACAGATATGTGGAACTTGGAAATTACATTTTTAAACAGTTTTCAGCGAATAAATAAAATAGGCTTTTAATTTGCACTTGTTTCCTGACTATATTCTTTATCCAGCCCCTAAACCCCAAAGTGTTTCACATTTACAATGTATTAAGAAATAGATGGACTAATTGTGTCAAGTTCTCTGTTCCTCTCTTGCGCCACTCACACAAACAAACACTCAGAGGCCTGTGTCTGCAGTGCTGGGGCACAAAGTAACAATTATCAGTCGCAGGCTAAGGAGCTATGTGGAACTGAGTCCTGTTTCTAGATAATAGTGGGGGGACCACTTCAAACTGTGGCTACCCCCCGACTTGTGCCGTGCTGATAAAGCAATAGTGAATTTGAGTAATTTGCTATGAATTGAAATGAGAGAAAGAGAAGAACAGAGCAAGGTGCAGGATATATTAAAGAAAGTGAAAAAAAGAGACACAAGACTTTACCCTGTTCTGTGTACTAGCACTTTACGTAAACAAGTTGTGCTGTGCGTTGTGAGCAGGCTGTCACCCCCTTTGTATGTAAATGAGCTTCTGTGACCAGACACCCCAGGCTCCCATCTCTTCTAATGCGGATGATAATGTGAGCACTGTAAGGTAATGACAAACTAGGGCTTTATTGAGACACAATCGGCTCCCAGGTCACACAGCTGTTGTTATGTAGTTCTTTATTAATTCTGTTTCATTTCCTTTAATTTGCAGCAATCCTCCAGGCTACTTTTTCTCTGTATTACACTTCAGGTCGCTCATTTGTCGGCGTGGGTTTTGTCCTCACACTAGTCTAGGACGGGCCTTCTCAAGGTAGAAGGCGCTGTAATAGGAATAATAAATCAGACAAATATGAAATTGTATGTAAACAAATGTGTGCCTTTCAGTTATCAGGCACCACCAGACTCACATTTACACTTGTAATTGAGCACCAGACTAAAGTGGCTCCTCCCTGTATAAGTATGTGCCATCAGTAATCGGGCTGATCGTTCCGCTGATGGCACAGCAAATACCGTTTTTGGAACTGTGCGCATTGGCCTAAATTTTAATTGCTGAAGTTGCACGCAGTTCCGCTGATGCGCACAGTTAATAAGGCTTGTGGATATTGCGCACTGTAAGCAGATCACTGAAGTTCACCCTTAAGTAGTAACTAGGTCAAAACATAGTACGTGGGGCGTGGCCGGGTGCCAGCGAAGATGGCCGCCTGACTCGGAAGCTCCGTGGAGCCGAGCCTTCATCCCGCATAAATCCGCTCAATATCCGGAGAATCCTACACTCCATATGCGGCGCTGAATCGGCGCTAGGAAGGGGCACCGACTGATCCGTCTCCGGCCGCGCTGCCTGCAGCGGGAGCCGAGTTACGTCCCTGTGGCCTTGTGCCTGCTGCGGGATGTGCTGAAGTGGCGCAAGTGGTCTCAGGCAAGGGCCCGGCTCGGCGGCCTAGTTGGGCGTTACGGAGCTCGACTCGGCCTGAGGGAAGCCATCTGGTCTGCATCGTGTGGCCCAAAAGTGTAGCGCCACCAGTTTGGGACTACCACACGCTACATCGAGGCTGGCTGCAGGCACCAGTGGTTGGGAAGGTTTAGCGGCGGACCAGAGGACACCTCAGGAAAGCAACCGGGGCTGCGTGGGTCCCGGTTCAAAGACAGTAAGCTAGACGCGGAATCCGACTGTCGGTGAGGCAGTGGGCGGCTGGACGGGCCCAGCACAGCAGGGGCGCACATCAGCGTAGGGGCCCCCGGAAGAAGAGGAGACGGACTGCAGGAGAATCGAGAAGGCGGGACGGAGAGGCTGCGGCGGTGATTTGGGCCCCATGAGTGAACCCTCTCCCGGAAGGCAGGGGTGACCATCACATGCGTGGGGGCAGATAACGTGCGACACCCCCCGGGGCAGGACAGGAGGCGGGCTGCGGAGAAGGGACGCCTGCAGCCTGCATATACGAGACGGAGCTGCGGCCAGCGGGACAGGGCTGTGTGCCGCAGCGAAACTTGCCACCTGCTGGGGTGCGGCGAAGAGCGTAGCGGAGGGAGCGCTTCACAGCCTTGGGCCTGGACCGGTGGAGTGGAGGCCTGCCTGGTGATTTGAAGGCCTGAGCTGCGGGAACCCTAGGGGTGTGCCGAATATCAATAGTGGCTGCAGATGCCATTCTTGGATGGACCGGGGCGTGTTGCGTGCCACAGACTGACCGCGTGGGATTATAGCCAACATGAGGCCCAAATACAATACAGCGACGCAATCAAACAAACTGGACAAATATACGGTCCAGATGGGGACGCCACAAGCAGAGAACGCTGCAGGTGACCAATCAGGCGCGAAAGAACCATCGCTGCCTCCATCATGGCAGCCATACAGTCACCTACCTGCAGCCACTAATTTCAGCTCTTAACCAGATGGACTGTCAGATCTTTAACTACGCTGACGATACGCAGATCATTATCCAAATAGAGGACTCTCCAGGTGCTCAAACCCGGTTGCATAACATCTTAAGGTTCACAGTAAATTGGATGACTGCCAACTCCCTGAACATCAACCCGGACAAAACCGAGGTGCTGCCCATAGCCATCCAGGGCAGTCCGTGGAACGACGGTTTTTGGCCTAGGGAGTTGGGCAAGTCACCGAAACCAGCAACCGCGGTGAAGAGCCTGGGAATTTACATCGATAGCACGTTGTCCATGAACAAACAGGTGTCTGTAGTCGTAGGAACTTGCGTTGGTCTTCTGAGACAGATTCGTAAGATCTCTCAACTGCTGTCTTTTTCCACCTTAAGAAGCGTTGTGTCTGCCATGATCCTGGGACGCCTGGACTACGGCAATGCGCTGTACTTAGGGCTACCTCAGCGACTATTTTCGCGGCTGCAGACGGTCATGAATGATGCAGCAAGATTGATTTTTAAGAAACCTAGGACAACGCGTGCATCTCCTCTCCTGCATCAGTTACACTGGCTCCCTGTTAGACAGAGGGCATTGTTTAAAGGTCTGTGTATTTCACACAAGGCACTTTATGGTAATGCGCCCAGTTACATTAAAACCAGACTGGCTGGATACATCCCGGGTAGGGCACTTCGATCTTCTGAAGCTACTCTTCTGGTGAACCCTCGCTTTCGCCTGTCCACTGTTGGGGGGCGTGCCTTCTCCATTCTGCTCCCTGCAGCATGGAATAAACTTCCAACTGACCTTCGGAAGGAATCTAATCTTTTGCTCTTTCGCCGAATGCTAAAAACAATACTTTTCCGTGAAGCATGGGGTGTGTTATAGATTTGATATCCGCTATCTGTGGGACTGGTTTCTCTTTGTATAGGCGCTTAGAGACCCCGGGGTGATAACGCGCTATATAAATGGAAATAAATAAATAAATAAATAAAATACTTGGCGCCAACTTAGAGGCGAAAATTTACAAGGTCTCCATCGAAGTAAATCTCCTCCGGGTCGACCTCGGGAAAACATCGGAGAAGACGAAAGCCAACGAGGCCGACATCAAGGTGCTACAGAAGTCAACCAAGGCAATGGAACAACGTGTCAACGACCTAGTGTACCAACACTGCCAAGTGGTGTTGCGGCTGGAAGACCAAGAACGGAGGGCCCGCAGAAGCAATATATGCGTCGTAGGCGTACCGGAGGATTTGGAGGGCCCAGTGTGGAACTTTTCCTGAAAGACCTGATCCTCAATCACTTGAAGCCTAAACGCCTCTCCAACATATTCACCGTGGAAAGGGCGCACTGTGCACCTATCCCTAAACCCAAACCAGGGGCGCCACCCAGGACCATTATTGCAAAAATCCTGAACTATAGGGATAGAGACGCCATCTTGCAAGCAGCTAGACAGGCCGTGGACCTCCGCTACGACAACGCCACGATTCAGTTTTTTCCAGACTTTACCCTTCAGGTACAACGAGAGAGGCGCTCCTTTGTAGGCGTGAAGGCAGCGCTGAGGGAGAGAGGCATCAAATACATGATGTTTTTTCCTGCCAAGCTCAAGGTTCTTGCTGGAGGCAAATCTTTATTCTTTACCTCACCTGCGGACGTGCAGGACTGGATTGACCGGAAGATGTCGACGGCTTGGGATCAGGCCAGAGGTGGGAGTTGGAGAGACGCACAGGCTGCGTTGCCAGAGTCTGTGGCCGGCAGGTCGGACGTTGATGGACAGAGTCAGCGCTCGTGGAGGTCGAGGTCTGCAAGTCCTCGTTGGGGGACGCTTCGAGAGGCGACTGAAAATTGAGTGCGACGGACCCGCAACTGTGGACCTCTGCTTACGGTAATCAGACCCTCCAGCTTATCGCGATTTCGCGATTTGCAAAAAAATCGCGAAATCGGCCGATCCGTGCAAATGCCGCGATATTTACACAAACGCCCGCGAAATCCGCCGTTTCCCGTTTCCGTGACCCGCCAATCAATCCCATTCACAGGATCCAGCATCCAGCAGCGGCGAGGGGCGACGAGAGGAGGAGAGCGGAGAGCAGGAAGGAGACCAGGGGGAGAGAGAAGCGGCAGCGGACACGAGGAGATATTATATATTGAAATATTGAAAGCACACAGCACTATCCCTGAATATTAGATAAAACACGTTTAGAATGTAGACAAATGTGAGCGACCAGGCCAAAGGAGGTATAAAAGAACTGAAACCAGATCATAATTTTAAGTACATCCGAACAGGGCCCACAAATCCTTAAAATGTCCCTGACCATAACATCTAGGTTATTGAATTCACAAGCATAAGATGTGACATGGGGTTCCACTATACTAGTTGCGCCGTGATTTCACATTACTATCAAGTGCACGATACAACACTATGGATACTGCCGTTCACCCTTGATGTACTCGGGTCTCGGATACAGTTTCTTTCAAATGAATATTATAGTATTACCGCATCTGCCCTGGGGCAATTGTCTTCTATAAACCACTAAATAGTGAACTGGCAGCTGTTTTCGTTCTTTGGCCAGTAAAGTTATTGATGCATTGGTCAAGTGCAGGATTCCATACCACATGCTGGGGCACATGTCACACCGGACCTCACAGGCGTGGGGCACACGTCACATGTGTGGGCTACACTGAAACCATCTCGGGTGGACACTGCGATGGGGGAATCATGCATCAGTATGAACCCCTTTAATCCCCGTTCATGCCTCATGCTAAGGGGCACCCAGAGGTAAACATCTGGCTGAACTGGGTGTAGCGCTGCATATGTACCACAGGCCACAAATTCTCACCAGCGACAGTCTCACAACAGGTTGACACTCATAAACGTGGGAGCCTAGAGAGGGCAAGCTGTGCATCCAATGTGACAGCGGACTAAAAGAAAAATTGTGTCTCTCTGAAGGGTGTCACTCAGCAAGCGCATGCTGTTTCTAAGCGCTATAATTATCAGGTGCTATTACCCAGTTGCCCTGCTGAGACTCAACCCTGCGCCGTACTGATAACGGGAGATGTCAAAGTGCGAGCATTTAGCTGTCATCTTGTGCTTGGCCTGAGAGTTCACGTGTGGAAAGTTCTGAGTTGTTGCTGATGCATTCAGTTTCCCATCAGTCAATTGAGTTTACAAGGTCTCGGTTATGGCAACAATATAACCTGACCAGCTCTGACCCCTTGACCCCCGCTGGTGAAAGATGAGCAGATGTTGTAACTCAAAGCATTTGGCTTAAAAGTCAGCCCATCAAGGACTGTGCGGTTCAAGTCTGCACATTATTCTGTTGCATATGGCTTTCACAGATGCCACCTTAGAAGATAAAGGCTTATGGCTGATGACAATGTGACACAAGTTGTCTAATAAGTTGATAATGCCCTGGCTTGATGCCACAGCGCCTTCATCGCCACCTCTGGCTCTAAGAGCCAACAGCATGTGTGAGAAAGACAGCACTGCTGCCAGAACCTGCAGCCAGGCCCAGGAACCTGTTTAGGGAAGGGAGGAGGGCCAATACAGAACATCACAGACCTATCCTACATCCCCAAAAAACAGCATTAGTGGGAGAGATGGATAATGGAGACACCAGATATGCGATTTTATTTCTGGCAGGCCCATAAAAATTCTTCAAGGAGGGGGCGAGACTGGGATTTTTTTTTTGGGGGGGGGGAGAAGGGAAATACAGAGCACACAGCATTATAGCTGGGTCGTTGCCATTAAGGGGTTTTAGCATGGCCATCACTGATAGCCACTGGCGTGAATAACAGATTCCAAATCAAGTTAGTCGCTGCCTTGACATAGCAATAGAGGTAAACAAAGGCTGCTTCCCACTGTTGCTTTGTCAAAGGAATTCCAGGCTGCTCAGATAGGACTCTCTGAGAGCCTGTCAGTGCAGCATTGACCCTCTGCCCCGAAGAGAGCAGAGAGCACAGCTTTGGGAAGGAAGGAAGACATGAGACACAGAGGGTGTTGACGGTGGGTGGCAGAAGGCCAAGATTTTCTTTTAGGTTGACCCTGAGTTATGTTTGTTTTGAACGAGCATAAGAGGAGGTGACCTGTATGAATGAGGGTCAGTGAAAATGGGGTGGTTGTTGGATCATTCTGTATTTATGATCGCAGTTGTTTTCTCTAAATGAACCAGTTTTGGGGTGTATAGATAAGTAAAGTTGGATTGTTTTTAAAGCACAATGTATAAAAAAAAAAACTATAAAATTTTAGATTTATTAACAAGCAATTAAAATGCTTTAGTTGGGTCAGTGCTCGTTGTGGATTGACTACCTTCATTAAATAGATAGGTTAAGCATGAATGTATATATTTGTTTGATGGTTTGTTTTTCCCCTATTCACAAACCTAACATTATACTGAGAGAGGGCCCTTTTCTGCGGCGGGCTTTGGGCGGATTGCTTTTGGGGCATTTATTCATTAGTTTATGTCCTATATGCAGCCTTGAAGCCAAACAAAGTGTCTACATTGTAAATAAACCAAAAATACATAGCTTCATGTTGTTAAACAACTAGAAAAACGAAGAAATCTGTGTTTGTTGTAGGCAAAACTGCCAAATAAAATGCCGCTAAATTGTCGCTAAATTTCCATATTTGTGCCGCTAAATTTCCATTTTTGTGCCGCTAAATTTGCTAATCCATGCCGCTATATCCTGGGGGGTCTGGGTAATGTACCGAGGGTTTGTGGTTTGGGTGTGGGTCATGATTTTTCGAAGGACTTCTGGTTGGGGGGAGGGAGAGACGATGTTGTATGATACGGGAAGGAGGGCCGTGCTATTGTTGGCGGCTGTGCTGAAGATCCCCCCCTCTCTTTTCCAACTCCGTGACCCAAGTGAGCCCGCGAGGGGCTGCCTTCTTGTCTGAAGGAGTGTAATGCAGACTGAAAATGAATTACTCTTTAGATACATGGAGTGTAGGTTTTTCATGGTACACTGTTACAGTTTACGGGGTGGGCATGGGTGGCGGCTGGAGCTGGAGCCGGCGCACACCCAACTTGCACAAGGTTCATCTGTTGGGAAAAGGGGGTTGTTTTTCTGTTTTATTATTCTCCCGATTCCAGGTTGGGTAACGGGCGAAAGGCGCTCTGCTAATCGGGGACGTGGGTAGTTCGAGACCTATTGAGCAGGGAAGCAGGGTTGGGGGGGGTGCATTTGTTGGGGGGAGGGACGAGAGTGAGGGGGGAGAGACAGGGACGGTTGCACATTGGAGGGGGAGGGGCGAGGTGGTTAGCAGCACACCACGGCAGGGCACATATTCTGAAACAGCAACATAGGACACACATGAGAGCACTGGTTAGCTACAGGGTCCATGGCTATGAAGCGGGATAGGAGTCTTAAACTAATTAGCTGGAACGTCAATGGTATGGGGGACAAACTCAAACGGTGTATCGTGCTGCATTTTGTGAAGAAACACTTGCCAGACGTAGTCTTAATGCAGGAGATGCACCTGAGGGGGTAGACATGCCAGGCACTAAACAGATGGGGATACACACTAGCGGCACATGCCGGTTTCACTTCGGGGTCTCGAGGGGTAGGTATTTTGGTGCGACGCACCTTTCCCATGGTGGTGGAGATGGATCCCATGAGGCGCTTTGTGGCTATTTCTGGGAAATGGGAGGGCCGTAGACTCACCCTAGTGTCGGTCTATATCCCTCCAGGCATCCAGACACAATCCTATAGTGACCTGGGAGAGCTCGTACTGTCCCTCCCGGAAGGCCTCCTGCTGCTGGGTGGTGAATTCAACGCGGTGGTCTCGGGCAGATAGACAGGCAACCGGCAAGAGATATCGGGTGGGGCAGCGGTGGCTCCCCAATCTCCTGGAGGCATTCGGACTGGTCGATCTATGGCGCCTCCTGCACCCGACACAAAAACTGTACACTTTCCTGTCAGGTCCACACCACACTCTTTCGCGCCTAGATTACCTCCTGGCACCAATGCACCAGGACATGATGATACGTGAAGTCACCCACCTGGCAAGGGGCATCTCGGATCACTCCCCTCTCTGGGTGCATCTTACGCTAGGCGACCGGCAGGTTAGCTGTGTCGCTCCCATTGCCGCGTGGCATTTGAAGGGTGAAGCTATACAGAAGAACGTTACCCAGGTGATCGATCGCTACTTTGATGAAAACTCGGGGTCTGTGGACTCGGGGGTGGTCCTATGGGAGGCCTTCAAGATGATGGTAAGGGGAGAAGCACTCTCATCAATAGCGGGACGCCACAAGGAACATGAGACACAACTGCAGACTCTGGAGTCTGAGTTGCATACCCTTGAGGACACTGCGCACTGCACTGGGAGCCTAGACACGATACACCGGCTCCAAGTGAAGGCCACAGAGTACAGGGACCTTGCTACAGACGCAGCCAGGACATTGGCGAGGGACAGAGAAGGGAGGCTCTATGATCAAGGAGATAAGACGGCCAAACTTATAGCCTGGTTGGATAGGAAGCAACAGGCTCAGAAGGTGGTCTCTGAGTTGCAGACGGCTACGGGAACGGTTCTAACGGACCCGCAAGATATAGTCAGGGAGTTAGCGTCATACTATCAGCAAGTTTACGCTCGGAGATCTGCAATGACGGAAAGTGATTCGGCGGCCTTCTTGGAGGACATTGTCCTCCCGTCCCTCTCCGAGGACGAAAAAGAGACTCTAGAAGCACCCTTGGTGGTGGAAGAAATAGTGAAGGCCATCAATGAACTTCGCCCTGGGAAGGCCCTAGGGCCCAATGGGCTACCTGTGGAGCTCTATAAGCTCAAACCTAACGGCCTGGGTGAGCACCTCAAGCGGATGTTCGAGGAAAGTAGGGAGCTAGGTAGTCTGCCCCATGACCAGCGGATAGCCACAATCCTGGCAATCCCCAAGGTGGGGAAGCCTAAAGAGTTCTGTGCCTCCTATAGGCCAATATCATTGCTCAATGTGGAACCAAAACTCCTGGCCAAGGTTTTGGGCAATAGGATCAGACTGGTCCTCCATACACTGGTGCACCCAGACCAATCGGGCTTTATGCCTCACCGCAATAGAGCGTTGAATCTACGACGCCTCCATGGGGTGCTGGGCTGCTGCCACCAGCTACGCAGAGAGGCAGTGGTAGTGTCATTAGATGCGGCCATGGCTTTCGATACCCTAGAGTGGCCGTACATGATGACAGTACTTCGAAAGTTGGGGTTCGGCCCTAGCTTCATTCACTGGGTACAGCTCCTTTATGCAGATCCGTTAGCTCAGGTCGTGGTCAACAACAAACTTTCAGAGGACTTCAGTTTAGGGAGGGGGCACGACAGGGATGCCCCCTCTCACCCCTGCTATTTGCTTTGGCCCTTGAACCATTGGCAGCGTGGGTGAGGCAGACCCGCTCACTGCAGGGGATACGATGGGCAGACGGCTAGGAGGATAGGATCTCGCTTTACGCGGACGACATCCTCCTGTACCTCACGAAGCCACAAGAGTCCCTAGCAGCAGCACTAGACATTTTCCGGAGGTTTGGGGAGTACTCTGGTTACACTGTTAACTGGGGAAATCTCTCATTTATGTTTTGCGCGGACCCTCCCCCCCGCAGACACCTGCCGATTGCCCGATCCAAATAGCCAGCGACGTGTTCACATACCTAGGCATTTACATATCCAAAGACCGTGCTGCACGGTACGAGCGAAACCTTTTGCCTCCCCTGCGGCAGCTCCAAAGAGACGTAGCGGTCTGGAAGAACCTCCCACTATCGCTACTAGGCCGGGCCGCCCTATTTAAAATGATGGCGCTGCCAAGATTCCTTTATGTCCTCCAGAATCACCCGGACCTAGTCCCGAATAAATACTTTGCCGCTTTGAGGCAACCCAAAGGGACCTTCTCTGGGCGGGTACGCCCCGCATCTCCCTCCAGAAGCTAACTCTGGGTTGGTTTGATGGGGGGATAGCATTACCTGACATCAGGAAATATTACTGGGTGGCGCATCTATCGGCCATCAATCAGGGGACATACTGTGCAGGTAATGACCCTGGGTATGAGATGGACAAATGGCTCCTTCCAGGGGGGAACTTCGAGGCGGCTCTTTACTCCAGACAGGGAAGGTACCGATTGACGGGGCCGACCAAACACTCTGTCCAGCTGTGGCACATAGTTCAGAAGAAATTGGCCTGGGTGGGCAAACTTACCCAGGCAACCCCACTGTGGGCCTCTGAGAGGCTAGGCACCCTTAGCCGCACGAAGGGCTTTAGGAACTCGGACTTAATAGGCATTTCTCGGGTCAAGGACTTATGGGGCCCCGCGGGAGTGCTCACATTTGACACCCTTCAATGCACATATGATCTGGCTCAGACAGAACACTTCCAATACATGCAAGTCCGACATGCACTACAGGCCAATATTCCTTCTGGGACGCAGCTCCCAGAGTCCTTGCCACTAGAGGACAGACTTCTAGATGGCCACGTCCCGGAAAAGACCATATCGCTCCCATACAAAAATCTCATTAACCATACCCCTGACCCACTGTGGGCCCTTAAAGAGAAGTGGGAGGCAGACGGACTGGAAATTGACGACGAAGAATGGCATGAGGCGCTAGCGTCCCCAAAAGAGATAGCAATACCAGCCAAGTTGCGACTCATTCAATTGAAAGTCCTACACAGAGAGTATATTTCTGGTACCCGGCTGGTCCTGATGGGCCGCAGCGATGACGGACTCTGCCGAAGACGGTGTGGGGAGGTGGGAACCTTTCTACACATATTGTGGGAATGCCGGGAGGTGCAAGTTTACTGGGCACAGGTGCTTGATTGTATGAGAGATGTGTGGGGGTGGAATTGCAGCCTGAAGCGAAGAGGTGCCTCCTTAACATCTGGGAACCCTCTGACCTCCCTGCAAAGGGCAAAATATGGGCCACGCTGGGTCTGGCAATAGCAAAAAGAAACATCGCAAGACTATGGGGTGCAGCCACACCACCAATACTGGGGGCCTGGCAGAAAGATATAGACTGGAATATGGTGCAGGAAAAGACGGTATACGTGTCTGGAGGCTGTACGAGGAAATGGGTTGCTGTATGGGCTAAATGAAATGAGTACAGAGGCAACATCTGTGAACCCCCCATGATCAGGACTGTTGACGAGTTAATTGATTAATGTATAGAAGAATGTATGAACTGGATCTACTTTCATGATGCTTATTGAAACGTCAAACTATTTAATCCATGTGTCTTCCTGGAAATGTACTATTGCTAATGATAATATGCTAATACGTGTTTGTGCTGTGGTGATTATGATCTTTCTTTATTTTGAAAATAAAAAGAATAAAAAAACATAGTACGTACATCATACATAATGTCACTGCCCCTCCCTTCTTGTTGACATCTCCAGGAGTTCCTTCTCTCTCGTGGCTGAAGTGAAAGAAGGTTTTCACACATTATGCTCGTGTCTGTGGCATTTCCTTAAGTGCTTAGAGGAAAGCCTCACATGCATTGTTTGGGCTCTGAGGGACAAGAATTCTTTGAACACCTTCCTGAACTCTCTATAGTGACTCTGTCACTCTTAATGAATACGAGATCTGCTTCAAAAAGTTGGACTTGCACTACCTCCCCAAAGTGAGTACTGTCCTTGAACCATATCTTTTTGGGAGAAGGATGCAAAGGCAGGATGAGCCAGTCAAACAGTACATGACTACCTTGCGCAAATTGGCTTCCACGTGCAATTTTGGTGCAGCTTAGAGGAGCGGTTAAGATATCAGTTCATGTTGGGATGTGCCCTCGACAAAACGAGAGACGCCCTGTGGCAAATAGAAAAGCCATTGCTTCAAGAAGTGCTGACCATAGCCAAAAGTCACTAGCATTCAAGAGCGTGTGTTGATATTATACGCAAAGACAGTTCAGGTGAAAAAAGGAGAACATTGATGTCAAGGTGCTGGTGGATAGATTAGTTGAACCCAAATCAAGCACCACTTCAAAACCCTTTAACACCAAAAAATTTCAGGTGAAGTACTTCAGGTGTGGCAACCCTGGCCATATGGCCAACTTTAAAGACCGCCCAGGCTGGAAGGCCATGTGAAAAACTTGTGAGAGAAATGGTCACGTCTGAAAA
This sequence comes from Lissotriton helveticus, assembly GCF_964261635.1. Lineage (NCBI taxonomy): Eukaryota > Metazoa > Chordata > Amphibia > Caudata > Salamandridae > Lissotriton > Lissotriton helveticus. The sequence goes on from NW_027611737.1 coordinate 839,230, forward strand.
AGCTGCAGAACGGGCAACAAGCATAAAAAAGTCAGGGAGGTTGAACTTTATGAAGAAGAATTGGAAGGAATCAATATTCTCCCAGTCACAGGGAATGCTAATGATGGCCCTCAGGAGCTAGTTTTGATCAATGATGGTCCAGTGAGCATGCTGTTCGACTCTGGGGCCAAGATAACTCTAGTCCCAAAAACATTTTATGAGCGTAATCTGCTGGGCAAAGCCACCCTGTTGAAGCCAGACATTAGACCAATAGGTGACTATTGAGTTGCTGGGTTATTTCTGGGGCACAATTGACTTCAAAGGGAGAGTCGAGCCTGGTAAAATCTATGTCATGATGAAAGGGGATTCGCTCATAAGTTGGTTCCATCAGCATGATCTACATATCTGCCTTGATCCAACTCTGGGCATCAGCTTGCCTCATCTTCACAATGGCCCCCCCAGACCGCCGGGGATGCTTGGTCGCACCTTAGAGATACCCATCAGGGACCATCTCTCAGGGTGAGCCAGGACAGGTTCCCCAGTGGTCGAAGCGTGGAGATACTCCTCCGGGAGTCGATTCCTAGCGCTATATAAACCCGCAATTAAATTAAATTAAATTAAATTAAATGAGAATCCCTCTGTCTGCGTAAAATAATTACCACCAGTTAGAGTTGTTAGTAATGCTAATCGAGACTGGATCAAGGAATTCCCTGAGGTCTTTGCTGGTGAGCTGGGTGTGTCTCAAAAACTATGTACATCGGATAAAGGTCAAATCTAATGCTGTTCCAAAAACAGCTAAAGTTAGGAATGCACCTCTGTTAGTAAGGGACTGCATAAAAGTTGAAATAGACAATCTCTTAGCCAAGTGCATCATTCAAGAAGTTGAAGCAACGGAGTGGGTCTCTCCTGTTGTTATGGCCCGCAAGCCAATGGGGAAGCCAGGCTCTGTGTCGGCTCGAGGGAGCTCAACAAAGCAGTTATTGTTGATCATTACCCTTTACCCAACATAACTAAAATGCTGGATTCTCTTGAGGGGGAAAGGCATTTTTCATCCTTGGACTTGACCTCCGCCTATCACCAGGCTGGGCTTCAATCACTCAATCAATCAATCAATCATAGCATTTGTAAATCACACTACATACCCGTGAGGGTGTCAAGGCGCTGGGGGGGGGGCTGCTACTGTTCGAAGAGCCAGGTCTTGAGGAGTCTCCTGAAGTTTAGAAGGTCTTCGGTCTGTTGTAGGCGTATGGGGAGGGTGTTCCACATCTTGGCGGTGAAGTGGGGGAATGATCTCCCGCCGGCGGTCATTCTTCGAATGCAGGGGACAGTAGCGAGGGCGTGGTCTGCGGAACAGAGCTGGCGGGCGGGATTAATAAATCCACATTTGTAAAGCGCACAATCACCCGCAAGGGATTGTAGAGGCTGAGTCGCCTGTTGAGGTACGCTGGTCCGGTGTTGTGGTGTGCCTTGTGTGCGTGGGTGAGGAGCTTGAAGGGTATCCTCTTGTTGATGGGGAGCCAGTGCAGGTCTTTCAGGTGGGGTGTGATGTGGCTGCGGCGGGAGATGTCAAGGATCAGGCATGCTGAGGCGTTCTGGATGCATTGGAGTCATTTCAGGAGTTTGGCTGGGGCTCCTGCATAGAGTGCATTGCCGTAGTCCAGTCTGCTGCTGACGAGGGCCTGGGTGACCGTCCTTCTAGTTTCAGTGGGGATCCACTTAAAGATCCTGCGAAGCATGCGCAGAGCGTTGAAGCAGGAGGAGGAGACGGCGTTGACCTGCTTTGTCACGGAGAGTGTGGAGTCGAGGATGACCCCTAGGTTTCGTGCGTGGTTGGTGGGTGTAGGGGGTGCTCCTACTGCTGTCGGCCACCAGGAGTCGTTCCAGGCTGAGGGGGTGGAGCCGAGGATGAGGACTTCCATCTTGTCCGAGTTCAGCTTCAGTCGGCTGTTCCTCATCTAGTCGGCGATGGCCTTCATTCCTTCGTGGAGGTTGGTTTTAGAGGTGTGGGGGTCCTTGGTGAGCGAGATGATCAGCTGGGTGTCATCGGCAGAGGAGCAGATGTTTAGGTCGTGCCGTCGGGCGACGTGGGCGAGTGATGCCATGTAGACGTTGAACAACGTTGGGCTGAGAGATGAGCCTTGGGGTACACTGCAGATGATCTCGGTGGCTTCACAGCGGAAGGGGGGAGGCTGACGCTCTGGGTTCTCCCGGAGAGGAAGGAGGTGGTCCAGTCCAGCCCCTTCTCTTGGATTCCGGCATTGTAGTAGAGGCGTGCTCTTAGTGTGCGGTAGCAGACTGTGTCGAAAGCGGCTGACAGGTCCAGGAGGATGAGGGCCGCGGTTTCTCAGTTGTCGAGCATGTTCCTGATGTCGTCGGTGGCGGCGATGAGGGCAGTTTCGGTGCTGTGGTTGCTGCAGAACCCTGACTGGGAAGGGTTCAGGATGTTGTTCTCTTCAAAGAAGCTGGTCAGTTATATGTTGACAGCCTTTTCTATGACCTTCTCCGGGAACTGGAGCAGGAAGATGGGCCGGACGTTCTTGAGGTCCTTGGGGTCTGCCTTGGGTTTCTTTAGTAAGGCGTTGATCTCTGCGTGCTTCCAGCTCTCCGGGAAGGTCGCTGTCTCGAAGGAGATGTTGATGGTTTTCCAGAGATGGATTGCAATGGTGCTGCTGGCTTTGTTGTAGATGTGGTCATGATCTTGATGGTGTCATTGTCGTTGATGTTGTCTAGGCGCGCAGGTGGTTGATACAGGTAGTGGTCATTGGAGCGGGGTGTGGGCTGTTGCCGGGGTGGTGATGGCGTCGAAGATGTCGTGGATGTCTTAATTCCTCTTCAGAACAACCAGAACATTCACTCCTCTTCCCAGTACCGTACCTCCTGTGTAACACCCTTTGGTACCTTTAGATTTCTAAGAATGCCTTTCAGACTGATTTCTGCAGCCTCAGTTTTTTATAGGGCAATGGAGGGCATTCTTGGAGGCCTTCAGGGTGTTAAGGTGTACCCAGATGATGTGCTCATCTTTGGTGTGGATCTTGAGCAACATAATGGGAGGCTGAGGTCAGTATTGAAGAAGTTACGTGATGCTGACCTCACCCTTAGGGCTGACCAGTGCAAATTTGATGTCAAAGGATTAAAGTACCTAGGGCATTTTGTGTCCGCTGCAGGCATCAAACCCAAAGACTCATTGGTAAACACCCTTTGTAATTTGCGCACACCTGTAAACAAAGAAGAGTTTGTAAAGTTTCTGGGCATTGCTGAATGTTATCAGAAATTTGTTCTGAACTTTGCAGGGAAACCTCTTGTTTGAGGTCTCACCTCCATTTGTTTGGTCCAGGGGCTGTGAGGAAGAGTTTGAGTGCAGTAAGAAACATCTGAATGAAACACCTTGTCTAGGAAGTTTAGACTCCACAAAGGTATCTTATCTCATGACTGTTGCCAGCTCAAAGGAGTTAGGGGCAGTTCTTTTGAAGAAGGTAAATTTGGAGGATAAAATGATTGATTTCATCTCTAGGCCCTTGAGGGGTGCTGAATGCAACTATTCTGTTGTGAAAAAAGAAGTGCTGGGAGTTTTCTGGGCGGTGCCCAGCTGAGAAAGGTGTTGTGGGGGAAAAGATTCAGAATTCTTACTGACTACAAACCTCTTAGGGAGGTCTTCTTCAAAAAAGGCATTGACTTTGTCTCCCGTGGAATACGGAAGTGGGTTGTAGCTCCACAGTTCTGGCAGACTGTCTGCCAAGACTCGGGGTGAGGAGTGTGAAACGAGAGATGATGTTGACTGGTTTGGAGGTGAAGAACTGGAGGAAGATATTAATGTGTGTAATTAGCGAAGGGTTGATTTCAGAGAGTGAGTGGAGGGAACATTACATGATCGATTTAGACTTGCAGAAAGTCCTAACCATCGTCAAAGGTGGCTGGTGTGAGGAGGACTGTGAAGAGGTCTTCGAAGGCTTTTGGCGAGTTAGAGGAAGATCTGGCGGTGGGGGGTGGTCTCCTCATGCGTGGTAGTAAGTTGGTTGCACCCCTTGCACTAAGGGATAAGCTAGTAATGAGTGCTCACACCTCGCACATGGGCATTGCCATGACAAAGGAAAGGATCAGGGAAGCATATTGGTGGGCTGCCCTGAATGTACATGTAGAGAGGTTGGTGCGTAAATGTGCTGAATATGCGTGTTGTGACACGATATTGAAGTGCAGGACGCAACCCATGGTTTTTAGGGAACAGGCTACAGGTCCTTTTAGTCTTAAAATCCCTATTTGCGTAATGCTTCCTGTCACATGACGTCATAAGTATGTTAGGTTAGCATGGCGTGGCTAAATAGATACAATTCGCATTTCATGTTGTACAACCCACTTAGCTATCTGAGTAATGAGTAGGCCCCTATGTATACTTGTGAGTCCATTAGCTTTTTCAGTTCCTATTAGGTTGCTTTAACTAGGCCCGAAGTAGGCCGCAAAATGTTCACGTTGCTTGCCTCAGCAGAATACTGCATTTTGTTATTATTTTCTGCCTGCCTTTCCAAGGCCGCTTTCTGATGTACTAATGAATAAGCCATTCTGTGTGTAATGTTTATCTGTAGGGAGGTGTCTGCTCCCACGTTAAGGAGATGCTGAGACCCAGCACCATGGCCTTGAACCCCTGATAGTGTGCCCATCTGGCGAGGTGTTAGCTCATCCTACTGTGCCCTCATTGTTCCCTGTTCAGCCTGAGCTGTTAGTTTTCCATTGTGGGCGTGGTTGGGGGTTTCTTGGAGGGATAATTGTGCATTACTGACCTTTAGGGGTCAGTCCCTTGGCGAACACCACAGGGTGTGGGTCAGACTGGGCTCACTCTGCAGAGATATGTTAATAAAGTATTTTTGTATTCTCCACTGTCTGACCGACTCTTCCTTTGGGAAGGCATAGTAGGTGGTTGTGTATATAACCCGCGTAGCCCTTAGTGGCCCTGTCCTTCAGTTGGTGGCCGAACAGGACCCCACAAATTTGTGGCCCCCTCACCCATCAGCTGGTGGCAGGGGCCAGGGTGGTGTCTGGTCGGTTGGGCGGATTGTGGCCCCACATCTGAAGAGCGAGCTTGGTTCTCGCAGCTGCCCTGCCCTTCAGATCGGGCAGATCCGTGGCTAGTGGTCACCAGCTGGGATCCTGAGAAGGCGAACCCTGGATTTGATTGTTCGCTAAGAAAAGCAGGCAGTCAATGTTTGATTTGGTAAGAGTGTGGCAGAAGGAAGCAAAACAAAAGCGTATGAGAGCAGAAAAGGAGGAAAGGAAGTGACAGTCACAAACAATTACGCAGAAAGTAGTGGCATATGAGAGAGGGAAGATAAAGTAAGGAATAGAATGGGCCGACAGGAAGTTTCAATTGCAGACCGAAAAATGTTATGTTACTATGGAAGAAAAGGACGATTTTCTTGAAGAAGTATTGGATTCTTGTCCGCCACCCCTTATGCCCCTGAACAGATATATCCAATAGTCCAGACATCTTCGTCCGCAGCCTCTGGGTCTGCCCCCTCTGTCTCCCCTCTACCTAGCTCTGTTGCATCAGCCTTATCACGGGGGAAGGGCGGGAGTGGTCGGTTCTCTTGTTTTGCCTACTATCTTGTCTGATGATGCTGCCTCAGCCACTACTATCCCTTTCAACCCCATAGTGCTATCCCCTCATGCCATGGTACCTGTCTTTGCATCTGCTCTTTCTTCTTTGAATGTGACACCCCATACATTGCCGAATGTGGATACGCCTGTGCGTGGATTGTTTGAGGGGGATTGGACAGCAGCACGCCATCGTATAGAGAAGGTGTTGTTGCGTTCTGCTGTCGGTACTGATGTAAAGACGATGGTGGCGAATCAAGTGGCCCTGCGGGGTCGGAATGTGATTTATACTGTGGAAGACATGTGGAGCGTGATGAAAGATTATGAGCCATTTTTGCAGCAATTTGCTCTTAAGCACATGCCGACCACATTGATAGCATTATGAGAACAATGTTACAGGGGTGTCGCACCACAAGCTATTTATGACATACGGGACAGGGTGTATGCTACTGCTATGGCCCCAGGTGAAGTTTTTAGTAATGTGAGGATATTAGTAAGTTATCGAGAGCGGCTGCCTCCAGAGGTTCCAACAGTAGGGACGCTGCACCCTATGAGGGAAGTTCATCCCATATCATCCCGAAGTATCCGAGCTGAGTGATACCAAGAACACAGTAATTAGACAGTGGGTGGACGCTTGATTTCAATAACAATGGATATATACTCCTTCGAAGAGGAATGAGGTCCTATCTTTAAAGAGCCGGTTGCCTGATCCTAGCCTCCTCCACAATAATGACGTTAGCTGACAGAGTTATTTTTTAGACTGTTGGTACTGGTCAATACCTGGCGACAGGTACATACGCAGGATCATGCGCTGGAACTGGGGGGGACATGGGACGAAATAAAGGTGTGGGACAAGAAGTGCAAGCCCGGTGACAAGTCAAAAACAGAGTTGATGGCATTGCGGGCAGGATCATAACGTACATGCACTCCCTTATCCCGCTGAGGAAGGTGGAATGGAAAAAGTTGACTGCATGTCATCAGAAAAAGGATGAGAACATATCAGATTACTTTACTAGGTTTGAGGGGGTGTTTATGGATTTGATAGTATATTTAATGTCTTGATAATATGCTCTATAGAGACAATGAGGATAAGGAGAAAGTGGAGAAAAAGACAAAGGATTTGAAGACAAGGGTGTTGCTGCAACAGATTGCGAGGTAGAGGTTAGGAGCTAATCCAGAGACCACCTCACTCAAACAGTCACAGGGCTGGTAGAGGTGGTGGTTCCGGCTCACCCGTTGGGTACACCCAGTGTGCGTACTGTAAAAAAGAGGGGCATTGGCGGACTGAGTGCCTGGAATTGTGGCAGAACAACGCAGCAGCGGGAGGCCGCGGGTTTCGAGGAAGAGAAGGAGGAGGAGGTGGAGGCCGGTAACAGATGCAGTCAGAGAATGCTTCAGGATATAGACAGAGTGGGAATTATTTTGATGCCACTCAGAGCAGATAGTACTATAATGAGGACTACGAAATGGATGAGGTGATGGGGCTGTCTCACAGCTAGGACACGGAATTATCAATTTATTCGTTCTAGTGATCTCTCACTCTCATTTTAATTGGAATCAATTTCCTATGTTTTGTCCCTTGTTTTGTAACTTGTGTGAATATGTTTTTAAATTATTTTTGCTTTTAACATTTACAAAAATAAAATGTACATGCTTTTTTATGACTGTTTCATGTTGATCATTATCTGCTCTTAAGTTCATTTGTTTGGGTGTAATTCAGTGATATTGAGTGGTAAACTGTGGTCTGCCTAAAAAAGTTCGCCCAAAGGGGAAACTTTACTGACATATTGTCTCACAGCTAGGACAGCCAACGACAGGGCAAGGGACCAGTTCCTGTGCCTGTCGATCAGTGCGGACCTTATATCACGGCTGATTTGCAGGGCGTCATGGAAAAATTTTGATTGATACAGGAGCTATGAATAGTTCTGTTTCCCGTACACTGGTCTCTGTCTGGGCAAAATAATGTTTCAGTTGGATTTTCAGGTGTGCCCGTTGTCACCCCCATTTCTAAACCGCTTGCTTTGACTGTCGGTCCTTTTACTCTTGACTCACCATTTTTATTGACAATAAATGGTGGTGAAAATTTAATGGGACTGGATCTGTTGAAAAGGTTGCACGCAGCAATATCTTGATCTCCAGATGGCGTCTTTATGACAGTTGGGCCTAGATGGCCCCTACAAAACAATGTCTTTTACAAGGTGCCCCTCCCAATAGAATTTGACGGTGTCCCACATACGCTGTGGGCCACAGGAGACACAGATGTGGGGCTGCTCCAGTTCCCACCAGTGTCTATCAGTATGAAGGATAATGTTAAACTGCTCCGTATTCCCCAGTATAAGATTTCCCAAGCAGGAGAAAAGGCCCTATTGCAGATTATACAGTATTTGATTAAGACTGGAGTAGTGGAAGAGACAGTGTCTAATGTGTGCATTAGCCATATTCTTCCCATTCTTAAAAAGGCCCCTTCGGACTCTTCTGGTGTCCAATCAGATATGTACCGCTTTGTAATTGACCTGAGAGAGGTTAATAAAATTGTGATCCCTCAGTATCCTGTGGTTCCAACTGCAATATTGACAATGATTCCCCACTTGGCAAAATCATTTTCTGTTATCGGTTTAAAGAATTCTTTTTTCAGCATCCAAATACACCCAGACAGCAGGTCGCTTTTCAGCTTTGCTATAGCTGGTTGAAGTTTTAGATTATGTCGTGCTCAACAGGGCTATACAGAAATCCCTAGTATTTATAGTCAAGCCTTAAAAGCCCAAATGGATTCACTGGAATTTGCTTCTGGTAATGTTTTGATCCAGTATGTCGATGACCTCCTCGTAGCATCAGACACTGAGGAAGGCTGCAAAGAGGCCACGGTTAAATTATTGCACCATTTGGCATGCCACGGACACAAGGTGTCTCTTTCGAAATTTCAGTATTGTCGAAAGAAGGTCACCTACTTTAGGTCACCTACTGTTGACAGAGGGTCGCAGACTAACAACTGAACGTATTGCTGCTATTAACAGTATGGCTGTTCCTAGGACCCAACGTGAGGTACGCACGTTTATAGGGATAACATCGTATTGTCGCCATTGAATCCCAAATTATTCCTTACTAACGAACCCCTTCTTTACCTGACCACTAAGGATGTGCATGAACCCCTGCCTTGGACACCTGAATGTCAGCATGCTTTTGAACAATTAAAAGTTGCGCTTTGCTCTGCTCCTGTGCTTGGCACCCCTGATTATCAAAAGCCCTTTGTGCTTTATGTGCATGAGACGGATGGTTGCGCGCTTTCTGTGTTAACACAGGGTTTTGGTGATAAGCAGAGACCCTGTACTTATTTCTCGGCCATGTTGGATAATGTTGCCAGAGCACTCCTGAGCTGCCTGAGAGCTACCGCGGCTGCTGCAGTTTTTATCAGACAATTGTCAGTGCTCGTTCTTGATACTGATCTCACAGTAATGGTACCTCATGCTGTGGATACACTTTTGAATAAGACAAAGACGCTGGACCTTACTAGTGCAAGTCTTACTGGATATTAATAGACTTTGTTTACATAGCATATTACCATCAAACGATGCGCTACTTTGAACCCTTGCGCCAGTTCAAGACTGCCAATTCCCCACGATAATCAAACTCTCCGAGTGGTCACTATTCGATGATGTCTCCTTTGCCTATTGTCTTGAGAGCATCAAATCTGGTTCTCCTTGTGATCCTTTACCAGCAACAATTCTTAAAACAGCTTGACCTGAACTCCCGTCGCGTGGTGATGAAACTCCTTTAATGCCTCGCTGACAGAACCATGTGTTCCACAGAAATGGAAACACGCGATGGTAGTCCCTCTGCTGAAAAAGGCCGGAGCGGATGCTTCAAACTTATCCAATTTTAGGCCCATTTCGTTGTTGCCTATTTATTCGAAAATTCTAGAAAGGCACATTAATTCACAACTATCTCTCTTGGTTGAGAGTTCGGGCTTTTTACATCCATCTCAATCTGGATTTAGAGCCCACCATTCCACAGAGACTACACTCTTGGGAGTTACTGAGAATTTACGGCACAGTATCGATCACGGGGAAACATCTGTACTTATCCTTTTGGATTTAAGTGCAGCGTTCGATACCGTGTCCCATTCTTCTCACATCTCTCCAATCTCTGGGAGTTGAGGGTTCAACCCTGACTTGGATTGCTTCCTTTTTAAGTGAGCGCACCTTCCAGGTATTTTCGGCTAAAGCATCCTCAAAAATGTGTGCATCGGCGTATGGCGTTCCCCAGGGGTCTATTCTTAGCCCACTACTTTTTAACATCTATGTTAGACCCCTGGCCACTATTGTGGAGGAAGCCGGTTTGACTTTATTTTCTTACGCCGATGACACACAAATTATTTTCTCCCTTTCTGACAGGGAAGGTAATAATACTTCGGCTCTTAAGCAGGGCCTGTCCCAGGTGGCAAGGTGGATGCAGGAGAATTTCCTTAAGTTAAATGGAGATAAGACCGAGATTGTGATCCTGGGCAAGGATAAAGATCTCTGGGGCCCTCAACAGTGGCCCGAGAGTATGGGTTCTACCCCGCAGCCCGTGACCCAGGTTCGCAATCTCGGATTCTTAATTTATGAAAAGCTTACAATGCTACAACAGGCCGTTAAGGTGGCTTCTATCTGTTTTGCAACCTTAAGATGGCTTCAAAAAATTGTGTGGATGCTCCCTGGCTCTACACAAAGGACGGTAGTCCAGGCTTTGATAACATCTCGCCTGGACTACGGGAATGTCCTGTATCTTGGTGCCGATTTGACAACTTTGAACAAACTTCAGGTTGTTCAAAACGCGGCCGCATGGCTGTTACGCAATATTCCTCGGAAAACATCTTCCTCTCAAGCTCTTTGTGACCTGCACTGGCTGATAATAATGAACAGAATCAAATTCAAGGCCTTATGTTACATCTTCAAGATAAAACAGGGCTCTGCTCCGAGTTATCTACAGAATCTCATTCATGCTTACATACCAAGTCGCAGTCTGAGATCCTCAGGAAAAGGAGACTTCATTGTTCCTAGATTTAGGTTAGTGAAGATGGGCGGCCGCTCGTTTTCCCATCTGGCCACCAAATCCTGGAATGCCCTGCCTGTGAGGCTGAAGATGGAAACAGATCTTCTGCGGTTTCGCAAGGGCTTAAAAACGTGGCTTTTCCAGCAATAATTTTGAACAGTCTTCTGGAACAGCCACTTATTGATGCCTGGTAGTTATTTCTTCTCCAGTCTATCCCTTGGCGCCGGGAAACCCATTGCGGGTAGCCGTGCGCCTTATAAGTTTAAATAAATAAATAAATAACCCAGCCACGTTACTACCCCTCCCGTCGGAAGAAAAGGACAATGACTTCCATGATTGTTTGTTTCAGACTGAGGAGGAAACAAAGGGATGGGTAGACCTGACTGACGCTCCCTTATCTGAACCCCAAGGGGAACTGTATGTTGATGGCTCATTGTGGCGATTCCCTGGTAAGGCCCTCGCTGACACGGTGTTCACCGAAACAATCCGGACTGTTTTCACTGACTATTTTGAGCTCAACACGGGGTCAGTAGAGACTCACGCAACCTTGTGGGAGGGGTTTAAGGCCACTATCAGGGGGGTATGCATTGCTAAACATGTGGGAGTCCTGCGCTCTATTAGATCCACACTCACTCGCATCGAGAAAGATATCCGAATGTTGGAAGAGGACCAGCTCCGAAACCCCTCTGAGGCACACGAGACGCGCCGTCTTTCCCTACTGTTAGAGTTTCGGGAAGAGGCGGATAGGGAGCTACGCTTGCTAGCAACACAACACTCGGCGCGGCAATACGGGGAGGGAGACAGACCCGGGAGGCTACTTGCACACCTACTCCGCCCTCCGCGTCAAGCACAATACATAACGGGAATAACTGCCCCGGATGGAAACCTACTACACACCACCCCTGAAATCTGCCACACCTTCTTGTCCTACTATACTGACCTCTATTCTTCGTCCATTGCCACTGACCTACGTGATCAACGCTCTTACCTAGACGAAATTGCATTGGTCTTTTTGGAAAGACACATGCAGGAGTTTCTCGCCCATCCAATAACGGTCGACTCAGTAGTGGAAGCCATAGACGCCCTACGAGGCTCAGCTGCTCCTGGCTTAGATGGCTTCTCGGACGATTTTTACAAGGCATACAAGGAGGAACTGGTGCCAGAGCTGATAGAGGTCTATGCTGAGGCTTTAGAGAGGGGTGTCTTACCCCCCACGTTTAGGGAAGCGGTAATCATATTGCTCCCGAAGCCCGGAAAAGGCCCGACCCTCTGTGGCTCCTACAGGCCTCTTTCGCTATTGAACACAGACTATAAAATCTTGGCAAAAATAGCGGCCACGAGGCTGGCCCTCTTAATGGAATTCATCATATCCCCCGCCCAATCTGGGTTCGTGCCACATCGATCCACCTCATTGAATCTGCGTACATTATTCGCAGTGATTCACCGGGTGGACCCCAGCACTCCGGCGGCCGCCGTGCTTTTAGACGCAGAAAAGGCGTTCGATTCCCTTGAATGGCCCTTTTTCCTATCAATTATGAGACGCATGGGTATGCCGGAGTGTTTTGTCTCCACGGTGGCGTTGCTATATACTAAACCTACGGCCCGAATACGCTTAAATGGCACCATCACAGAGGCGTTTTCCCTGTCCAGGGGCACGAGGCAGGGGTGTCCATTGTCCCCCTTGTTATTCATCTTAGCGATGGACCCACTGGTCCGTCACTTTCAGGAACACCACATCTTTCGGGGCCTGCAATTCCGCACAGGTCCTCTACTAGCGTCGCTATATGCGGATGATTTAATACTCTATGTCCGAGCACCTTCCATAAACCTGACACCGCTGCTAGCGGAAATTACGCGGTTTGGCACTTACTCTGGACTGCGCATGAACTGGCACAAATCCCTGATTTTCCCGCTGACCACCGCCACTACGCCTTGGGACTGCGAGTACCCACTGGAGTGGTGTTCGGATTCGGTGAAATACTTAGGTATACACGTCCATATCAACACTGTAGACATTATTCGGCTCAACTATGGAAGAGCACTAGATTTTCTGGAAGATAACATTGACAAATGGCTATGGTTGCCGCTATCTATGGTGGGACGTATTGCTATAGTGAAAATAGTGGTACTGCCCCGGTTTTTGTATTTATTTAACAACATACCAATACCCTTGACTAAGATTTTTTTCACACAGCTGCGAACGCTACTGCTACGGTTGATATGGGGAAACAAAACCCCTTGGGTCACATGGCACACTCTGACCCTGCCCTATGAGAAGGCGGCCTGGGGGTCCCTGATTTTTATCTATACTTTTTGGCAGCACAGTGTTCCTTCGCATATCCCTGGTTCCACCCAGATGCCCGCATACTGTACCTGAAACCAGAGGCGGACTTGGTACTACCACACTCCTTAGCTACACTGCTCCCGAAGAGATTCCCTCGCGACCCCCAGGATATCCAGACAGTATCTTCCACAGGCTGGGCGTGGGAGAAACTCCGGAGGCTACTGAAACTGGATATACTCTACTCCCCACTCCTCCCACTCCCTAATGCACACTGGCTCCCAATCACTGGTGAAACGGTGGTACGTACTACACTCTCCAAATTCGGCTTAAATACAGTAGGTGACCTGTTCCCAGACGGACATGCCTTTAGTCTGACGGAGGACCCCCGCTTCCTAGATCGCAGCTTTATGGACTCCTTTGTACTGTGCCGACTGCGATCCTTGCTGCGGGCTACATTTCCCACCTTCCTGCTGGCTCCGGAGGAGGCGCTGCCCCTGACGACTATCATCCAGCATCCCTCAGGGGCTCATATGGTTACTAAACTTTACAGACTTAGCGTCGCAGCCACTCCCGCAGCTGATGCGAAAGTCCGACTGGCGTGGGAAAAAGATCTGGGGAAGCCAATATCAGATGTAGAGTGGACACAGTGCTGCGCGGTAACCAAAAAGGTGTCGCTGAACAGCAGGCACAAACTCATTCACTTTAAATTCTTGAGGCGTTTGTATCACACACCTGCATTGGCCCATAAGATAGACCCCTCTCGCTCTCCTAACTGCCCAAAATGTAAGGCTGTGGACGCTGATTTTGCACACTTATCGTGGACTTGCCCCAGATTACGTGACTACTGGCTACAGATGCACACCACATTTGGTAAAATACTGGGTGTCCCCCTGGTTCCAGCCCCTGAATTTGCCTTGTTGGGCTATGTGACAAACTTTCCACAGGCAGTCCGTAGACCTGCAACGTTGGGCTTCTTGTTGGCTAAGAGGGAGGTGTCCTTGCTTTGGTGCTCCGGGAGAAGCCCAACTGTGCAGTCCTGGCTAAAGAGCCTGGCCTCCTGCAATGTTAATTGTGTCGAATACTCCTCCACCATCCCTACTTCATCTAGACCCTTGGACATATGGGGACCGTACCGCAATTACATTGCTAAACTCACGGCGGAACGTCAGGCACAATTGGACAATCAACTGTACCAAGAAGGGGTGGGCTAGCACACGATGTTGTTAAACTCCCTACGCTGTTACTGAGTACTGAATGTAAATGCCTGGTGGGAATGGTATTGAGACCGGGGCTCTTTGATGTCTGTGAATCATTGCCGTGGACGACCCCCTCCCTTTTTGGTTAAACATTTGCTACTGTGCCGAGGTCTGTCGAAATTGGTGTACTGCATTGTAAGATGGTGTGTGCTTTTTACATTGCTGATGGTTTATGTGCGATGCTTGTGAAAATGACAAATAAAGTAAAAAAAAAAAAAGAATTTTCAGAGGAAGAACAGTCTGGAACCGAGGTGGAAAGGCCCACTGATTGTCTTGCTTGCCACCCGCTCCTCAGTAAATGCGTAAGTAAGGAAGCACTGGGTGCACGGAAGCCACGTAAAGAGAGCGCCACTCTCGCTTCCATATGACCGCTGAGTCAGCGACGGCATTCCTGATCAAGAATATGAGCAGGTGCCCCGATTTGTTCCTTTCTCTAATGCTCGATTAAGGGGCGCGCAGACGGATGAGGAGATTGACACAGTCCTGCTTAAAGCAGTTCCTAAGGAGATAAGGGCTGCCTCAGATCACTCTGCCCCCAAAGCGCCTGTTTCAGAGCCCAGATCTTTGCCTGACCCTGAGTTCCTACCCCTCTTTGCTGATGACACAGTGCCAAGTGTAACCAGGTATAACTTACGGCCCGGAAGAAGAACGGGACAACAGCTGAACAGTTTAGGAGCTAGTAAAGGACTTGAATTTAGGGCACAGGTGCTGTGCCTAAGGTGCCTGTTAGAGTAGAACGAACGTCATTGGTGCACTGTGTGTGAACACTGGACAGGATTCACTGAGGGTATCCTCCAAGGAGGGAGGGGTGCCCTATCCTGCAAGAAGAGACTTTTGAGTTCAGAATACGAGCTCAGCGAGCAGCTCCAACGCCAGTGCTCAACAGCACCTACGCCTGATGAACAATAGGAGTATACTAGTGCAGGGTCATTAAATGGACACTGGAAAGAAGATTTTGCTTTTGTTCCATCTGATACTGTAGTTGCAATAGTGGCTCTAGCCTGTGAACATTTTTTATCCTTATAGTACGTATATGTTGTTTGAAGTTTTATTGAAAATGCTCCCTTGTGGCCATCTAATTATGAGAGAGGAACAGCCCCTGATGGTTCCACCACCTAGACAGAATGGTAATGGGTGATCCGGGTGGTCAACAGGAAGTAAGGTAGGGGTGGTAGTGTTTATCCTCATGGTGATGAAAATGCTGTTCGGGTGGTTTGGTATTTGGAGGAACAGCATCCAGTGCATATTTTATGGTTCAAATGTCTTTATTGATTTTTAAACGGATCTATGACGTTACAACGCATGCTATTACAACAAAATTTTTACAACGCAAAAACCATTACAACGCATGTATTTACAACGCATGTTTTTACAACGCAGGTACTTTTACAACGCATACCATTACAACGTAAGTATTGGTAAGTATATATTAATTTTTTTAATGTAAATTAATTAAAATTAATATAATTTAATTTCATTTCATTTCATTTAAATAATTTATTTTAAATTTAATTTTACTTTATTTTTACCTTGTACCTCTGTACCCCAAAAACCCAAAACTGACCCTGAACCCTAAAAATACTCCTTTACCCAAAAACCCAAAACTGACCCTGAACCCTAAAAATACTCCTGTGCCCCAAAAATCCAAAACTGACCCTGAACCCTAAAAGTACCCCTGTACCCCAAAAACCCAAAACTGACCCTGAACCCTAAAAATACCCCTTTACCCAAAAACCCAAAACTGACCCTGAACCCTAAAAATACCCCTTTACCCAAAAACCCAAAACTGACCCTGACCCCTAAAAATACCCCTTTACCCAAAAACCCAAAACTGACCCTGAACCCTAAAAATACCTCTTTACCTAAAACCCAAAACTGACCCTGAACCCTAAAAATACCCCTTGACCCAAAAACCCAAAACTGACCCTGAACCCTAAAAATACCCCTTTACCCAAAAACCCAAAACTGACCCTGAACCCTAAAAATACCCCTTTACCCAAAAACCCAAAACTGATCCTGAACCCTAAAAATATCCCTTTACCCAAAAACCCAAAACTGACCCTGAACCCTAAAAATACCCCTTAAAAAAACCCAAACATATAACATTTTAAATATAATTATATACTTACCAATACTTACGTTGTAATGGTATGCGTTGTAAAAGTACCTGCGTTGTAAAAACATGTGTTGTAAATACATGCGTTGTAATAGTTTTTGCGTTGTAAAAGTTTTGTTGTAATGGTAGTGCGTTGTAAAAGTTGCGTTGTAATGGTTGTTTCCCTTTTTAAACACATAAGCATATCCATATACATTTGGCTAGTGCCAGGCAATATCTATGCAATACAACCGGACAGTGTCAATTGAGGGCACGAGCCCAGCTTCAGACAGAATCAGTTTGTTGCATGTATATGGAAGGAAACAATAATAAGCAGAATAAGGAACAAAACAACCCCCTTTCCCTAGAAACCCGCCTCTCCCCTGGTCCAGTGCCCCTTATCTTTCGCCGACCCCCTCCCCTTCCTCCCTGCCACGCTATCCCCCTGATGACCCATTTAGCAATCCGTCTTCCGTGGTTCTGTAAGACGTAGCAATCTAAGATATCGTGGGCATGTTACTTTACTCCATCGCCAAGAGCGACAGAAATGGGTGCCGAAGCTCATCATAGGTAGATCCCTCTCCCGCCATCGTAAGGGTCAACTTCTCCATTCCAAAGACATGCCACAGTCGATGAAGCCAACCCGCGAAGGAGGGTATGTTGGGAGTGCACCAATGTGTAAGTATATTTTGTACCCCTGAGCCTAAAGCAATAGATATCTGTCTGCCTCTACGGTATTTTAGCGGGTAAGTTAGGGGGTTAGGAAGACCCAAGAGCACATAAACTGGAAAGCGCGGAATTTTTGTCTCAAAATGCTTATCCACTTCCGCCAGCACCTGAGTCCAGTAAGGTTGGATATGTACGCATTCCCACAACAAGTGCCCCAGAGTGCCTACTTGGCCACAGCCACGCCAGCAGTTCTTCTCTCGTTGACGATCCAGTGCATGTAGCCTCTCCGGAGTATAGTACCAATATGTCACTACTTTTGTGAAGGTCTCCGTCAATCCCATATGGTATGCAAAATGTCGAGCCCGGTAGTATATCCCCTCCCACTCTTTGCGGCTGAGCGTCCTGCCAAGTTCTCTCTCCCACCTTTCTCTGCCAGGACTATACGTGTGTGTGCGGTGCATATTTTAGTGGGAACTACCCCATCCCCATCTGAGCATATGTTTGTTTCATTAGCCCGGCATAAGGAGAGACACTGACAGACCTATGTTGATAATGCATTTATTCAAATGCTTCATCAGGTGCCCAGTACCACTAATACCACAAATTGTTTGGTGATTTGCTAGTCTCTTTGCCGCTATCATATTTAGGTAGTTGCGAGGCCTAGTTCCTAATTGCTTTCCGTGGTGTATATGCATTATTATGGCAATGTTATGAAAATGGGAGCGGATGATTATGAAGCAGTGCTGTAGTATATAGTGATACACCAAGGTTATACGCCTGGGAAGGATGGTAAGGAGGATACTCTGCATCCCGACGCCTGTGGGAATTTGTTCACAGCTAACGAGAATGTGACGATTTTGCAAGGTGAGATGTTAGACTTCAAGGGGTTCAATGTTACTGAGTATTTGAAATGTTTCCAAGAACGAAACATTACAGAAGACCAAGCCATGCCCGAACCAGTGATCAATGCCTTAGCCAGTTTTTGTGTCGAAGGTTCAGGGAATGTACCAGTGGGGCAGTGCATTTGTAGTAACACCTATAGGTTGAATATAAGTAGTAGCCCGCCTTACACCTCCAAATGTATATTTCATCTGTGGAGACAGAGCTTATACTTGGCTTCCTAGGGGCTGGTCTGGTCATTGCTATGTCTCTTTCCTCTTGCCTCCCATTTACATTGCCACGCCCAGTTATCACAAACATAGCAAGTTACAGTGAAGAGATCTCCATGTCTACAGAGTTAAGAGAGTGATTGATTCAGATGAGATCGATCAGACAGATACTTCTCTCCAGCAAATTACGGACATAATGAAGGGCATTATACCGTTCTGGGGTCCCATATTCAATATCCGCAATATACGTCGCTTGACCAGAGTAGTTGAGGGAGAGATTAACACTACTGTGAGTACATTGACTAATATCACGTTTGAGCTTCAGGCTATGAAGCTCGTTGCTCTTCAAAATAGGATGGTTATAGATGTCATACTAGCTGATGGGGTGGAGCTTGCTGCGTCATCGGCAGTAGTTGCTGTGTTTTCATTCCTGATTCTGCCCCTACAGTATACTCAGAAATACAGAATTGCTTCAGAAATACATGAGGATAATGGTTCATGGTCCATATCAGGGTGGTTCTGGGACCTGCTGACATCATGGGGTTGGATGATACTCCTTGTCCCGATAGTTATCACAGGCGTCATCTTCACATGATTCCTTTGTATTATCATCATTCCAGCATGCAGTACCTATTGTATGAGCAAAATAATACCTGCTCCGCAAACACCAGGACATGATGCAAAGGCTTCATCTATGATGATGCAAGAAGTTCAGGATCTGATGCTGATTGATGATGGCATCTTCAAAAACTAGTATTATTGATGCGATCAAGAGTGTTGTATTCCTCTGTTATATCTTGAGTGTTATATCCTGTGTGTGCCTATTGCTTCCCTCCCCTCGACCACTCCCCTTAGGATTGTGAAGATCCTACCTGATGCCAATTAAAACATTTCAAATGTAAGGGGAGAAATGGTTAACTGTCAGGTGTCAAATGCTTTGCGCCTTGTCCCAGACGTCGACAAACCCTGAGCGTTACCGAACATTATTGCGGAGGCTTATAAGACCATTGGCCACAATAGTTTGGGTGTTAAGCCTTTTGCTAAATCAGCAGCACAACCGCAAACTCAGACGGCGAAGTCTACTAAAGACGACCATCCAAATTTTCAAAAACAGAATTGGAAGAATAAAAAACAGGGGAAGCAGCAACAGAAACAAGGGTTTGCGTCCTGCGTCACCGATACCAGTGTCTACTGAGCGCACTTATGATTTGCGTGACTGGGCGAGAATTAGGTCTCCTGATAGATTTCAGGTTCCTGATCAACGTTCTCCTCGTTCTTCACAGGAAACATAGGGCACACAAGCCGGTGGAGAACGTGGCAGAGGTTGGGACGCCCCACAAGGACATGCCCGACTGATGGTAAAGACAAGCAGGACGACTTTCCACGTCAACGCCCTCAGGTTCAGAAAAATAAAGTTGCTGTGTTAACCGCAAGGTATGCCACAGATAGTGGGAACACAGCTTCGGAACCTGACATGGGCATTAACGCTGCTAGACAGCGCAGCAGAGATTACAATAGCGCGGCAAGCACTCCTTCCATATCTGAAGGTAACAGCAATTGACACTTTCATCACAGTGGAAGCTGCTGACACTAGAGTGGCTCCCCCTGACAGACTATATGACATAGTTCTTTTGATAGAAGGTGACATACAACGTGTAATAAAAGGGATTTTTTGGGAAAATCTGACCTCTGCATATGACATTCTGTTAGCTGAGGCAGACTGGCACCCGCCTTTAGTTTTGGCCGCTCCGAGAGGGGAGGAGGTGATCCTCCTTAGTTTTTCACACACAGTGCCCAAGGAACGGGTGCAGAACTTTGCAGAAGAGTAGGCTCTGGTGCTTGCACGAGTGTTGTTCCGTACTCAGGTCGGGTTGGATAAACTTTCTCCCAGCTACGAGATTCCATTGCGGTCGATGCCACAGCCACAACCCCAATATCCCATGCGGCGAGAGGCTAAAGGTCCCGTTGCGGAAATCCTTGAACAATTAGAATATCAAGGTGTGATTGAGACATGTGTGTCACCCATGAATAATCCTCTTTTCACCGTTACTAAAACTGATGGGTCGTACCGCCTGGTTTTGAGTTATCGACATTTAAATTCACATTGTCGTACATGTGCGGTACAGAACAACCACAGTTCAGCTCTCGTTGACAGTCTGATGCGAAAAAGATTTAAGACCACACTAGACATTTCCAATGGCATTTTTAGTCATAACTTGTCTTCTATTAGTAGTCAATGGACAGCGTTCACTTGTGGTGGCAAACAAAAACAATTTAAAAGATTGGCCATTGGCTATAAAAACAGCCCAGGCGTCTTTACCGAGCACGTCGTCTCTGTGTTAGATGGCATTGACCCTGATACATACTCATATGTTGATGATATTTATATCATGTATGGCGAATTATGGCCGCATCCCATTGCGCTGACCGCATCATAGTTATGTTTGCGGACTTCGGTTATAAATGTAACTTTGCTAAATCACATATTGCAGAGTACACAGTGTTGTTCCTGGGCTATGAGCTTAACAATGAAGGTAGGGGTCTTGCACCTCACTTCCTGGAGAAATGCGCACGTTTGCAATATCCTACAACTCTCAAAAATCAACAATCCTTGCTGGGATTTTTTAATTTCGGGCGTAATTACATTTCCGATTATGCCCAGCATATCAAGCCGCTATATGCTTTGATAGAACCAACTTTTACCATGTCATGCTGGCTGCCTGATCATTCAGCTAATCTGCAATATGTTTAGTCTGATCTTCGTGAATCTAAATACTTATTGACTCGTGATAACCACACTTACCTGGTAATAAGAATTGTGCCAGGTGCCGTGGGTTTCACGTACTTGATGTTTAATGAAGGAGACACAGTGCCTATCGCTTACAAGTCGCACTTGTACACTTTGGCTGAAATGCGATTTTCTTCTGTAGAAAAAGTCTTGACGGCTGTACAAATGGCGATTCTACAAGAGAGAGCGCTGTCACAAGGAAAATGCATGTTGGTTGTCGTACCTCATCCTGCACTTGAAGCAGTGACGAAAGCCAGTGTACCAAATTCTAAAGCTTTACATCCTCGTTGGATACAATGGGCCACCTCGCTGACATCTCTGGATGTCACATTTATCTTTGACCCCTCCTTGCAGACTCAGGAGTTCTTGCAGTATGAGTTTTTTCATCCTGCTCCTCTGTCCATGCGCCCGCTTGAATATTACCATTGTATCATTTACACTGGCGCAACCAGCGATAGAAACTAAGCATTGTATTCAGCGGCCTGCGCAATAGTGGCTGGTACCATGGTGAATGGAGAATTCAAGTCCGATGTCATGCACACGCAGACATTAGGTGACTGTACCGCCCAGTTGGCAGAGCTACGTGCTGTAGTGCTTGCACTGGAGTTTGCAGACCCTCCTGTGACTACTTTAATTGTGAGTGACTCTTACTACTGTGTTCAGTCCTTCAAAATTACTATCGTAATTCCAAAGGTAGCACAATTAAGCACAAAATGCTATGGGTTAGAATCGCAGAACTTAAAGACCGTCTACCTCTCGTTAATGTAATTCATACTCTTGGTCACCGGCACGTAGGAGTACACGCAGTTGGCAACAGTCTTGCTGATGAAGCAGCAAAGACCGCAGTGGCAACATATGTAGTAGCAGCAGTTACAAGGTTCAACAGTAAGATTGATGATGAAATCTTGGCAGCTATTGCTACTACAGAGGAGGGTGATAATTACCCTAGGGGTTTCCCGTCTAAATACTCTTATCATTTAAGTCCTGATAAAGTTCCCTATGTGAGAATTAACGACGTTGGTGACAGGCTGATTCACAATGCGGACCGCAGGCTAACCTTGATAACAGTTGCTCACAAAGGCATGGCCTCAGCTCATGCAGGCGTTTCAGCGACTATCTCTATCAAACAGCAGTGTTACTGGTGGCGTGGATTGTATAAACAAACTTGTGAATATTTCCTTTCATGTGATATATGTCAGCAGATTAAACCTTCGATTGCTGCACGCCCGCCACAGACTCAGCTGTACATGTGTAACAGACCACTTGGTTGTGTTTATTTAGATCACCGTGGTCCTTTTTATTCTGATACTGCGTATAAGTATATCTTAGTTGTAAAGGATATGTGCACACATTTTCTATGGGTTTGGCCACAAAGGAGTGCTGTTGCTCAACTGTCATCAGGGATTTGCGTGCCTTGTGGGAATTTTTGCAAGTGGCACCTTCCATTCTGACCACGGTCCAGCGTTCGCCTTTAGGGCAGACAAGGAAGCCATGGGGTCTATGGGGGTGCAGGTCACATTTTTGTCTCCAAACCGGCCTGAGGGCAATTCTGTTGTGGAGCGTATGAACCGTGACTTAAAGCAATCTTTGACAGCTAGGGTTTTAGGTACTGGCAGGAACTGGTTTGCCCATTTGTATAGCGTACAAAGTGCACTAATTAATCTCCCTAGAAGATCTCTGGGTGGGCGGTCCCCATACGAAATGCTCTTTGGCATAAAAATGTTTGTCCCGGACCTTGATGGTCTAGATATAGCAGCGTCAGCCGTACCCTTTGACATAGATAATTATTCTGCTGTATTACAGAACCTACAAGAGACCCGAGACAGTCTTGCAAAGGAACATTTGCCCTCCACATCTGGAGCTGAAGCTGCTCTACAGATTCCGGTAGTTGGCTGGCTATCCCCAGTCGGTGCCCTGGTCCAAGAGAAGGTGGAGAACAAGAAAGAGTTTGGCCCCTCTTATCGTGCACCAATTCCAGTGCTTGGCGTGCAGGGCACTAGAACAGTCATTTTACCACCACTTCCTGGGCGCAAGGGAAACAGGTACATTTCCATTGACAATGTCAAACTACAACGAGTGGCTGAATCTTCTTAGTATGACTCCTGATGTCTCTTGTCCAGCAATGCTGAGAAATTCTGTTTTGGCCTCGGCTGACACCAACAGGACTGACTTTGCAATAGAGATGTCCACAGTCACTAAT
The DNA here is from genome assembly GCF_964261635.1 of Lissotriton helveticus. Lineage (NCBI taxonomy): Eukaryota > Metazoa > Chordata > Amphibia > Caudata > Salamandridae > Lissotriton > Lissotriton helveticus. The sequence continues at coordinate 862,224 of NW_027611737.1, forward strand.
CCGTGATACTGAGTATACCTATCCCACAGATGTGTCGTTGCCTGGGGTGCAGACAAGTCCAGTTTACCAGTCACGTTTTTCATTTGACTCTGACTCCATAACATCGAGTCTACCATCAAGGTTTTCTATTTTAGTTACTTGGTTTATGTTAGATTTGGGGGTCTCTGGTTGGCACATGTAGGTACTTGTGACAAGCAGGGACCCTCTACTCTAGTCAAGACAAGGGGATTACCCCCCCTTAAATAACCCCTGCTCACCCTCTAGGTAACGTGGAGCGAGCAGTCAAGGCTATTTCAGAGGCGTTGTAAGTTAAGCAGTTGTGACCACAAACAGTAACCCAGTGACAACACAACAAATGGACACCGCACAGGTTTTATATTAAAAATAAGTAGACTTTATATAGATTTACCACAAGACCAATAAACGACAAAAATACACACTATGATTACTTTAGGATGGTAGATTTAAGCTTAGTTCAGTTCAGTTCTTCGATGCGACACTCTGCGTCAATGTACCTTAAGGTGCGTTGCGCTTCCACGACAAGCAATGTCGCAGCGATGGGAAATGCGGCAAAGTTCAGGTGCAAAGAAATAAAGACGTGAAGATCTTCCAGATGCGGCACGCTTCTCAGGGGTTATGAGAAGCTCTCAGTTCGATGCATTGACTGCAAAGGCGACACCCATACGATGCGACGGCAACAGCTCCAGCGGCGACGCTCTTCTCCACGATGCGTGAAGCTTCCGCACGATGCGACAACTACAGTTCTCGGGGATGCGAGGTGCTCTTGGTCGATGCGGTGCAGTGCGACAGTTCCAGCAGCGACACCCTCCTTTCTCCGAAGTTGCGACGGCAGGCACAGCGACGGCGACACGCTCCGACCTCGTTGCGAGATTATTCTTCTGATGCGGTGCAGTGCGACAACCACAGCGGGGACGCCCTCCTTCTTCGGAGTTGCAACGGTAGCAGCAGCGATGGTGACACGCTTCCTCTTCATTGCGGCACGCTTTTCTCCGATACGGTGCAGTGCGACAGTTCCAGCGGCAACACCCTCCTTTCCTTGGAGTTGCGACCGCAGGCTCAGCGACCACAGGCACAGCGACCGCAGGCACAGCGACGGCGACATGCTTCTTCTCGTTGAGTCGCGCTTCCAGCTCCTTGCGACAAGCACTTCCTCAGTAGGCCAAAAACAGCAGCAGGCACTTCGACAATAATTCTGGGGAGCTGGGGGGTGAAGTATGTTGTCCCTGAGACTTCAGCAGTAGGCAAGCTCTTTTCCAAGCCCTTCGATATCCTGCACAAGTTGATAGCAAAGTTACTCAAAAGTTCCTTTCCCCTTCCTTTGGTAGTAAGACAACCACTGCAGGCCAATCCCCCAAGCAGCACTGCAGCTTGGGAATAGTCTCTCCTCACTTTCTTCAGGTTCCTCTCCACAGTCAAGGTTTCTTCTTGTAGTTCAGAGTGATCTAATTTCATGGGAGCAGGGTCCCAATATTTATACCCAGAAATCCTTTGTTCTTGGAGGGGAGAGGGGTCTTTGCCTAGTCCAAACCAGTTCCTGAGCACTTTGTTTTCCAGACTTCTCCTCTCCTTTCACAGTGCAAGGCAAAAACATCAGACGCCCCACAGGATGGTGGAGCCTGCATTGTGGAAGGCAAGTACAGTCCTGGAGTACTCTGTTGACAGTCTTCCTTCTCTTCTTTCAGTGTGCTGGGCAGAGACATCAGCCACTCCCCAGGAGGTGGAGCCAGCATTGTGGAAGGCAGGCATAGCCCTATTCAGAGTTCAGGTGCACTCCTCCCTCCCATCAAGATGCAGATCTCTCTATTCACCACTGGGTGACTCAGCCTGTCTCCTGGAATTCTCCAGCCTTGTCACTCACAGAAACCAGACATAGGAATACACAACCTAGCAGAGGCAGGTTTGAATGGTTAGACAAGCAAATATCTACTTTCTAAAAGTGGTATTTGCAAACACAGAATATTAAAATAAACTTTACTAAAAGATGTATTTTATTATTCTGAGTTCAGGCATACTAAACTCGAATTTCTACCACGTTCTCTGAGCCTGTTAGCATTATAAAATGTAACAATTCTAACAGCCTATTCGGGCCTATGGAGAACAGGTAGCCTTGCAATAGTGAAATAACGAAAATGGGTGTAATTCACTATTAGAACATGCCACACACACTAGGGCTTGTTCTACATTATACTTACAATGCACCCTGCCCTTGGGCCTACCATAGGGGTAACTAATATGAAGAAAAGGGAAGGTTTAGGGACTGGCAAGTGGGTGCACTTGCCCAGTCAGCATGACAGTACCAGACTGCACGCAGGCTCTGCAATGGCAGACCTTAGACACACTTTACAAGGCTGCTTCTGTGGGTGGCACAACCAGTGCTGCAGGCCCACCAGCAGCATTTGGATTTACATGCCCTGGCACACTCAGTGCACTAGACTAGGGTCTGACAAGTAAACCAAATAGCCAAACATGGAATCACCAATCAACAGATTCATTTACAGTAGGGAGCACTTGTACTGCGGCACTGGATAGCAGTTGCACCGTGCCCAAAGAATCTAACACCAGCAAAAATACATGAGGCAACAGCAAAAATGGAAGGGAGACCCACGCCAATGGTGCCAGGTCTAACAGTTTAAAAGACATTTTTTGGTTCCACCTTGGACTTACATCTGGTTGGTTCTCATCTCCATTTTTTTGTTCATGTCAATTGGATTTATGATTTTATTTTTTCATCTAGTAAATGGACACTATATAACTGAATGATCAAAAATCAGTTCAATTGATGGAACTTTGGCCCCACACTCCTCATCACACATTATGAAAAGTGATCAGACTTTTGTAAACATCACAGCCTAGCCTGTGCTAGATGGGATTGTATGGGATGCTGTAAAATTTCAAATTCATGAACCCACGGAGGTGTTTATTGTTCCAAATGTACATCGTGTTTCAATGTGGTGATGTTGTGTAACAAAATATACGTTCTGATGATTGGGATGTGTAAGCCATTAAAGCTCTCTTTTCTGATTTAAAATATTATGCTTCAAATTCGAAAGTGAGACTTACTCACACAAAATTGTTGTATTCAAAATCCTTTATGGATCAGTTGGCAATAGGTGGCTATGAGCTATGGAAAGATGCCATAGATCTTAAATCTGTTTGGGGTTCTAGACCTTGGCAGGTGACGGGCACTGATGCTTTACAACGAGCATAAATTATTCCGGGCTAGCAGTTCAAGATGATTGATATGGAACACTTTTTGTTGAATGGTCCATTTCCCTTGAGTTGTGTGATTGAGGAGATGTGCTCCCCATCCTGTGAGTGATGCGTCTGTTGTTAGTACTATCTGTGGAACAGGCTAGAGGAACGGCTGCCCTTTCGATACGTTTTTTGTGTTCCACCACTGCAGAGAGCGATGTGTGCGGCTGTCTACCAACACCAGACCTGAAAGTGGTCTTTGAGCTTGGCTCCACTGATGTGCAAGACATTCCTCTACGGGACGAATCTGAAGTCTTGCATACGGTACAATGAATATGCAAGATGCCATCATGCCTATGAGCTGCATGAACACTCTGGCTGTGAGAGAGTGTTGTATTTAAAATTTGCTGATGAAAGCTTGTATACTGGCTATCCTTGCTGGACTGGGATATGCTAGAGCCGTGGAAGTATTTATTGTGGCTCCTAGGTATTGATGTACATGAGTGGGTTGGAGGTGCGACTTGGTATAGTTGATTGTGAACCCCAAGTTATGCAGTGTTTGGATGGTTTGTTGAGTGTGTTGAACACACTGGTTCATTGACTTGGCTTTTATCAGCCAGTCGTCCAGATATGGGAAGACATGGATTGTTGTCTCCTCAAGTGTGTTGCTACCACTGCTAGGCATTTGGTAAATACTCTGGGAGCGGTGGGGACTCCGAATGGAAGGACTTTGAACTGATATTGCTGTCTGTTCACTATGAACCGTAGATACTTCCTGTGAGCAGGATGTATGGGAATGTGGAAGTAGGTATCCTTGAGATCTACTGTGGCAAGGAAGTCCCCTTGTTGGAGCAGAGGAAGCAGTTGTTGGAGGGTGATCATGTGAAGATGATCTGAATGTATATACAGATTGAGGGGTCTGAGGGTCTGAGGTCCAGTAATGGCCTTAGGGATCCATCCTTTTTGGGGATTATGAAATACAGGGTGTAAACCCCTGTTCCCTGATGTAGTAAAGGGACTGGCTCTATGGAATGCTTTTGAAGTAGTGAAAGAACTTCTTGTTTTAAAAGTGCAAGATGTTCTGTGGACATTGCATGCAGCTTGGGTGGTATGTTTGGGGGGGGTAGCTGTAAGTTCTAGGCAGTAACCATATTGGATAATTTGTCTTACCCACTTGTCTGTTGGGATGGATTCCCAGACAGGTAGGAACTGTGATAATCTTCCCCTGACCGGAGTGGAATGGTCTGGGGGGACTGGAGGGAATCAATAAATCAATCAATCAGAGTACTTGTAAAGCGTGCTACTTACCCGTGAGGGTCTCAAGGCGCTGAAGGGAGGTGGGGTGCTGCTACAGTTCGAAGAGCCAGGTCTTGAGGAGTCTTCTGAAGGCGAGTAGGACTTGGGTCTGCCGTATGTGGGTAGGGAGGGTGTTCCAGGTCTTGGCGGCGAGGTAGGAGAAGGATCTGCTGCCGTAGGTCATGCGGGGGACAGCGGCGAGAGCGAGGCTGGCGGGTGGGGGTGTGGAAGCTGAGTCTGCTGTTCAAGTAGGCTGGTCCGGCGTTGTGGAGTGCTTTGTGTGCGTGGGTGAGGAGCTTGAAGGTGATCCTCTTGTCGACGGGGAGCCAGTGTAGGTCTCTCAGGTGGGAGATGATGTGGCTGCTGCGGGGGACGTTGACGATCAGTCGGGCGGAGGCGTTCTGGATGCGTTGTAGTCGTCGTAGGTGTTTGGCTGGGATTCCTGCATAGAGTGCGTTGCCGTAGTCCAGTCTGCTTCTGACGAGGGCCTGTGTCACCGTTCTTCTTGTTTCGGTCGGAATCCACTTGTAGATCCTGCGAAGCATGCAGAGGGTGTTGTAGCAGGAGGAGGAGACGGCGTTGACCTGCTTGGACAAGTCGAGGGAGGAGTTGAGGGCGAATCCTAGGTGGCGTGCATGGTCGGTGGGTGTTGGTGCTGTTCCCAGTGTGGTTGGCCACCAGGAGTCGTCCCAAGTTGAGGGCGTGAGCCCGAGGATGAGGACCTCCGTCTTGTCAAGAGTTCAGCTTCAGACGGCTGCTCCTCATCCAGACAGCGACGGCCTCCATTCCCTCGTGGAGGTTGGTTTTGGCGGTGTGTGGGTCCTTGGTGAGGGGGAGGATTAGCTGGGTGTCGTCGGCGTAGGAGATGATGTTGAGGTTGTGGTGGCGGGCCACTTGTGCGAGGGGGCCATGTAGGGAAGTCCCTGTTTAGCAGCAGTGGAGGTGCGAGGGTTGTTGTTACCTCGGCCTCTCCATCTGTTATTATTTGCTCTATATCCTCCTCTAAAATATCCTTTATTGGGGGATGTTTGGGTCGCGATTTTAAAGAAAGATGAGGTATCTGTGCTGATGTTTTTGGAGGCTCCTCTGTAAAAGGAGCGAGGAAAGGAGCCACATGTTTGTGGAGACTGTAAAGCCTGCTTGGACTTAGCAGTGAGAAAACTATTTTCTCATGCTTGTCCAATAGAGGTTTGGAAGGTGCTCCAGAAGCTAAACTGTGAGCATATTTTCTGTAAATTCACATTATGTTTCATAGTCATGTGAGAATGAAGTCTGACATTCTCAATACAACATGTACATCCAACAAGGGCAGAGACTGTCAGCTGATTCCTTAGTGTTCTACTGCAGCTTCCCAGAGTGCTCTAAAGAACAAGTAGAGCGCTAACAGTCCTACTTATGACAACCGCATGGCACACCTGAAGCCATCTTGATTGGAATATACTGGTAACACTTAAATCACTTTATTTAAAAAGAAATAAAATTAGGGTGTTTATTTTGTCATAGAAATTATGGTTAGTGCTGTAGAAAGAAAAATTAAGGCATGTTTTAAGAAATATCTCAAATCCTCTATTTCATTAGAAAATGATGACATGCAGACTGAATAATCACTTTCAATACCAGCAGTAGACATCCAGTTAACTCTCTGGTGAGCACTACCCCCTACACTACTCAAACACCACTGCACTACCCTAAACACTAAAACACTACCCCAGCACGACCCCCAACACCATCCAAACATCTCTGCACTACCCTAAACCACAAAACACTACCCCCTACACTACCTAAATGCAACTGTGCTACACTAAACCCTAAAACCCTACCCCCTACACTACACAAACACCACAGCACTAACCTTAACTCTAAAACACTACCCCCAGCATGACCCCCTACACTACACAAACACCACTGTACTACCCTAAAGCCTAAATCACTACCCCCTACACTACACAAACACCACTGCACCACCCTGAACCCTAATACACTATCCCCAGCATGACCCCATACACTACACAAACACCACTGTTCTACCCTAAACCCTAAAACACTACCCTCAGCACAAACCCACAAACAGTACACAAACACCACTGCACTACCCTAAACCCGAAATCTATCCCAGTACGACCTCTTACACTACCCAAACACCACTGCACTGACCTAAACCCTAAATCTTCCCCCAGCATGACCCCCTACACTACTCAAACACCACTGCACTACCCTAAACCCTAAAACACTAACCCAGCATGACCCCTACACTACAAAAACACCACTGCTCTACCCTAAACTCTAAATCTATCCCCAGCACGACCCCCTACACTACCCAAACACCACTGCACTACCCTAAACCCTAAAACACTAACCCAGCACGACCCCTATACTACATAAACACCACTGCACTACCCTTAACCATGAAACACTACCCCCTACAGTACACAAACACCACTGCACTTCCCTAAACCCTAAAACACTACCCCCAGCATGACCCCCTACACTACCCAAACACCACTGCGCTACCATAAACACTAAACCACGACCCCTACACTAACCAAAAACCTCTGCACTATCCTAAGCCATAAAACACTATCCCTGCACGACCACGTACACTACCCACACACCACTGCACTACCCTAAAACCTAAATCTACTCCCAGCATGACCCCCTACACTACCCAAACACAACTGCACTACCCTAAACCCTAAAACACTACCCCCTACACTACACAAACACCACTGCACTACCCTTAACCCTAAAACACTACTCCAGGACGACCCTCTACACTACACAAACCCCACAGCACTACCCTAAACCTTAAGACACTACCCCTTAAACTACACACACCAATGCACTACCCTAAACCCTAATCCCTATCCCCAGCATAAACACCTATACTACACAAACACCAGTGTACTACCATAAACCCTAAAACACTACCCCCAGCACGAACCCGCAACCACTACACAAACACCACTGCACTACCTTAAACCCTAAATCTACCCCTAGCACAACCCCTACACTACCCAAACACCACTGCACTAACTTAAACCCTAAATCTACCCCCAGCACAAACCCCTACATTACCCAAACACCACTGCACTACCATAAACCCTAAAACACTACCCCCTACACTACACTAACACTGCACTACCCTAAACCCTAAATCTACCCCCAGTACGACCCCCTACACTACCCAACCACTGCACTACCCTAAAACACTACACCAGCACGACCCCCTACACTACCCAAACACCATTGCACATCCCTAAACCTTAAATCTACCCCAGCACGACCCATTACACTACCCAAACACCACTGCACTACCCCTAAACCACTACCCCAGCACGACCCCCTACACTACTGAAACACCACTGCACTACCCTAAAACCTAAATCTACACCCAGCACAGCCCCTTACACTACACAAACACCACTGCACTACCCTAAACTCTAAATATACCACCTGCACAACCCCCTACACCACACAAACACCACTGCACTACCCTAAAACCTAAATCTACACCCAGCACAGCCCCTTACACTACACAAACACCACTGCACTACCCTAAACCCTAAAACACTACCCCCAACATTACCCCCTACACTACCCAAACACCACTGCGCTACCATAAACACTAAAACACGACCCCAGCACGACCCCCTACACTACCCAAATACCTCTGCACCACCCTAAGCCCTAAAACACTACCCCTGCGCGACCACGTACACTATCAAAACACCACTGCACTGCCCTAAAACCTAAATATACCCCCTGCATGACCCCCTACACTACCCAAACACCACTGCACTACCCTAAACCCTAAAACACTACCCCTACACTACACAAACACCACTGCACTACCCTTAACCATAAAACACTACCCCAGCACAACCCCCTACACCACACCAACACCACAGCACTACCTTAAACCCTAAAACACTACCCCATACACTACACAAACACCAATGCACTACCCTAAACCCTAAAACACTACCCCCAGCATAAACACCTATACTACACAAACATCACTGTACTACACTAAACCCTAAAACACTACCCCCAGCACGAACCCGCAACCACTATCCAAACACCACTGTACTAACTTAAACCCTAAATCTACCCCCAGCACAAACCCCTACGCTACCCAAACACCACTGCACTACCATAAACCCTAGAAGACTACCCCTACACTACACTAACACCACTGCACTACCCTAAACACTAAATCTACCCCCAGTACGACCCCCTACACTACCCAAACACCACTGCATTACCCTTAACCCTAAAACACTACTGTGAGAAGTTGGCCTGGTAGGGGATGTTTCCAATTCTGGAACCACCTACTACCGGACCAAACAATCCCTTATGGTGTCTGGTTGTAAGTCAACCTTATTAGACAAGCTATCCTAGGGGTAGCATGGACTAAGCAGCCTAAAGGCTTAACTTAAGAGGTCGTGTTAAGCGAGCTGTTTTACCACATACAATCCTGTAATATCAAATGAAAGGACACCACACAAGTATATATTATAAAAATATATGTGTTTATTACTAAAAACAATCCCCAGTATTCTTTATGAATAAAGGGGCACAAGCGTTAAATCAAAAGCACTGTTTAAACATACAAGTTGCACAATTATGGATGAGGGCGGGTGGCCACTCAAACCATATACTAAACAAGTGGTATAAGAGAGGCCACTCGAACAGTGGTTAGGCCTAGGGCCTAGGGAATCGCTGGGAGCAGTCAGGACAAGCAATGCTGAAGTCGGGAATGGCCCTCGGGATTCGGGAGATGTGCGGAAAGCGCACGCATGCACCAATGTTAACCAATGGTGCGTAAAAGTCATAAAGTTAAAGTTTAAGGACACTTCCGCTGGACCTAGAGGAACAAAACTTAACACACAGACCCTAGAGATGTGCACCAGTGTGGGAACACCGGCGGAGCAAAGTTACCTCACCCACAGGAAGTGGGTGCACCGGGTCGAAGTGGCGTCGGGTTTTGACACGCAGGCTCTTGGTGCTTGAAGCTGAAAGGGCTGCAGGCGGGTTGAAGATGAAGTGTCCGGTGGAGTCCAAGGGTGGACTCAAGTTGTAGAGTACCTGAAAGCAGAGGGGACAGAGTCTGGGTCACTCAGCAGTGACCAGGGTGGAACCAGGACGGAACCAGGCAATGTCGGGCGCAATCAGGTGGTCGTCGAGGAGCTTCTCTTCGCTGTCACGTGGGCTCTTGGGCATCTGCGACGTCCAGGAGCAGGTCACGATCTGTCCGACGCAGGCTCTCACCGTCGGTGCAGTCGGCTTCAAGTTTGGAGCAAACAAGCCTTGGCAAGAGCAATCCACGCGGGACCGGAAGGTCAGAGTCGGGGCTCCTTTTCAGGGGAGCTGGTGTGGATCTGGAGCAACCAGATTCACGAGTCTTCTTTGTAGTTTCGTCGGCACAGGGACCACTAGCCAGCTGGCAAGTGACCGGGCCAACGCGTTGAGCCAAATAGAGCCAAAGGGCCCCACGCAGCACTCGTCGAGTGTGGAGGGCTGAACTTCGGCTCAGGAGCAGCTCAGGGTGGGGGCTTCTCAAACCCCGGTGCACAGCTTCGAGGGTCACTCGTGGGCTGCACGGTCAGCGTCTCGTGGTCAATTCAAGATGGCGTGCCCCACGCTTCCGGTCGCCTCCACGGGTCTCAGCTCTGCAGGGACTGTGGATCGGGCTGTTGGAAGGCAGGCAAGCTTGATCTCGTCGATCTCAGTCGCTCGAGTTCCGGCGGGAACTGCAACTAAGTAGACGTCGAGGGCTGGATGGTGCCTGCTGCTGCAGGGTGGTCACTCCTTGACCACAAGGGAGATTCTTCGGGCTTCCACGTTGAGATGGAGGTCCAAGGGTCCAGAGTTTCATTTCTAATGTTTCTTCCAGGAAATCTGATGTGCATTGGCACTGCTCCCACTCTTATTCCAATCTGGGGGGCGTGATTACCTGCTAGGTCCCCTCCTATGGGTGGGACCCAGGAAGTGGGTGGATACACCCCCTTCCTTTGATCCAGGCCGCCCTGGCACGAGGGCTGGAGTGCCCCAGAACCGGTTTGGCCGGATTATGCAAGGGGCAGCCTTGTGCGCCCCAGGCAGTGTCTGGTTTCTTTCAAACCTCCCTGCTACAATCCACTATCTCCTGTCTGGAGGGCGGTGACACCCTCCTGTGACAGGAAACCCTTTGTCCAGGACCCATCTGGTTGAGTTTCGGTCAACTGCAGGGGTCCAGACATTTGTCTGTGGCAGAGGCATCCATTTTGTGGATCTTAAGGTCTTTGGAGAAATTAACCGCATTTAAGTGAAGTAACATGTCTTACCCCTCTAGAGGGGTGGAATGCTATCCCCGTCGCCAGAACTGGCGAGGGGATAGTATTCCAAATCGTATGACACCTTACACGACATGTTTTGATAAAGCCAAACCAAAGTTGCTATTTAACCGCGAGGATTATAAGGCACTTAAGAGTATATGGTATGGCATTATCCTGAAACAGCTTAGGGAGTTGTTCCCGACAGCTGCAGACAGGCTCAGCTCATGCTAGAGCTCCATCTCACATAAAACCACGCACTCTGCCTCCAGGATTGATGAGGCCTTCCATAGGAGTGGCTCACAGGTTTACATGTGTCCAGATATAGGTTTAGATACAGGTATACTATATCTAAGCAAGGGGTGATTACACCACCTTACCCCAGCTGAGTGATCAGCCAGTTGTGTCAATTTAAGAACCAGCCAGGGGTGGCAAAAGATATGCTGCAGCCCCTGGTAGGCCTTGGTGGCCCCTATGCCCTGGGCACCTATAGTGCATTATACAGGGGCTGACAAGGAGTCCATTTCCAATTGGTATGTGCCTATAGCACATGTGTCATTAATTTAGTGAGAGAACAGCAGGCTGGGGGTCTGATCAGCAGGCCCACAGCCTCAGTAGTCGACAACCAGTGAAGCAAAAAGCAAAAATTTGGGGTGACCATAGGATAGCAGACCCTACTCTCCTACACAACCCCCCCCCCAAACGCAGGGACATTAAACTAACCTTGACCAGATAAGTCTTCATGTTCTAAGTGGAAGTACCTGGAGAGACCATCTGCATTACCATGGTCAGTCCCTGGGCGGTGCTCCACTGTAAAGTCCATCCCCTGTAGGGAAATGGACCACCTGAGCAGTTTGGGATTTTCACCCTTCATCTGATTAAGCCATAAGAGGGGCTTATGGTCTGTCTGCACCAGGAAGTGAGTTCCAAACAAGTAGGACCTCAACTTCTTTAATGCCCAAACCACAGCAAAGGCCTCCCTCTCAATGGCTGACCAACGTTTCTCTCTGGGAGTCAGCCTCCTGCTAATGAAAGCAATAGGCTGGTCTTGACCATCTTGATTAAGTTGTGAGAGCACAGCTCCCACCCCCAACTCAGAAGCATCTGTCTGAACAATGAACTGTTTGGAGTAGTCAGGACTCTTCAGGATAGGTGCAGAGCACATGGCCTTCTTCAGGTCATCAAATGCCTTTTGACAGCTAACTGTCCACTGAACCTTTTTTGGCATCTTCTTGGATGTCAAGTCATTTAATGGTGTCACTATAGACCCATAGTTTTTCACAAACTTTCTGTAATACCCAGTCAGGCCCAAGAAGGCTCTGACTTGTGTCTGGGTAACTGGAGGAGCCCAGTCCTGTATGGCCTGGATTTTGCTTTCCAGTGGCTGAACCTGGCCTCCACCTACTAGGTGGCCCAGGTATACAACCTTACTCTGCCCTATCTGGCACTTAGTGGCCTTGATAGTTAGGCCTGCCTTTTGCAGGGCCTCCAAAACTTTCTTCAGGTGGATCAGGTGATCCTCCCAGGTGGAGCTAAAGACAGCAATATCATCTAGATATGCTGCACAAAAGTCATCCAACCCAGTAAGGACTTGGTTCACCAACCTTTGGAAAGTGGCAGGTGCATTCTTCAAACCAAAGGGCATTACCACAAATTGATAATGTCCACTAGGGGTAGAGAATGCTGTTTTGGCTTTTGACTCCTCAGCTAATCTGATTTGCCAGTAGCCAGCTGTCAGATCAAATGTGCTCAGAAACTTGGCAGAAGCCAATCTGTCAATGAGCTCATCTGCTCTTGGAATGGGGTGAGCATCTGTCCTAGTGACAGCATTGAGACCCCTGTAGTCCACGCAAAATCTCATTTCTCTCTTTCCATCTTGGGTATGAGGTTTTGGCACAAGGACTACTGGGCTGGCCCATGGGCTCTCTGATGGCTCAATCACTCCAAGCTCTAACATCTTTTGCACCTCAGCCTTGATGCAATCCCTGACATGGTCAGGTTGCCTGTAGATCTTATTCTTGACAGGCAGACTGTCACCAGTGTCCACAACATGGGTACACCAGTCAGTCTGGCTGGGTGTGAGTGAAAACAAATGCCTGTGGGCCTGCAAAACTTGTCTGCAGTCCATCTGTTGCTGGTCAGTGAGGCTGCCTGCCAAGGCTACTCCATCAACTGAACCATCATCAGGGTTCTGAGAAAGCAGGTCTGGGAGAGGGTCACTCTCTTCCTCCTGTTCCCCATCTGTGGCCATGAGCAAGCTCATGTCCTCCCTGTCCACAAATGCTTTCAAGCGATTCACATGGATTACCCTGTGAGGGCTCCTGGGTGTTCCAAAGTCTACCAAGTAGGTGACTTCTCCCTTCTTTTCAATGATAGGATAGGGTCCACTCCATTTGTCCTGGAGTGCTGCTGGAGCCACTGGCTCCAGTACCCACACCTTCTGTCCTGGTTGGAACTCTACCAGTACAGCCTTTTGGTCATGCCAAGCTTTCTGCAATTCTTGGCTGGCCTCCAGGTTTTTGGATGCTCTTTCCATGTATTCAGCCATCCTGGAGCGGAGACCAAGTACATAGTCCACTATGTCTAGTTTGGGCTTTTTGAGAGGTAACTCCCATCCTTCCTTCACCAAACACAATGGACCTCTCACAGGGTGGCCAAACAAAAGTTCAAAAGGGCTGTAGCCAACCCCCTTCTGTGGGACCTCTCTGTAAGCAAAGAGCAGGCAGGGTAAAAGAATGTCCCATTTCCGCCTGAGCTTCTCTGGTAATCCTTTTATCATGCCTTTAAGGGTCTTGTTAAATCTCTCCACAAGCCCATTGCATTGTGGATGATATGGGGTGGTAAACTTATAGTTTACTCCACATTCCTTCCACATTGCTTTCAGATAGCTGGACATAAAATTGGTGCCCCTATCTGATAACACCTCCTTTGGGAAGCCCACTCTTGAGAAAACTGCAATGAGGGCTTTTGCCACCACAGGTGCTGTGGTGGTCCTCAGGGGAATAGCCTCTGGATACCTGGTGGCATGATCCACTACCACCAGTATAAACCTGTTCCCAGATGCTGTTTGGGGGTCCATTGGACCCACAATATCAATTCCAACTCTTTCAAAGGGAACCCCCACCACAGGTAGTGGTATTAGGGGGGCCTTTGTTGTGCCACCTGACTTACCACTGGCTTGGCAAGTGACACAGGAGCGACAAAACTCCTTGACATCCTCTGACATGTGAGGCCAGTGAAAGTGTGAAACAAGTCTGTCCCACGTCTTGTTCTGGCCTAAGTGTCCTGCAAGGGGAATATCATGGGCCAAGGTAAGAAGGAACCCCCTAAACTGCAGAGGTATGACCAACCTCCTGGTCATGCCAGGCTTGGGGTCTCTAGCCTCTGAGTAAAGGAGTCCATCATCCCAATACACAGTATGGGTACCTTGGGCATCCCCAGCAGCCTCAGCAGCAGCCTGCTGTCTGAGGGGTTCAAGGGAAGGGCAATCTAATTGAGCCTGCCTCAGGTCTGCCCTTGAGGGTCCCCCTGTCCCCAGAAACTCAACCTGGTCAGGTTCAAGCTCCTCAGAGACAGTCTCCTCTTGGACTGCAGAATCAGTTTCCTCTGAAACTTGATCCTCAACCTGGGGCAAGGTGGAAGGCTGAGCCTTTCCTCTCTTGCTCCTTCTCTTGGGTTGTGGTTGGTCTATTGTTTCAAGATCCACCACTGGTTCAGGAAGGCACTTCTTAGCCTGAGCCCTTGTCATGGCAAGGACATGCTCTGAAATCCCTAGCATTTCTGCATGAGTCCTGTACTCCACTTCTGACCATGCTGAGCTTTCAAGGTCATTGCCTAACAGACAGTCTACTGGTAGGTCTGCACTCACCACAACTTTCTTTAGGCCATCAACCCCTCCCCAGGAGAAGTTCACAACTGCCACACTATGGGAGGTAGTGGAGTTGCTGGCGTTGGTCACTAGGTAGCTCTCACCTAGTACAATCTGTCCAGGGTCCACAAAGTCAGGTGTCACCATCGTGACACTGGCACATGTGTCCCTGTAGGCTTGAGCCAGTTTCTCATTAATTAAGGGAGTCTGCCTGTATTTGCCCAGGTTAGTGGGGCTTACTGCAGTGGGCAACTCAATGTCCACATCATACAGGAGAACTGCCTGTGTAGGGATTCTGACTAGGCCAGATCCTACTTCAATACCCAGGGTCAACCCAGCTACACCCTTGGACTGTGTTCCACCACTGCTTACTGTACTTGGGGTTGCAGTTGCTTTAGGAGCTGTAGTGGTGGGAACTGGATTTGCCTTGGTGCACTCACTGCCCCAGTGTGAAACTGATTTGCAGGTATTACACCAAGGTGTCTTTGGACCTTTGTTCTTCTTCTTCTTGTTACCATTTTGGGAACCACCCTCCTTACTATTAGTTTGGGGGCCTGAAGACTTCTGGTCTTTTTCTTTATCTTTCTGATTCTGATTACCACCCTTCTGGTCTGTTTTCTTCTGGTCACCACCTTGGTTCTGGGGTTTCTGCTTAATCCTTGTTCTGACCCATTTGTCTGCCTTCTTTCCCAATTCTTGGGGAGAGGTCAGATCAGAGTCAATAAGGTATTGATGCAACAGCTGGTTTGTACAGTTATTAAGGATCTGTTCTCTCATTATAAGATTGTACAATCCTGTATAGTCTGAAACTTTACTTCCCTGCAACCAACCCTCCAAAGCCTTAGTGGCACACTCAACTAAATCAGTCCAGTCTTGAGTCTGTGCTTTTTGGGTGTCTCTGAACAACAACCTGTATTGTTCAGTGGTTAGGCCAAACCCTTCAATAAGAGCACTCTTCAAAACAGAGTAGTTTTTGGCATCCTCAGGTCTAACTGTGAGGAGCCTGTCCCTCCCTTTCTCAGAAAAGGAGTACCATAAAATTGCAGCCCACTGATCTTGAGGAACCTGCTGTACCATGCAGGCTCTCTCCAGAGCAGTCATCCATTTGTGGATGTCATCCCCTTCTTTAAAGGGGGGCACAATTTTTGTCAGGTTTCTATTGTCATAGCCCCTGTCTTTTTCTCTTGGAAAATTGCTGCCACCAGTGGCATCTAAGCCACTTAATTTCTGCTCTCTTGCCAAGGTAAGTCTAGCTTGAGCCAAGGTAAGTTTAGCTTGAGCCAGGGCTACCTCCTCCCTCTCTATCTGGAGTCTGACAGCCCTCATTCTGGCCCTATGCTCAGTCTTTTGAGAGGCAGTCATACCTCTCTCAGATTCTCTGGAGGCACTAGAAATATGAGAGTCCCCTGAGGGAGATCTCACTCTTCTGTTGCCTGGGAGAATAAGACTGTGGGATCTGGGGAGGTGCTGGCCCTCTCCATTTCCCAGTAGGTTTAAATTGGCCTGGCTAAGCCTGGCAAATCCAACCTGGCTACCCTCCTGACCCTGGTCTTCTGTGTCCTCAATCTCTGAGTCCTCATCCACCTCTTCTCCTTCTTCCTCCTGAGGGGTACCAGTTACAGCTGGGTTCTCTCCATCTCCTGACCTTAGGGGAATTCCCTTCGCCCTTTCTAAGTCATCCTGTTCTAGAATGGCTATCAGGATTGGACAGGTGGGGCTTCTGCCCCTTTTTAACCCTCTTGATTTGCACAAGGCAACCAAGTCCTTTCGGGTTAGCTTGTCATAGCTGGAAGTTGCCTGGGTAAGGTCAACTGTCACAGGAGTAGACCCTGAGGCTTTTCCAGTGTCAGACATGACTCTAGTGTGGTGTAAGTGATGCACCTACCTACACTAAGTGTTTTCCTACTGTACCTTACTAGTGAGTTGTAGTCAGGGTGTGCTAATCCCTTCAACCTACAACTACTAAGTTCAGTAGAACTTAATATGCTAAGCTTTTGATTTTATATGTACCTAGAGGTACTTGATGTGATCTTTCAATTTGATACAAAGATTGCAATGGTAAAACAACAGCAAGCTCAAATCCGCACCGCTGCTCACCAATGTGAGAAGTTGGCCTGGTAGGGGATGTTTCCAATTCTGGAACCACCTACTACCTGACCAAACAATCCCTTATGGTGTCTGGTTGTAAGTCAACCTTATTAGACAAGCTATCCTAGGGGTAGCATGGACTAAGCAGCCTAAAGGCTTAACTTAAGAGGTCGTGTTAAGCGAGCTGTTTTACCACATACAATCCTGTAATATCAAATGAAAGGACACCACACAAGTATATATTATAAAAATATATGTGTTTATTACTAAAAACAATCCCCAGTATTCTTTATGAATAAAGGGGCACAAGCGTTAAATCAAAAGCACTGTTTAAACATACAAGTTGCACAATTATGGATGAGGGCGGGTGGCCACTCAAACCATATACTAAACAAGTGGTATAAGAGAGGCCACTCGAACAGTGGTTAGGCCTAGGGCCTAGGGAATCGCTGGGAGCAGTCAGGACAAGCAATGCTGAAGTCGGGAATGGCCCTCGGGATTCGGGAGATGTGCGGAAAGCGCACGCATGCACCAATGTTAACCAATGGTGCGTAAAAGTCATAAAGTTAAAGTTTAAGGACACTTCCGCTGGACCTAGAGGAACACAACTTAACACACAGACCCTAGAGATGTGCACCAGTGTGGGAACACCGGCGGAGCAAAGTTACCTCACCCACAGGAAGTGGGTGCACCGGGTCGAAGTGGCGTCGGGTTTTGACACGCAGGCTCTTGGTGCTTGAAGCTGAAAGGGCTGCAGGCGGGTTGAAGATGAAGTGTCCGGTGGAGTCCAAGGGTGGACTCAAGTTGTAGAGTACCTGAAAGCAGAGGGGACAGAGTCTGGGTCACTCAGCAGTGACCAGGGTGGAACCAGGATGGAACCAGGCAATGTCGGGCGCAATCAGGTGGTCATCGAGGAGGTTCTCTCCGCTGTCACGTGGGCTCTGGGGCATCTGCGATGTCCAGGAGCAGGTCACGATCTGTCCCACGCAGGCTCTCACCGTCGGTGCAGTCGGCTTCAAGTTTGGAGCAAACAAGCCTTGGCAAGAGCAATCCACGCGGGACCGGAAGATTGCTTCTCACTCGGACCAGGAAGGTCAGAGTCGGGGCTCCTTTTCAGGGGAGCTGGTGTGGATCTGGAGCAACCAGATTCACGAGTCTTCTTTGTAGTTTCATCGGCACAGGGACCACTAGCCAGCTGGCAAGTGACCGGGCCAACGCGTTGAGCCAAATAGAGCCAAAGGGCCCCACGCAGCACTCGTCGAGTGTGGAGGGCTGAACTTCGGCTCAGGAGCAGCTCAGGGTGGGGGCTTCTCAAACCCCGGTGCACAGCGTCGAGGGTCACTCGTGGGCTGCACGGTCAGCGTCTCGTGGTCAATTCAAGATGGCGTGCCCCACGCTTCCGGTCGCCTCCACGGGTCTCAGCTCTGCAGGGACTGTGGATCGGGCTGTTGGAAGGCAGGCAAGCTTAATCTCGTCGATCTCAGTCGCTCGAGTTCCGGCGGGAACTGCAACTAAGTAGACGTCGAGGGCTGGATGGTGCCTGCTGCTGCAGGGTGGTCACTCCTTGACCACAAGGGAGATTCTTCGGGCTTCCACGTTGAGATGGAGGTCCAAGGGTCCAGAGTTTCGTTTCTAATGTTTCTTCCAGGAAATCTGATGTGCATTGGCACTGCTCCCACTCTTATTCCAATCTGGGGGGCGTGATTACCTGCTAGGTCCCCTCCTATGGGTGGGACCCAGGAAGTGGGTGGATACACCCCCTTCCTTTGATCCAGGCCGCCCTGGCACGAGGGCTGGAGTGCCCCAGAACCGGTTTGGCCGGATTATGCAAGGGGCAGCCTTGTGCGCCCCAGGCAGTGTCTGGTTTCTTTCAAACCTCCCTGCTACAATCCACTATCTCCTGTCTGGAGGGCGGTGACACCCTCCTGTGACAGGAAACCCTTTGTCCAGGACCCATCTGGTTGAGTTTCGGTCAACTGCAGGGGTCCAGACATTTGTCTGTGGCAGAGGCATCCATTTTGTGGATCTTAAGGTCTTTGGAGAAATTAACCGCATTTAAGTGAAGTAACATGTCTTACCCCTCTAGAGGGGTGGAATGCTATCCCCGTCGCCAGAACTGGCGAGGGGATAGTATTCCAAATCGTATGACACCTTACACGACATGTTTTGATAAAGCCAAACCAAAGTTGCTATTTAACCGCGAGGATTATAAGGCACTTAAGAGTATATGGTATGGCATTATCCTGAAACAGCTTAGGGAGTTGTTCCCGACAGCTGCAGACAGGCTCAGCTCATGCTAGAGCTCCATCTCACATAAAACCACGCACTCTGCCTCCAGGATTGATGAGGCCTTCCATAGGAGTGGCTCACAGATTTACATGTGTCCAGATATAGGTTTAGATACAGGTATACTATATCTAAGCAAGGGGTGATTACACCACCTTACCCCAGCTGAGTGATCAGCCAGTTGTGTCAATTTAAGAACCAGCCAGGGGTGGCAAAAGATATGCTGCAGCCCCTGGTAGGCCTTGGTGGCCCCTATGCCCTGGGCACCTATAGTGCATTATACAGGGGCTGACAAGGAGTCCATTTCCAATTGGTATGTGCCTATAGCACATGTGTCATTAATTTAGTGAGAGAACAGCAGGCTGGGGGTCTGATCAGCAGGCCCACAGCCTCAGTAGTCGACAACCAGTGAAGCAAAAAGCAAAAATTTGGGGTGACCATAGGATAGCAGACCCTACTCTCCTACAACTACCCCCAGCATAAACACCTATACTACACAAACACCACTGTACTACACTAAACCCTAAAACACTACCCCAGCACGAACCCGCAACCACTACCCAAACACCACTGCACTAACTTAAACCCTAAATCTACCCCAGCACAAACCCCTACACTACTCACACACCACTGCACTACCATAAACCCTAAAAAATGACCCCTACACTACACTAACACCACTGCAGTACCCTAAACCCCTAAATCTACCCCCAGTACGACCCCCTACACTACCCAAACACCACTGCACTACCCTAAACCCTTCTAAACACTAGGGGATTCAACAAACTTCATTTGGTTTTATAGAAGAAATAACCCATAAAAGTCATACAAAGGATGCCCAGTCTGCAATTTTTTAGTCAGCCCCTGACATGACCCCTGGCAATGGGTTGGGCACAGGAGGCACTAAGAGGAAGCGCCCCTCAGTTGGGGGCCCTTGTAAACGCAGAAAGAACATTGGATCACAGTCATCTTCAGCAGTCCACCCAGTAGCTGCCTTGCTGTCAGCACTTAGAACTAAAATGGAACCCATCCTACTCCGACTTTCTGCACTGGAAAGCAACCTGTCTGCACTGATAGCTGCTTGCAAAGGGATCGTGCCCTTCTATCCACAAGTATCCCCCCTACAAGGCCTACGATCTCGACCACCATTTTCAGTCCCAGTGGTAATGGCACTGGGGCAGGGGACAGAGCAGTGTCTATCACGAAGCAGCCTAGTCACATGGTAGGAGATACAACGCCACCTATTATGCCCAGGACTGACCCTCAGCACCATCCAGCCAACCGGAGGGGGGCAGTGGGGCACCCTGAACCCAATTTCTCCTCAGTCTCGGCAATCGCAGGGTTTCAAAGTGGGCGGATTGTACAGTTCCGATGATAGGTGGGAAGGGCTGGAAGCCATGCCCCCCGGGGACTAGAATAACTGTTCTCCTAGTTTGGGCTCTCTTCATCTCCTACCTGAGTCCACTCCACTTGATGTTGTGTTAGCTAGAGTACCATGCCTCAACCCCGGGACCAAGGAAGACTTTTACCAGCTGAACAATAAGGTGGTGCACTGGCTCAATTCCAACATTGCCCCTGGGCTTAGGGTGGAAAACCAAATTCTCATGGTGCGCCGTACACAGTGGGTTGGTAGCACCAAGAAATCCTGGCTAGGGGACTGCCTCATCATCAATTTTAACAATCCAGTCATGGTAAACCGAATCTTAAGCACGGTTGCCCAGTCTAACTACAAGTGTTGGAACTCAGCAATCTTGACACTCCCGCTGGGATACTTCTACAGACTAAATTATTACCAACTACAGTCCCAGCGCGAGCGGCTCCAAGAGGTGGGCCATAGGGGTTGCGCAGAGGGGATGATAAGGGTAAGCACAGCAAATAGGTTTACTCCTCTGAGCTCATTGGAAGATTGCAATTGACGATGTGTGGGTCCCTCGGACCCTGTGGCACCCGCATCCCAGGGAAATGTATTGCCCCCGGAACAGGTATTGAGTGTGAATGGAGGGTGTAATGCCCACGCTGTTGGCAGCCCGATGTGGATCTGCTCCATATGCTTTGGTCTTGCACCTCCCTTCAAGGCTACTGGAGAGAGGTCGCTGCAACTCTGGCGCAGTGTAGCGACACCTCCTTCAGAGACCTAGGTTTAATAACTGCCAAGCACTTAATTACAAAACGGTGGAAGCAGAAATGAACGGCTGGATAAGCTCACTTAAAATATGGGCACAGGTAGAGAGTACAGCGCTACACAGGGACAAAACGGCAGGGCTCCGCAAGTGCCCCATAGCGCAACAATGGGACACCATACTTACGGCCTTCAGAAATGGAGTAAACGGGGAGGGCAATGACACTGAGCCAGCGACCCCATGATATACTAATTGAAGTTTCCGGGCGGCGGGGCTAGAGATAGCGGTGGATGCCTATCGCTTTGCACTAGATGATACCCCGTGGGGGACGTCTGATGTATTGGGGGCCCTGTTCTTTCCTGCCCCGATGCCTAGTGCTCTGACATTAGCCCCCTACACATACATGAGTCCGAGTTGAGTCCCAATGAGTCTCCAAGTAGTTATTCGTGCAATAACTCTCACTCCCTGCTCTGCCCTCCACCTCCCTCACCCGGGCTCTCACTCCCTGCTCTGCCCTCCACCTCCCTCACCCGGGCTCTCACTCCCTGCTCTGCCCTCCCACCTCACCCAGCTCTCAGTTCCTGCTGTCCTCCCCCTCCCATCCCCTCTCCCCTGTGCAGTCAGCCTGGCTGACACAGCCTCCAGGGCACCCCAGTACTTAACAGGTCTTTAAACGACCATTTGTTTGTTAATGAGGCTTTGTTCACCTCTTAGCGCCCCTGCAGCTCCACTCTTGACTGTGGCTGGAATCGCCCGGGCCCCCACAGAGCAGTGTCTCTGACTCGCACTGCTGCTCTCCGAGGTGTTTGCTGAAGTTAAAAAAAAAAACACACAGGTGCGATGTCTCAAGCTCCGCGGGCCGCCACTGAAGGCTTGCCGGGCCGCTACTGGCCCGCGGGCCGTACTTTGAGTACCCCTGGTCTAGATATAGCAGCGACAGCCGTACCCTTTGACATAGATAATTATTCTGCTGTATTACAGAACCTACAAGAGACCCGAGACAGTCTTGCAAAGGAACATTTGCCCTCCACATCTGGAGCTGAAGCTGCTCTACAGATTCCGGTAGTTGGCTGGCTATCCCCAGTCGGTGCCCTGGTCCAAGAGAAGGTGGAGAACAAGAAAGAGTTTGGCCCCCCTTATCGTGCACCAATTCCAGTGCTTGGCGTGCAGGGCACTAGAACAGTCATTTTACCACCACTTCCTGGGCGCAAGGGAAACAGGTACATTTCCATTGACAATGTCAAACTACAACGAGTGGCTGAATCGTCTTAGTATGACTCCTGATGTCTCTTGTCCAGCAATGCTGAGAAATTCTGTTTTGGCCTCGGCTGACACCAACAGGACTGACTTTGCAATAGAGATGTCCACAGTCACTAATCCGTGATACTGAGTATACCTATCCCACAGATGTGTCGTTGCCTGGGGTGCAGACAAGTCCAGTTGACCAGTCACGTTTTTCATTTGACTCTGACTCCATAACATCGAGTCTACCATCGAGGTTTTCTATTTTTGTTACTTGGTTTATGTTAGATTTGGGGGTCTCTGGTTGGCACATGTAGATACTTGTGACAAGCAGGTACCCTCTCCTCTAGTCAAGACAAGGGGATTACCCCCCCTTAAATAACCCCTGCTCACCCTCTAGGTAATGTGGAGCGAGCAGTCAAGGCTATTTCAGAGGCGTTGTAAGTTAAGCAGTTGTGACCACAAACAGTAACCCAGTGACAACACAACAAATGGACACCGCACAGGTTTTATATTAAAAATAAGTAGACTTTATATAGAATTACCACAAGACCAATAAACAACAAAAATACACACTATGATTACTTTAGGATGGTAGATTTAAGCTTAGTTCAGTTCAGTTCTTCGATGCGACACTCTGCGTCAATGTACCTTAAGGTGCGTTGCGCTTCCACGACAAGCAATGTCGCAGCGATGGGAAATGCGGCAAAGTTCAGGTGCAAAGAAATAAAGACGTGAAGATCTTCCAGATGCGGCACGCTTCTCAGGGGTTATGAGAAGCTTGTGGTAAATAAATAATTAATTACCGGTACTATTTTTCTATACATTAACTAAAACAGATAGCTCAATAAATAAGAGGCAGGATCCGTGATATCTGAGTCAGAATGGCTTTAATCGGATGGCTCGAGCCTAAAGACCATGAAGTGGCATGCAATGGAATAGAATGGCAGCTGCAACGTCTCATTAACAGTACATAGTATATATAGTAAAACAGTATAATTGCATTACATACAGTAGGCGTAACAAGTGACAAACGTAAGATAAGAACATATGGGCGTACAAAGAAGGCGTGCACAGGGCGTGCACGTAGACATGTGATGAAAACGTCACAGAAGTGTCATAAATGGGTGGATACATGGAGGGGGCTACCTGGCCAGCTGGAACCTTTAACCTACTGGTGCGCGCAAACGGGCCATGACGTGTAACTGGGGAGAGCTGGGGGCTCTGACTTCTGCGCTAAAAGAGGAGACTAAAGTCTGGGATGTCAGGACGACATGTACCTATAGCATATCTGGTATCTCGTGTTTGGAGTACATGTTGATTGAATCGAAATGTCATCAGGGCAAAGGCTACTTGACACTAAGGCTGGTGCATGCATATATTCTACATGTATTGCGTGTGCTATGAATCTTCTATGGATATTAATTCAGTAATTCTCTTGCATGGAGACAGGAAGACTAGACTATAGCTGAAGATGTTTATGCGGTTCGTTAGCTTAGGAATGTGAAGCCGGGGAGCTGAACTGATAACTAGAGGCATAACATATCCTTGGCAGACAGGCAGGCAGGCCAGGCCGGGCACCGCGCTGCTTGGCAGAAAGTAAGCGAAGGGTCAGGGATGCGGGAGGGGCTGTATCGCTCCTTGGAGTGGTTTCAGGAGACTGGAGCTTGAATCTGGTGTCCGGGCCCTTTGAGGCCTAGAAACGGGGACAACTCGATGAATTAACGTGCACAATGTAAAACGTTGGCAACATAGGCCTAATACTCGTTGCTTTCACGAGGACTGGAAACTGGCATACCAACGTTGGACACAACTATAATTGCGTCTTTATTCGTCAAGGGGGAACATATGCATATCGATCATGCACATATAACATATAATGGGGAACACGTAGGGACACATGACAAGGCAAAATTCAATTTTCCTCATTCCCTCCTTGTGCCCTACGTTTCCTTCAGGAAACATCAATATTCATGATACCATCTATCTGTTCATATAGCATCATTTGCTCGTCTCGAATCTTCTTGGAATGGGACTTAGGACTAGGAATACAAGAGGTAGCGCACAAGCCGCAAATCGCAGGACCACATTGTAAACATAGACAACAACTGAATATGATCATTACTACTATTCCGAGGAATGACAATACTTTCCATCCCCAGGCAGATATTATACTCCAGAGCCAACCGGACCATGTCCAGGTGCCTGGCTTCTGGTGTAACTGATGGGCTATTTTATGAAGTCTGGTTATAGCTGAATAAACAGACGGTGCGTTATTAGGAATGAAAATGCAACAACTAGATCCGATGACTCTACAAGCTCCGCCCCTATCGGCCAGTATGACGTCAAGGACAAGACGATTTTGAAGGACAACAAATCTCATAGCAGATTGTTCTTCAGTTAAGTTACCTAGAGCGGAAGTAGTCTCATTCACTACTGCTTCAAGGGTTCTGGTTAGCCTACGTATTAGTTTACTATTCTGGACAGGACCTATGAAGAAAAAGAAACCTTTATTGAAGTCTGTATACTGTTCTAAGGCAGTTTCAGTTTGATCGACAATCGGGGACTCAGTCTCCCGTCTATGTCTAACGTGTACTAGATGTGTATTTCTGTGATAATCGGATGGGGCTAGAAAAACTGGTGGCAGTAGGAAGGCAATGTAACATGTTCCATCCCAATCTAGGGGCAGACGTACATATGCGGTCTGACCACATACAAAATACGAATGACGTGAGGCTTTGAAAGTAGATTTCCCACTGTCACTATACTCGACCACAGTAGTACAATCACTATGTCCTAGATGTACTGAACCATTCTTTCTGACACATAATTCGCCTTTCACTGGTAGGACTGTAATAGCAGGCAAATCTGGAGTAGTCTCGGACTGAACATTCAAAACCATGAAATTCGAGGAATAATTACCTAGATCATATACTTCATTTTCTAGATCTAACCCTGTTCTATGGGAAAGTCCTTCCTTGTCTGGGAAACATGTTCTATTCAAAAGGGACTTATCGTCTGAGGATGATGTTATCGTAAACCATGCTCCACACGAACCATTGTGTGAAAACGGATAGGGAAAGAGTGGCAGAATTCCCTTCGGTGTCTGGAAAGGGGGGAGTCGACCACACACCCAACAATTAGTGGCATTGCTAGTCTGGTGTGAATAGTGTAACATTCGGATAAAAGTATTGTTGCGCATGGCAAGTCTGTAGGATAACTCGTGAGGAGGTAGTTCACTAAAAGTGTGCTCTACTGTATCATTAGAAGACAAATGTACATGTGAATCAATAGGAGGAAAATATACATGTAAAACATAACTTATGCATGTAACCATAAGACTCAGAAATAACATAAACAGTAACGTGATTACGCATCTGCTGCGCAAATTTTTACAATAACGTATTTTCTTGGAGTTTCGACTAACTCTCTCACTATGGGGGTCTATCTCATACATGTCAGGAACCTGTCTAACCGCTTCACCCGAGAGGGACTTAAACAATTAAACTGTCTGACTTGCTAGACCTCAATTTCATTTTATACTCCTGCTGCGGAGTTTTCTCTAACAGGGGGAGTTTAGAGTCAGTATCTGGGCAGTCCTTGAAAAAAGTCTTTGGACGGAGTCCATGAAAACGTTTAACGTGACTGGAGTGGAGCCATCCTTTGCGGCCCTCCACTTTAATCGCGGTCCTTGTGGTCATCAGAACAAGCTTCGGCTCCTTCCAGCGGGGCTCCAGCGGACTTGAACGATCAAAATTCCGGATCAAAACCAGATCACCTGGAACGACCTCGTGCGGTTTCACCTGGGTGTTGTCTGGAAAAGCAGCCGCAACCTGTGAACGACAAGAGAGTAGTGCAGACATCAAGGAAGCCAGGTAATCTGTCAGCATATTACTGTCAACATCAGTTATTTTACGTGGCATTGGTGTACCCCACATGTTCGGGGGACGACCGAAAACAACCTCGAAAGGTGACAGACCTGAACGGGAGTGAGCGACCATTCTCATGTAAAAAAGGGCGACTGGCAGAGCTACCATCCAATCTACGCCTTTTTCTGCGCAAACCTTTGCAATGCGGATTTTCAGAGTCTGATTATGTCTCTCGACGAGGCCAGCTGCCTCGGGGTGTCGTACACAATGGAACTTCCACTGGTACCCTAACAGAAGAGATACTTGTTTCATGAGTTCGGATGAGAATGGCTGGCCGTTGTCTGAATACACGACCCTGGGCAAACCATAGCGGGGAAAAAACTCACGAACCAACTGCCTGGCAGTGGTCGCGGCAGTGTAATCTGGGACTGGATATGCTTCTGTCCATCTGGACAAAGCGCATACAACTACGAGGACATACTTGAAACCTCGGCATCGATCCATCTGAATATAATCCATCTGGAGGACTTCAAAAGGGTGGTCAGGAGGATGGAATCCACCTTGTTCCACCGGAACACCTTTACCTGGATTGAACTGACAACATATCATGCAGGTACATACTTTCTGTTTGGCTGCTGCTCGTAAATGCTTGTTAAACCAAATATTCTGGATACTGTCTAACATGGCTTTCTCTCCTAAATGTGCTGGACTATGTGCGGTATTAATAATGACTTGAACCATAGAGTCGGGGAGAAACCATGTGGCTTTTCCCTTCGTCAACCATCCTTGATCTGTCTGGACCCCTCCTTGTTCAGACCATTTCTTGATTTCGTCTGGGGTAGCATGTGACTGTATGTCTAGTACATCTCGTGTAGGGTCCTTAACTGTCATACAAGTAGTCAGATCTGGAATATCTGTCTTTGTCGTGTTAACTGGAGTGTCTGGAGTCTGAGCTGTAAGCTTGGCTGTTCGATCTGCTAGATCGTTACCTTGAGAAATGGTGTCAGTGGCTTTCGTATGTGCTTTGCACTTCATAATGGCAATGGCTTTCGGTAAATGTATTGCTTCTAACAGAGCTTGAATGAGGGGGCCATGCTGAATCTTGGCTCCATGAGAGGTCATGAAACCTCTTTCTTGCCAGAGTACTCCAAAGTCGTGTACGACTCCGAATGCATAACGTGAATCTGTATATATGTTTACTTTCAGGTTCTTAGCTCGAATGCAGGCTTGGGTCAGAGCAATGAGCTCTGCTGCTTGAGCAGACAGGGTCTCAATACGATGTGTTTCTATAACTTCAGTTTCAGTAGTCACTGCATACGCGGCTACTAGTTCTCCTGTACTTGTTCTCATACATGAACCATCCACATAAAGTGTCAAGTCGGGGTCAGGTAATGCAATGTCTGTCAAGTCTTGTCTTGGCTTAGTCATGATGTTAATAACTTCCACACAGTCATGTGTGGCAGGATTCGATGTAATCGAAGGTAACAGTGTAGCAGGATTTAAAATATTGCAGCGTCTGATTTCTATGTGTGGCTGAAACAGTGTCAGTTCATAACCTGTTAATCGTGCAATTGTCAAGTGCTGAGTCTGTGTTCGGTTTAAAAGAACTTCCACGGAGTGTGGAACTTGTACTGTCAGGGAGTGTCCTAACACTATGGAATCACTTTGTCTGATAGCTAGAGCTGTGGCTGTAACTGACTTGAGGCACGCAGGCAGAGCCTGGGCTACTGGATCTAATGTGCTAGAGAAATAAGCACAAGGCTTGTGTTGTCCTGCTTGATCTTGTGTGAGGACAGATAATGCTGTACCATCACGTTCAGTAACAAAAAGTGTAAAAGGCTTACTGTAGTTTGGTGTCGCTAACACAGGTGCATTACATAAAGCTTTCTTTAACTCATTAAAAACAAGTGTATGTTCCTGGGTCCAAGGGAGGACAGTCGATGTCGCTGCCTCCTGTGTCGTTAACTGTATCAGTGGTTTGGCTAGATATGCATACTGAGGAATCCATTGTCTGCAGTAAGAAGTGAGACCGATAAAAGCTCGTACCTCCTTCTGTGTCTTGGGCTGTGGAAGATGTGCTATTAACTGGATACGGTCTGGTGTCAACTGTCTACCCCTCTTGGACAGTAAGTGTCCAAGGTATACCACTTGCTGGACACAGAATTGCAGTTTCGAAGGGGACACCTTGTGCCCCATCTCGGCCAGAAAATACAAGACTGTAAGTGACGCACGTTCGCAGTCACGTTCTGTACGGGCTGTGATTAATAGATCATCGACGTACTGGAGCAGGGCAGTGTCAGTTGGCATGTGAATACTGTCTAGTTGTCTTTTAAGTGCTTGACTGTAAATACTAGGACTTTCTGTGAAACCTTGAGGAGCTCGTGTGAATTTATAGCTTCTTCCATTTAAACAGAATCCGAAAAGAAACTGGCTGTCTGGATGAATGGGGACACTAAAGAATGCATTCTTGAGATCAATAACAGTAAAGAACGTAGCTTCAGAATCAATGGCTGTCAATAGGGAAGAGATATCTGGAACCACAGGGTACTGGGGTATGATACATTTATTAAGTTCTCGAAGATCAATCACTAATCGATAAACCGGAGGTGCATTTGGATCTGTACGTTTAAGAATTGGAATGATAGGAGAATTACATACATTGGAGTCAGTTTCTACAACCACTCCTTGAGCAATGAGCTCGTCAATAATTTTCGATAAGGCTGCTACAGCCTCGGGTGGCAATTTGTACTGTCGGATTCGTGGTAATACAACACCTTGTTTCAGAGTGACACGATAGGGTGTAATGTGCATACAACCTACATCAGTTGGACCTTGCGCCCATAAATGCTGTGGTACATTCAGTAATCTTGGATCAAAATCACGTAACACATAATGACCTTTAAAATCACGTAAAACAATCTCACTCCTTCTGGGGAACAACATATTACCGCTCCTAATTCTTTCAATGTTTTAATACCAAGTAAATTTTCAGGACATGATTTCGTGAGTAACAAGTCTGTAGTTCGGGACAATGGACCAACTTCTAGGGAAACTGGTTTCGATATTTCATTAACAATAGGCTTTCCTGAAAATCCCAGGGAAACGTTTCTTGAGCCTGAGAGTGGAGCCCCTGGAACCTCGTCATGACTGATGGTAGTCCTACTTGCCCCTGTATCAATCAGAAACTTTCTGTCTTTCCCTAAACCTCGATGAGAGGCAAGCCAACCTCCCTCTCTAGGCTGTTTCATGAATACTGCTGATATTCTGGATAATCTGACTGTGCGTACTGGTACATCTGTTGTGTAACGTGTTGTGTGGCAGCTATAGGCTGCGGTACTGTAACTGTCTGTTGTGCGTTCTGCGGTGGCTGGGAATTCTGCGGGACATGTTCTTGTCTAGGAGGACGTGGTCTCTCTTTTGTCTTACCTGTAGCTATGTTGTGTTTCAGAACTGCACATTTGTTTATATAATGACCTGGCTGTTTACAGTAATTGCAGGTCCCTTTAACAGGAGCTGCAGAATGACTAGTATGATTCGGACCCCTCTTCTGACTATCTGGTTGAACAGACTGTGCAACTAGTACTTTCATTTTCGTGTCTTTCATACGTCTCCTCTCGTGTTCTTGCTCTTCCCTGATTCTGTTCTGGTGATATTGTAGCATCTGGAGCATTTGAGATGGGGTATTAGCTTGCCAAGTACTTTCGACTTTCAATACTCTATTCTTGACTTGCGGTAAAGAATTCTCAACTAGTTTGGTAACAAATAGATGTGGATACGACTCGCTACTTGTTTTCAGACCGCTATTAATAATGAAACATTTCTCAAATCTGGAATAAAAATCACTAGTGTCTTCGTCTTGTTTCTGTTTACAGGCTGAGATGGCATCCCAATCTTCCTTTTTCGTGGCTAGTAATCTAGGCAAGACCTGTATTAACAGTTCGGGCAACTCTTTGGCTTTATCCCCAAGACCAGTACCTGGGACTCGTGCATTATCTTCGGTCTCTAATGCGGTCCAATCTATCTTTTTCTCTCCCACCTCCCATTCTTTTTCTTTAAGTTTTTCATATATGCCCGCAGGCAACAGGACCTTTAACATTTTTATGATATCAGGATACGTGTATTCTCCCATACGGAGCATGTCTTTTAATTCTCGGTGGAACCCTGCTGGATCTTTATCGTGACAGGGTATTAACTTTTTCATTTCTAGTAGTTCTATTTTCGTGATAGGGGTGTAAACAAATACTCGTTCAAGATTACCCCCCGCTCCCTTAACTGGATGCACTTCTCGTAACGGATTCTGTCTGTCTATGTAGAACGGAGGTGAAACAGGAACAAAATGCGGAGTCAAGAACGTTCTGTATTTGTGGCGCTGTTCTAAAATGACACTAATTAAATCGGTACCTAGACCTTTCCATCTGTTTAGGAGTAACTCGTTCAATACAGTATATAAGGGACCTGGATCAGAATGCTGACTCTCGTACAGTGTGATGAGGTGCTGGATCATGTACACACCCACCAGTCGCTGCTCGGCTGGGGGCAGTTTCAGAAACATTTGGGCCACTACTTCGTCTGGAAACGTGGCAGAATCACTAACCCATCGGACTGCTGATCGGGCTAGTTCTTGTTCATGCATGGTACTAAGTTCACTGTAACCTATTCGTAATTTCAGAACTTTATCGGTAGCCTGGAATACTTGTTCAAGAGAACACTGTTCTGGTACAGGAGGAGGAAAAGCTTTCTTGTAATCTAGGCGTGAATGTCTATCTGAAAGTCTCGTTCTACCTACATACGCTATTCTAGTGGGAATCTCGCTGTCTACCTCTTCGTCTGAAGAGTCATTCTCTTTCTCGGCTACTCTCATTTCTTCCTCCTTTTGGTGTATACTTATAATTTCTTTACGAATCCTTTTGTACATAGATTCTACACAATTTTGTGTTCTGTGTTTTCCTTCTGCTATATTGTCACTCCATCTTGTCAGGACTTTCATATCTTCCTTGTTTTTGTCAGGATAATCCTGTTCTCTTATTAAACAATTTATCAGAAATTGCAAAATCATGCCTTGAATCTCGACTTTCCTGTGTGCCATAGCTTCGTGAATACTTTCTGGATTCTCCCCTGTTTGAATAAAGTGGTATATTCTGTCTAGGTGTGGTTCCATATTTGATATGGTAACCAAGAAGCTTGCAACTCGTCGTAAACTTATGGAATATATTAACATGCTATCTTCACCTGGCACGGGATCATATCTACAATCAGGTCCGCACTCTGTAAGATACTTTCTGAGGGCGTCATACGTAGCCAGCTTTGGCGTACGCTGTAACGCTACATCTCTCAGCGTCCGTCGCCTTGTTTGAGGCGGGGTAGTAGGAGCACCTCCCCCTGCCCCTCCTGAACTGGAATCGTCAATTAATACTGGATGTGCGGCTGCTGGTAACGTGACTGGTACAGTAGGGATACGTAATGTGGGTTGATCCTGGGGGACCGGCGCATGGACAGGACCAACGACTGGAGGCACAGGAATTACATTATTAACAGGGGGCTGGACTTGAACTTGGACTGGCGGGGTAGGATCTGTATTAGCATATTCTGGGACAGTGTCATCTAAATAGAAAGAAAAATTTCGGCTGCAGTCGGTTTATGACGCAGCTTAGTCGGAACCAAGGGTGGCGGTAAATTATGGAGTGTTTCCGGGGTCGCCTTCGGCAAACCCTCGGCGAGAAGAGGATACATACCTTTAATAAGGGCATTTCTCTGTCTGTCTGACTGTTCTGCTCTAACTCGTTCACCTTCTTCTAGTAGTTCCCTTTCTTGGGCTTTTTCTGAGGATTCCCTACTTAATTCTGCTTTTCTGAATTCTTTCTCGGTTCTTTTATGAGATTCTTTACGCCATAACTCTATGGCATCTTTCTGGGACTGTCTGGCTTTCTTTTTCCATAATGCTTCTTCTACTCTCATGATGCACTCGGCATCCCATGTTCCTGAAACAGGCCATCTATATTTCTCTTCGAGATGCTTGGTGTAATCAACCCATAAATCTAGATACAGTATGGCATCTAAGCCATGCTTATGATACATGAAATGTCCAGGACTGTCCCTGGGAGGGACAGGAACTGATTCTTCGAGTAACCCTTTTCTGGTTTTTATCTGACGTAATTTCGAAAACAGCGGCATATTTGAACCGTACTTGAACTTGAACACAATACACAATGAACACAGTAATGAATAGCAAAACAATCATTCATACCACGACATCAAGAACACATTAATAACAGTTCGAACAGAATACTACCTGATACATTGAAAACACAATACTTGAATTTCTCGAGAATGGACTTACTAGAATTACTGGATGCACTGCTAAAACAGTACAGAACATACCGGTCTCCTAAAGAGACACGTCATACCGTATCCACCTAGGTGAACACGTCGGACCGGATCTGTGTACCCAAACCCGTCGGACCGGGCACAAATTAATGAACACCCGTCTAGATACCCCCCAGCAACGGTACTCACCGGGAAGCAAACTGAAGGCCTCGGACTGGACTGGACTGCTACGACGTCTGGTTACTGCTACGCACTACGCATGCGCCTCGGGCTTCGGGCTTCGGTTACAGGTGGGCCTCCGGATACCTCGGACCTTGCTCTCTCGGCTTGGGCTCTGGTCGGAACGACCCGCCTTCCTCACCGCCTCGTCTGGATGCCGGACCGCAGTCTCCGTCTCCTCCGTGGGCCTGAGGGAGACTTGAAGCAGAAATATCTGCACGTGCACGGTAGAGGTTCCGTCACGGCTGTAGAAGGGTCAGGGGGCCTGCGTTACATCGCCGGCGCGTGGGGAAGGGGCTCGTCCCTGTTCGGGCGCCATTTTATGTGGTAAATAAATAATTAATTACCGGTACTATTTTTCTATACATTAACTAAAACAGATAGCTCAATAAATAAGAGGCAGGATCCGTGATATCTGAGTCAGAATGGCTTTAATCAGATGGCTCGAGCCTAAAGACCATGAAGTGGCATGCAATGGAATAGAATGGCAGCTGCAACGTCTCATTAACAGTACATAGTATATATAGTAAAACAGTATAATTGCATTACATACAGTAGGCGTAACAAGTGACAAACGTAAGATAAGAACATATGGGCGTACAAAGAAGGCGTGCACAGGGCGTGCACGTAGACATGTGATGAAAACGTCACAGAAGTGTCATAAATGGGTGGATACATGGAGGGGGCTACCTGGGCAGCTGGAACCTTTAACCTACTGGTGCGCGCAAACGGGCCATGACGTGTAACTGGGGAGAGCTGGGGGCTCTGACTTCTGCGCTAAAAGAGGAGACTAAAGTCTGGGATGTCAGGACGACATGTACCTATAGCATATCTGGTATCTCGTGTTTGGAGTACATGTTGATTGAATCTAAATGTCATCAGGGCAAAGGCTACTTGACACTAAGGCTGGTGCATGCATATATTCTACATGTATTGCGTGTGCTATGAATCTTCTATAGATATTAATTCAGTAATTCTCTTGCATGGAGACAGGAAGACTAGACTATAGCTGAAGATGTTTATGCGGTTCGTTAGCTTAGGAATGTGAAGCCGGGGAGCTGAACTGATAACTAGAGGCATAACATATCCTTGGCAGACAGGCAGGCAGGCCAGGCCGGGCACCGCGCTGCTTGGCAGAAAGTAAGCGAAGGGTCAGGGATGCGGGAGGGGCTGTATCGCTCCTTGGAGTGGTTTCAGGAGACTGGAGCTTGAATCTGGTGTCCGGGCCCTTTGAGGCCTAGAAACGGGGACAACTCGATGAATTAACGTGCACAATGTAAAACGTTGGCAACATAGGCCTAATACTCGTTGCTTTCACGAGGACTGGAAACTGGCATACCAACGTTGGACACAACTATAATTGCGTCTTTATTCGTCAAGGGGGAACATATGCATATCGATCATGCACATATAACATATAATGGGGAACACGTAGGGACACATGACAAGGCAAAATTCAATTTTCCTCAAGCTCTCAGTTCGATGCATTGACTGCAAAGGTGACACCCATACGATGCGACGGCAACAGCTCCAGCGGCGACGCTCTTCTCCACGATGCGTGAAGCTTCCGCACGATGCGACAACTACAGTTCTCGGGGATGCGAGGTGCTCTTGGTCGATGCGGTGCAGTGTGACAGTTCCAGCAGCGACACCCTCCTTTCTCCGAAGTTGCGACGGCAGGCACAGCGACGGCGACACGCTCCGACCTCGTTGCGAGATTATTCTTCTGATGCGGTGCAGTGCGACAACCACAGAGGGAACGCCCTCCTTCTTCGGAGTTGCAACGGTAGCAGCAGCGATGGTGACACGCTTCCTCTTCGTTGCGGCACGCTTTTCTCCGATACGGTGCAGTGCGACAGTTCCAGCACCCTCCTTTCTCCGGAGTTGCGACTGCAGGCACAGCGACCGCAGGCACAGCGACCGCAGGCACAGCGTCCGCAGGCACTGCGACGGCGACATGCTTCTTCTCGTTGAGTCGCGCTTCCAGCTCCTTGCGACAAGCACTTCCTCCGAAGGCCAAAAACAGCAGCAGGCACTTCGACAATAATTCTGGGGAGCTGGGGGGTGAAGTCTGTTGTCCCTGAGACTTCAGCAGGAGGCAAGCTCTTTTCCAAGCCCTTCGAGATCCTGCACAAGTTGATAGCAAAGTTACTCAAAAGTTCCTTTCCCCTTCCTTTGGTAGTAAGGCAACCACTGCAGGCCAATCCCCCAAGCAGCACTGCAGCTTGGGAATAGTCTCTCCTCACTTTCTTCAGGTTCCTCTCCACAGTCAAGGTTTCTTCTTGTAGTTCAGAGTGATCTAATTTCATGGGAGCAGGGTCCCAATATTTATACCCAGAAATCATTTGTTCTTGGAGGGGAGAGGGGTCTTTGCCTAGTCCAAACCAGTTCCTGAGCACTTTGTTTTCCAGACTTCTCCTCTCCTTTCACAGTGCAAGGCAAAAACATCAGACGCCCCACAGGATGGTGGAGCCTGCATTGTGTAAGGCAAGTACAGTCCTGGAGTACTCTGTTGACAGTCTTCCTTCTCTTCTTTCAGTGTGCTGGGCAGAGACATCAGCCACTCCCCAGGAGGTGGAGCCAGCATTGTGGAAGGCAGGCATAGCCCTATTCAGAGTTCAGGTGCACTCCTCCCTCCCATCAAGATGCAGATCTCTCTAGTCACCACTGGATGACTCAGCCTGTCTCCTGGAACTCTCCAGCCCTGTCACTCACAGAAACCAGACATAGGAATACACAACCTAGCAGAGGCAGGTTTGAATGGTTAGACAAGCAAATATCTACTTTCTAAAAGTGGTATTTGCAAACACAGAATATTAAAATAAACTTTACTAAAAGATGTATTTTATTATTCTGAGTTCAGGCATACTAAACTCGAATTTCTACCATGTTCTCTGAGCCTGTTAGCATTATAAAATGTAACAATTCCAACAGCCTATTCGGGCCTATGGAGAACAGGTAGCCTTGCAATAGTGAAATAACGAAAATGGCTGTAATTCACTATTAGAACATGCCACACACACTAGGGCTTGTCCTACATTATACTTACAATGCACCCTGCCCTTGGGCCTACCATAGGGGTGACTAATATGAAGAAAAGGGAAGGTTTAGGGACTGGCAAGTGGGTGCACTTGTCCAGTCAGCATGACAGTACCAGACTGCACGCAGGCTCTGCAATGGCAGACCTTAGACACACTTTACAAGGCTGCTTCTGTGGGTGGCACAACCAGTGCTGCAGGCCCACCAGCAGCATTTGGATTTACATGCCCTGGCACACTCAGTGCACTAGACTAGGGTCTGACAAGTAAACCAAATACCCAAACATGGAATCACCAATCAACAGATTCATTTACAGTAGGGAGCTCTTGTACTGTGGCACTGGATAGCAGTGGCACCGTGCCCAAAGAATCTAACACCAGCAAAAATACATGAGGCAACAGCAAAAATGGAAGGGAGACCCACGCCAATGGTGCCAGGTCTAACAGTTTAAAAGACATTTTTTGGTTCCACCTTGGACTTACATCTGGTTGGTTCTCATCTCCATTTTTTTGTTCATGTCGATTGGATTTATGATTTTATTTTTTCATCTAGTAAATGGACACTATATAACTGAATGATCAAAAATCACTTTAATTGATGGAACTTTGGCCCCACACTCCTCATCACACATTATGAAAAGTGATCAGACTTTTGTAAACATCACAGCCGAGCCCGTGCTAGATGGGATTGTATGGGATGCTGTAAAATTTCAAATTCATGAACCCACGGAGGTGTTTATTGTTCCAAATGTACATCGTGTTTCAATGGGGGATGTTGTGAAACAAAATATACGTTCTGATGATTGGGATGTGCAAGCCATTAAAGCTCTCTTTTCTGATTTAAAATATTATGCTTAAAATTCGAAAGTGAGACTTACTCACACAAAATTGTTGTATTCAAAATCCTTTATGGATCAGTTGGCAATAGGTGGCTATGAGCTATGGAAAGATGCCATAGATCTTAAATCTGTTTGGGGTTCTAGACCTTGGCAGGTGACGGGCACTGAAGCTTTACAACGAGCATAACTTATTCCGGGCTAGCAGTTCCAGATGATTGATATGGAACACTTTTTGTTGAATGGTCCATTTCCCTTGAGTTGTGTGATTGAGAAGATGTGCTCCCCATCCTGTGAGTGATGCGTCTGTTGTTAGTACTATCTGTGGAACAGGCTAGAGGAACGGCCGCCCTTTCGATACGTTTTTTGTGTTCCACCACTGCAGAGAACGATGTGTGCGGCTGTCTACCAACACCAGACCTGAAAGTGGTCTTTGAGCTTGGCTCCACTGATGTGCCAGACATTCCTCTACGGGACGAATCTGAAGTCTTGCATACGGTACAATGAATATGCAAGATGCCATCATGCCTATGAGCTGCATGAACACTCTGGCTGTAAGAGAGTGTTGTATTTAAAATTTGCTGATGAGAGCTTGTATACTGGCTATCCTTGCTGGACTGGGATATGCTAGAGCCGTGGAAGTATTTATTGTGGCTCCTAGGTATTGATGTAGATGAGAGGGTTGGAGGTGCGACTTGGTATAGTTGATTGTGAACCCCAAGTTATGCAGTGTTTGGATGGTTTGTTAAGTGTGTTGAACACACTGGTTCATTGACTTGGCTTTTATCAGCCAGTCGTCCAGATATGGGAAGACATGGATTGTTGTCTCCTCAAGTGTGTTGCTACCACTGCTAGGCATTTGGTAAATACTCTGGGAGCGGTGGGGACTCCGAATGGAAGGACTTTGAACTGATATTGCTGTCTGTTCACTATGAACCGTAGATACTTCCTGTGAGCAGGATGTATGGGAATGTGGAAGTAGGTATCCTTGAGATCTACTGTGGCAAGGAAGTCCCCTTGTTGGAGCAGAGGAAGCAGTTGTTGGAGGGTGATCATGTGAAGATGATCTGAATGTATATACAGATTGAGGGGTCTGAGGGTCTGAGGTCCAGTAATGGCCTTAGGGATCCGTCCTTTTTGGGGATTACGAAATACAGGGTGTAAACCCCTGTTCCCTGAGGTAGTAAAGGGACTGGCTCTATGGCATGCTTTTGAAGTAGTGAAAGAACTTCTTGTTTTAAAAGTGCAAGATGTTCTGTGGACATTGCACGCAGCTTGGATGGTAAGTTTGGGGGGGTAGCTGTAAGTTCTAGGCAGTAACCATATTGGATAATTTGTCTTACCCACTTGTCTGTTGGGGTGGATTCCCAGACAGGTAGGAACTGTGATAATCTTCCCCTGACCGGAGTGGAATGGTCTGGGGGGACAGGGGGAATCAATAAATCAATCAATCAGAGTACTTGTAAAGCGTGCTACTTACCCGTGAGGGTCTCAAGGCGCTGAAGGGAGGTGGGGTGCTGCTACAGTTCGAAGAGCCAGGTCTTGAGGAGTCTTCTGAAGGCGAGTAGGACCTGGGTCTGCCGCATGTGGGTAAGGAGGGTGTTCCAGGTCTTGGTGGCGAGGTAGGAGAAGGATCTGCTGCCGTAGGTCATACGGTGGATGCGGGGGACAGCGGCGAGAGCGAGGCTGGCGGGTGGGGGTGTGGAAGCTGAGTCTGCTGTTCAAGTAGGCTGGTCCGGCGTTGTGGAGTGCTTTGTGTGCGTGAGTGAGGAGCTTGAAGGTGATCCTCTTGTCGACGGGGAGCCAGTGTAGGTCTCTCAGGTGGGAGATGATGTGGCTGCTGCGGGGGACGTTGACGATCAGTCGGGCAGAGGCGTTCTGGATGCGTTGTAGTCGTCGTAGGTGTTTGGCTGGGATTCCTGCATAAAGTGCGTTGCCGTAGTCCAGTCTGCTTCTGACGAGGGCCTGTGTCACCGCTCTTCTTGTTTCGGTCGGAATCCACTTGTAGATCCTGCGAAGCATGCAGAGGGTGTTGTAGCAGGAGGAGGAGACAGCGTTGACCTGCTTGGACAAGTCGAGGGAGGAGTTGAGGGTGAATCCTAGGTGGCGTGCATGGTCGGTGGGTGTTGGTGCTGTTCCCAGTGTGGTTGGCCACCAGGAGTCGTCCCAAGTTGAGGGCGTGGGCCCGAGGATGAGGACCTCCGTCTTGTCAAGAGTTCAGCTTCAGACGGCTGCTCCTCATCCAGACAGCGACGGCCTTCATTCCCTCGTGGAGGTTGGTTTTGGCGGTGTGTGGGTCCTTGGTGAGGGGGAGGATGAGCTGGGTGTCGTCGGCGTAGGAGATGATGTTGAGGTTGTGGTGGCGGGCCACTTGTGCGAGGGGGTCATGTAGGGAAGTCACTGTTTAGCAGCAGTGGAGGTGCGAGGGTTGTTGTTACCTCGGCCTCTCCATCTGTTATTATTTGCTCTATATCCTCCACTAAAATATCCTTTATTGGGGGATGTTTGGGTCGTGATTTTAAAGAAAGATGAGGTATCTGTGCTGATGTTTTTGGAGGCTCCTCTGTAAAAGGAGCGAGGAAAGGAGCCACATGTTTGTGGAGACTGTAAAGCCCGCTTGGACTTAGCAGTGAGAAAACTATTTTCTCATGCTTGTCCAATAGAGGTTTGGAAGGTGCCCCAGAAGCTAAACTGTGAGCATATTTTCTGTAAATTCACATTATCTTTCATTGTCATGTGTGAATGAAGTCTGACATTCTCAATACAACATGTACATCCAACAAGGGCAGAGACTGTCAGCTGATTCCTTAGTGTTCTACTACAGCTTCCCAGAGTGCTCTAAAGAACAAGTAGAGCGCTAACAGTCCTACTTATGACAACCGCATGGCACACCTGAAGCCATCTTGATTGGAATATACTGGTAACACTTAAATCACTTTATTTAAAAAGAAATAAAATTAGGGTGTTTATTTTGTCATAGAAATTATGGTTAGTGCTGTAGAAAGAAAAATTAAGGCATGTTTTAAGAAATATCTCAAATCCTCTATTTCATTAGAAAATGATGACATGCAGACTGAATAATCACTTTCAATACCAGCAGTAGACATCCAGTTAACTCTCTGGTGAGCACTACCCCCTACACTACTCAAACACCACTGCACTACCCTAAAACACTACCCCTAGCATGACCCCCTACACTACACAAACACTACTGCACTACCCTAAACCCTAAAACACTACCCCCTACAGTACCCAAACACCACTGTGCTTCCCTTAACCTTAAAACACTACCCCCAGCATGACCCCCTATACTACCCAAACACCACTGCACTACCCTAAACACTAAAACACTACCCCAGCATGACCCCCAACACCATCCACACATCTCTGCACTACCCTAAACCACAAAACACTACCCCCTACACTACCTAAATGCAACTGTGCTACACTAAACCCTAAAACCCTACCCCCTACACTACACAAACACCACAGCACTAACCTTAACTCTAAAACACTACCCCCAGCATGACCCCCTACACTACACAAACACCACTGTACTACCCTAAAGCCTAAATCACTACCCCCTACACTACACAAACACCACTGCACCACCCTGAACCCTAATACACTATCCCCAGCATGACCCCCTACACTACACAAACACCACTGTTCTACCCTAAACCCTAAAACACTACCCTAAGCACAAACCCACAAACAGTACACAAACACCACTACACTACCCTAAACCCGAAAGCTATCCCAGTACGACCTCTTACACTACCCAAACACCACTGCACTAACCTAAACCCTAAATCTTCCCCCAGCATGACCCCCTACACTACTCAAACACAACTGTACTACCCTAAACCCTAAAACACTAACCCAGCATGACCCCTACACTACAAAAACACCACTGCTCTACCCTAAACTCTAAATCTATCCCCAGCACGACCCCCTACACTACCCAAACACCACTGCACTACCCTAAACCCTAAAACACTAACCCAGCACGACCCCTATACTACATAAACACCACTGCACTACCCTTAACCATGAAACACTACCCCCTACAGTACACAAACACCACTGCACTTCCCTAAACCCTAAAACACTACCCCCAGCATGACCCCCTACACTACCCAAACACCACTGCGCTACCATAAACATTAAACCACGACCCACTACACTAACCAAAAACCTCTGCACTATCCTAAGCCATAAAACACTATCCCTGCACGACCACGTACACTACCCAAACACCACTGCACTACCCTAAAACCTAAATCTACTCCCAGCATGACCCCCTACACTACCCAAACACAACTGCACTACCCTAAACCCTAAAACACTACCCCCTACACTACACAAACACCACTGCACTACCCTTAACCCTAAAACACTACTCCAGGACGACCCTCTACACTACACAAACCCCACAGCACTACCCTAAACCTTAAAACACTACCCCTTACACTACACACACCAATGCACTACCCTAAACCCTAATCACTATCCCCAGCATAAACACCTATACTACACAAACACCAGTGTACTACCCTAAACCCTAAAACACTACCCCCAACACGAACCCGCAACCACTACACAAACACCACTGCACTACCTTAAACCCTAAATCTACCCCTAGCACAACCCCTACACTACCCAAACACCACTGCACTAACTTAAACCCTAAATCTACCCCCAGCACAAACCCCTACATTTCCCAAACACCACTGCACTACCATAAACCCTAAAACACTACCCTCTACACTACACTAACACTGCACTACCCTAAACCCTAAATCTACCCCCAGTACGACCCCCTACACTACCCAACCACTGCACTACCCTAAAACACTACGCCAGCACGACCCCCTACACTACCCAAACACCATTGCACTTCCCTAAACCTTAAATCTACCCCAGCACGACCCATTACACTACCCAAACACCACTGCACTACCCCTAAACGCTAAACCTCTACCCCAGCACGACCCCCTACACTACTGAAACACCACTGCACTACCCTAAACTCTAAATATACCACCTGCACAACCCCCTACACCACACAAACACCACTGCACTACCCTAAACCCTAAATCTACCCCCAGTACGACCCCCTACACTACCCAACCACTGCACTACCCTAAAACACTACGCCAGCACGACCCCCTACACTACCCAAACACCATTGCACTTCCCTAAACCTTAAATCTACCCCAGCACGACCCATTACACTACCCAAACACCACTGCACTACCCCTAAACCCTAAACCACTACCCCAGCACGACCCCCTACACTACTGAAACACCACTGCACTACCCTAAACTCTAAATATACCACCTGCACAAACCCCTACACCACACAAACACCACTGCACTACCCTAAAACCTAAATCTACACCCAGCACAGACCCTTATACTACACAAACACCACTGCACTACCCTAAACCCTAAAACACTACCCCCAACATTACCCCCTACACTACCCAAACACCACTGCGCTACCATAAACACTAAAACACGACCCCAGCACGACCCCCTACACTACCCAAATACCTCTGCACCACCCTAAGCCCTAAAACACTACCCCTGCGCGACCACGTACACTATCCAAACACCACTGCACTGCCCTAAAACCTAAATCTACCCTCTGCATGACCCCCTACACTACCCAAACACCACTGCACTACCCTAAACCCTAAAACACTACCCCTACACTACACAAACACCACTGCACTACCCTTAACCATAAAACACTACCCCAGCACAACCCCCTACACTACACCAACACCACAGCACTACCGTAAACCCTAAAACACTACCCCATACACTACACAAACACCAATGCACTAACCTAAACCCTAAAACACTACCCCCAGCATAAACACCTATACTACACAAACACCACTGTACTACACTAAACCCTAAAACACTACCCCCAGCACGAACCCGCAACCACTATCCAAACACCACTGTACTAACTTAAACCCTAAATCTACCCCAGCACAAACCCCTACGCTACCCAAACACCACTGCACTACCATAAACCCTAAAACACTACCCCTACACTACACTAACACCACTGCACTACCCTAAACACTAGATCTTCCCCCAGTACGACCCCCTACACTACCCAAACACCACTGCATGTTAATGTTAATGTTAATGTTAATGTTATTTGGGATTTGTTGAGCGCTCGTACGCCCGGAGGCTTCATGGCGCTATAGGAAGGAACCAGGCAGGCAGTCAGTGAGTGGAGCTATACTGTCAGTGATGAGCTTGAGAAAAAAGCCAAGTTTTCAGGGATTGTCTAAAGCTGAGGATGTTATCATTCAGCTTTATGTGAAGAGGGAAAGAGTTCCAAAGAACAGCAGCAAGGTGGTCGAAACAGCTACCTCCAAGGCGCTTCCTTTTGAATAGAGGTACAGTCAAAAGAGATTTATAAGTAGATCGGAGGTGACGGGAGGGGCAGTATTTTTTGAATAACTCTCTGATGAATAGAGGGCCAGAGTCGTTCAGAGACCTGAACAAAATACATCCGGCCTTGAAGGCCACACGCTGCTCGACAGGCAACCAGTGTAGCTGTTTGAGGCCAGATCTGATGGATTGCCTCCTGGGTATATTCAAAAGAAGCCTGGCGGCTTGGTTCTGAACAAGCTGGAGACGTTTGAGCTCTCCAGTTTGGAGGCCAAGATAGAGACTGTTAGAGAAATCCAGCCTGGACAGAACCAAGGAGATGACAATCTGTGTGAGGGCTGCTGAGGAAAAGAAGTGAGCAATTTTTTTTATTTTCCTCAGTTGGAAGATACTGGAGGATACCACCGCTCCAACCTGTCTTTTTAGCGAGAGATCCTCGCTGATGAAAATACCTAGGCTCTTGACCACGGATGACTTAGATGGGGGGACTCCCATACTAGTAGGCCAGAAGCTGGAATTCCAACTAAGTAAGCTCTGTCCGGGCAAGACCAACTCGGTCTTGCCCGGGTTGAGCTTCAGGTGATTGCAGCTCATCCAACTCAGTATATGGGACATAGTTCTTTGAAATTCAACCACAGAGTCCTTGGTGTTAAGAGGAAAGATGAGCTGCAAGTCATCCGCATAGTTAAAAATAGTTACATTTGCATTCCGAAGGGAGTGCAAAAGAGGGCGTAGGTATACATTAAAGAGCAGGGGAGACAACGAGGAACCTTGTGGTACCCCGCAGGTGGTAGATATAGTGGGAGCAGAAAAGGAGCCCAATCTGACCGATTGTATACGGCCCGTAATAAAACAGCGGATCCAGCTCAGAGCAGGGCCCCTGAGACCTGCCTGTTCGACACGGTTGACCAAGATGGTGTGGTCGACTGTGTCAAATGCAGCAGAGAGGTCCAGTAGCCCTAGCGCCTGGTGAATTCCTGCATCTGCATTCCGCCTCAGAGTATTTAGCACCCTTAACCCTAAAACACTACCCCCAGCATAAACACCTATACTACACAAACACCACTGTACTACACTAAACCCTAAAACACTACCCCAGCACGAACCCGCAACCACTACCCAAACACCACTGCACTAACTTAAACCCTAAATTTACCCCAGCACAAACCCCTACACTACTCACACACCACTGCACTACCATAAACCCTAAAAAATGACCCCTACACTACACTAACACCACTGCAGTACCCTAAACCCTTCTAAACACTAGAGGATTCAAT
This sequence comes from Lissotriton helveticus, assembly GCF_964261635.1. Lineage (NCBI taxonomy): Eukaryota > Metazoa > Chordata > Amphibia > Caudata > Salamandridae > Lissotriton > Lissotriton helveticus. The sequence continues at coordinate 906,637 of NW_027611737.1, forward strand.
GAACTTCATTTGGTTTTATAGAAGAAATAAACCATAAAAGTCATACAAAGGATGCCCAGTCGGCAATTTTTTAGTCAGCCCCTGACATGACCCCTGGCAATGGGTTGGGCACAGGAGGCACTAAGAGGAAGCGCCCCTCAGTTGGGGGCCCTTGTAAACGCAGAAAGAACATTGGATCACAGTCATCTTCAGCAGTCCACCCAGTAGCTGCCTTGCTGTCAGCACTTAGAACTAAAATGGAACCCATCCTACTCCGACTTTCTGCACTGGAAAGCAACCTGTCTGCACTGATAGCTGCTTGCAAAGGGATTGTGCCCTTCTATCCACAAGTATCCCCCCTACAAGGCCTACGATCTCGACCACCATTTCAAGTCCCAGTGGTAATGGCACTGGGGCAGGGGACAGAGCAGTGTCTATCACGAAGCAGCCTAGTCACATGGTAGGAGATACAACCCCACCTATTATGCCCTGGACTGACCCTCAGTACCGTCCAGTCAACCGGAGGGGGGCGGTGGGGCACCCTGAACCCAGTTTCTCCTCAGTCTCGGCAATCGCAGGGTTTCAAAGTGGGCGGATTGTACAGTTCCGATGATAGGTGGGAAGGGCTGGAAGCCATGCCCCCAGGGACTAGAATAACTATTATCCTAGTTTGGGCTCTCTTCATCTCCTACCTGAGTCCACTCCGCTTGTTGTGGTGTTTGATAGAGTACCATGCCTCAACCCCGGGACCAAGGAAGACTTTTACCAGCTGAACAATAAGGTGGTGCACTGGCTCAATTCCAACATTGCCCCTGGGCTTAGGGTGGAAAACCAAACTCTCATGGTGCACCGGACACAGTGGGTTGGTAGCGCCAAGAAATCCTGGCTAGGGGACTGCCTCATCATCAATTTTAACAATCCAGTCATGGTAAACCGAATCTTAACCACGGTTGCCCAGTCTAACTACAAGTGCTGGAACTCAGCAATCTTGACACGCTTGCTGAGATACTTCTACAGACTCAATTATTACCAACTACGGTCCCAGCGCGAGCGGCTCCAAGAGGTGGGCCATAGGGGTCCTGCAGAGGGGATTATAGGGGTAAGCACAGCAAATAGGTTAACTCCTCTGAGCTCATTGGAAGGTTGCGATTGACGATGTGTGGGTCCCTCAGACCCTGTGGCACCAGCATCCCAGGGAAATGTATCGCCCCCGGAACAGGTATTGAGTGTGAATGGAGGGTGTAATGCCCACGCTGTTGGCAGCCCGATGTGGATCTGCTCCATATGCTTTGGTCTTGCACCTCCCTTCAAGGCTACTGGAGAGAGGTCGCTGCAACTCTGGCGCAGTGTAGCGACACCTCCTTCAGAGACCTAGGTTTAATAACTGCCAAGCACTTAATTACAAAACGGTGGAAGCAGGCAGATCCCCCAGAAATGAACGGCTGGATAAGCTCACTTAAAATATGGGCACAGGTAGAGAGTACAGCGCTACACAGGGACAAAACGGCAGGGCTCCGCAAGTGCCCCATAGCGCAACAATGGGACACCATACTTACGGCCTTCAGAAATGGAGTAAACGGGGAGGGCAATGACACTGAGCCAGCGACCCCATGATATACTAATTGAAGTTTCCGGGCGGCGGGGCTAGAGATAGCGGTGGATGCCTATCGCTTTGCACTAGATGATACCCCGTGGGGGACGTCTGATGTACTGGGGGCCCTGTTCTTTCCTGCCCCGACGCCTAGTGCTCTGACATTAGCCCCCTACACATACATGAGTCCGAGTTGAGTCCCAATGAGTCTCCAAGTAGTTATTCGTGCAATAACCGGTCCCACACTCAGTAAGGCAATGGTTAACATACTTTTTCCAGATAGAAGCCCTTTAGTTTTGTTGCACAATATTTTTCATTTAGATAAAATATGCATTATTGATGTGTCTGTTGTTATAATCATGCACCATCCCTATTCTTCTTTGGCAAAACCCGCTTCATTGTAATATCGAACAGGTCACATGTATAGGTCTCCAGCGCCTGATAACGCTGTGTCCATTTGACACAAAGGACTTAAATAATGTGGGAAATATTAGCAAGTGACGTTAGAAACATGTCCCTTTGTTCTCTTTATATTTTTATTCTAGCAAAGGCACTTGAAAGCTGCAGAGATATGTGGTGGGCGGGCAATCGCAACAATGTATGTCAAACTGTCTATTAGCAATAAGCTGATGTGAGACTATACATGTGAAATCGTGTTGCTGAAATAGGAACAGTTATTCTATTATAATGTTATTAAGACGACGTTACATATATACACTGTATTCTCCACACTTTTGCTTTGCCATGTATTGTAAGAAAACGGAATATTATGAAAAAGACCAATAAAGATATTTAAAAAAAGAAAAGAGTGAATGGAGGGTGTAAATTTCTTTCTTGGAATATAGCGGGGCAGGAGAGCAAGACCAAGAACACCGTTGGCCCATGTTAAGAGTTTTGATGTGATATGCCGCCAGGAAATATGGGCTGTAGACAATAATTATCACCCGGATGGCTATAAAACCCTCTTCGGTCCAGCTACCCCGTCCAGGTCAAGGAGAGCCAAGGGGGGGCTTATCACCTTTGTTTATCTAGCTGTCCTTGGCATCTCCGCTACCTCACTATACGTCTCTCCCAATTTACATGTGATGTTGTTGTCCAGTGGAAAGAGCAAGCTACTTCTGGTAAACTTTTACAACGCGGGAGTTACACATGCGGATGAGGGTAATATAACTTTGCTGGGGTCTGTACTTTAGCATAGCATGTTGAAAGGTCAGAGTTATCACTACATTTTTTTAACGGGATTTTAACACTCATGTGTGGGGACATCAGGAAAGGAGGAGTGGGAGCTATGGGCTGTGCACGACAGGCAGGCTTACACATGGAACATACTACCCAGGTTATTGAGCTTAATTCCATCTTGCTTGAATTTGATCTAACATCTGTAATGAATACGCTGCCTTCAGTGAAAAAAGACATTACTCCCACCTTTTTGGGAGAGGGTGTGAGACCTTTATTGATTTCACCTTTGTATCAACCCCCTTTTATTTTCTGGTTACCGATTTTTCTGTGCAGGCGAGTGAATGTAGTGACCACATCCCCATTTGTGTCTTAACAGGCTGGACCTAAACACTCGGACACACCAAGGTGGGCTGGGGAGCTGGTGTCCCCCTTAAAGCGGTGGAAGCGGGAAGGAGCGTAAAGTGTATTGTCCCAGAGCTACTCCACGAGTCCCTTTTATCTCAGTGTCGGAGCGAGTTTGCCACTTGTTTCGATGATGAGGCAAGTGCTCCGGACATCATGGGTGCATTTGGATCCATGTCTACTGTCAGAAGGAAGTTACTACGGGACCCGGGTGGGGGCTGTAAGCAACCATGTCCAAGATGGTTTGATTCGGCATGCTCCCAGGCTTCCAGGAACCTGGGACAGGCCTTGGGTGTTAAAGCCCAGAGACCGGTTGGAGGTCAAAAGCCTACGAAGAGCATATAAGGCTACTCAAGCAACTCGCAAGTCTGCCCTGAAGGAGGAGGCCTGGATCGATGTAGTGAAGGCTAGTACTCTGTGTAATAGCTCAAAGTTCTGGGGCATTATTACCAGCCCATTTTTATCTGCAAGTAATGCTAATTTACTGGATGCCCAAATCACAGAGGATGATTGGATACATCATTTTGAGGGTATCTTCCAGTCGTATACCCCGCCAACTGAGGGGCAGGAAAGGGTGGAAAGCAAGTTGCAACTTATTTTCACCACGCAAGAGGTGAGAGGCGGTATTCTGGGTCTCTCTAAAAACAAGGCCCCCGCGCCAGATGGAATCCTGCCAGATCTCCACACCGCCCACGTGGAAACCTAGGGTGTCTGTCCTCACAGCTGTCATCTATGCTGCAGTCCAGATTGGCCGCCCAGATTCTTGGGCTTTATCGATTATAGTGCTGGTATTTAAAAAGGGATAACGGGACAGTACCTATTGTTATAGGCCCATTTCTCTGCTGGACTCTGTGGTGGAGGTGGTGGGCCGCATGGTACTTGACACACTTGTATCTTGGGTTGATGAAAACAACTTTTATCCGATATCCAAAACAGCTTTCGACCAGGTCGTTTCACCGTGAAACAGTGTTTAAACCTGTACATGGTCCTGAACAAATACACTGTGGCTCGTTCCAGCCCCATATACCTAGCCTTCATGGACCTGTCCCCAGCATTCAACTGTGTCAATAGGTCCAAGCTGTGGCAGTTGATGTCCTCCATTGGCATTGACAATAACATCATTATATTTCTGAGGGATCTTCACTGTGATTCAACTGCGGTTGTCCGCTATTCAAAGGATCTGAAAGTGTCCCGTTAGCTTGACTTTAAGTGAGGAGTGTGTCAGGGGTGCATTTTAGTATCCTTTCTTTTTAACCTATATATTAATTCCTTAGAGAAGGCCCTCTCGGCCACAAATGCGGATTGTCCCCAGGTAGGCAAGTGTAGCCTGCCAGTCCTCCGATACGTGGATGACGCAGTCCTCTTGGCGAGGACAATTAGGGGCCTACAACTTCTTCTGAATTCTTTTTCCCTTTTTATGGAGGACTTGGACCTTTCATTTAATCATGCCAAGTCATTCATTATGCAGGTGGGACATCGTAAAGCTAAGCAGTTCACTTTTAAACTCTGACTTTCGTCAATGCCGAAGACCAATGTTTTCTCCTATTTGGGAGTTGTGTTTGATGATTCCTTTAGTTGATGCCCTTTGCTTACTCGGAAGAAAGGGGACCTAGGGAAAACTTATGCAGCTGTTTTTAACTTTGCCAACAGAGTGGGAGGGAAGCCAATATAGGATCTTTTGAAGATATATGAAGCCAAATATATCTCAAAGGTTAGTTATGGGCGTGAGATATTGGGCCACATTGGGGTAGGGGCAGTGTAAAGTGCTGAAAATTCTTTCCTGCGATGGGCCTTTCAGTCCCACAAAGCACCCCGTTTTATGTTGTGCACGAAGAATTGGGGATGCCTTTCCTCTCAGATGTACTGGCATTCCGTCCCCTGGTTTTGTGGCTTAATATTTGGGCTAAGCAAGAAAATACACTCAGCAAAGACATCTTACAGGAATGCCTTTCACTTGACCGTGTCTCACGCATCCGTTGGTTCCAGTATATAAGAGTTGGCCTCTCCATGGTAGGTAGGAACTATTCGCTAACCCTGAGCGTATATGTAAGAGGGACCTTTCTCTGGTCAAAGAGTGTTTGTTAAGAATGAGCCACTGTGATAGAGAGGGAAATAAGATGTGTAACCTTAGTGTGCATAAGTACATTGTGCTAAAAACTTTACCAACCACCAAACCTTATCTTCTAGGGCTTAAAAGCATCCATGATCGTTTTCTATTGACCCGGTTTTGGCTCAACCTCTTCCATTACCCCTAGGCACACTCCTGCGGCTCCCACAGAGGCCTGTGCCTCATGCCCTGTGGCTGCAACAGTGAGTCTCCTCAGGACATGATGCAATTTATAATGTTTTGTAATTTTTATGCTGTCACTAGAAAGTTTCATTATTCCCATTCTCAAAAAAGCGGGTTTTAGGAGGGTGAGACCAGCTTTTATCTTTTTACCACTCCTCTCTAGTGGCACTGTTTTGCATACGCTTTACTTTTTACGGGTCGCTGTTAGACTTCGGTCAAGCTGCGATTAACTTCTGTACTGTAATTCATGAATTTGTATCTTGTGTTTTGATTAACTTGGACATATTATATTTGTCAATCTGTAACTTGGAAGATGTTTTATCATTTTATGTATGACTTTTATAGTTTTCTTTTATAAAACCGAATAAAGTTTGCTGATAATAATCACTAGGGGGTTCATTTACAGGGTAGCATAGTATACCTCACAATCTCTCCATGAGTCACAGTCCACACAATGTACATGGTTGTTCCTCCTACTTCCAACCTTACATATACCCCCAATCACCAGCCCAAACCTCTCCCTGCTGATGCCAATGTGGTTTCCATCAGCCCACAGACCATATTTTTGGCCCCTTTGAAACTGCCCACTCAATAAAAATGCTGCAGTTGTAAATACATATCAACTACCATTTCTTGTGTTTGAAACATTTTATTGAATATTAAAAGCTAATAAACATAAGCTGATTATTAAATCAAAACAAAACATCAGTTGCCATACACATAAGAGACAAAAGTTGTACATAAAAATCAACATACTGTAACACAGCAAAGTTATGTAGAGCACAATTCCTAATTTCGGGCAATCTTTAAAGTTCAACAATAGAAACGTTCATAAAGAGCAGGAAAGGAAAGAAAGAAGGTGGGATACAGCGATTTCATTAATGTAATGCTTCCTACATATAGAAAAACAAATACTAGTTATTTTCCTTAAACAATAAAGTCCTCACATTAAAATAGTAAGAGAAATATATTGAACATTGAACATTTCATATGTAATTAGAATTCAATTTGAATATGTTAACCTCAGCATTATTTGACTCATGATTACAACCTGAATGCTTTCTGGAAAGGAACCGCCTCATGGGGTTCAAAATCACATCTTTTCCAACAATAGGATTCAAATGATAAACTTGAATTTCAATTCAATTTATTGATTTCGGCCATTTTGGAGATCAACAATTTTGAAATACATACAAAATCCATACACTTTTGTAAAATTGTCACCTAAACTTGAATTCAATCCACCTTTTGATTAAACACTTCCCATTCCAGCAAGCATCACAGGACCACTTGTTGTTATCGTCCCAATTAGTGATAATGTTTCGGCTGGCAACAACAATAAATATGTTTAGAATTTTACCTCCGAAAGCAAAAACATGCCATTTCCGAATCATGGTACACAATAAAATGTAGGAACAGAAGGGCATCTTTTGGTGTAGCATTCATTAAGGTTTGACCAGGCTTGGAACTAGAATTCCTGAATTTTTGGACATTTAAATGTCATATTTTAAAAGAGTTCTAACAGACCCAGCACGAGCTCCGCGAAAAATAGAAGACGACTGAATTGTACTTAGAGAAAATGTGCTGATAAGTAATCTATTGATGTAAAATACAGTGATCTGGCAATGCTTGTGGATCTAATCTATTCAGACTTTAACTCCATAGTTTGTTCAATAAATTGACTGAGCATAATACTTGAAGGTCCACCTCTCAGATCAGTTCTATTTCAGTTTTAGTTGCAATAACACTAATAGAGATCATTGATAAATAGATTTTAAAAGCTATGGGTGGAATTGATCCTTGGTCTAAATCTAGATTATTGTCTGCAATAGAAACCAGTACAAACAGATCAAATCTAAAATCATTGAATATGTTTATTATAGTGGTTTAGAGTAAACCCAGAAGACACACATTGTTCCTGAAACTCAGAAAATGTATCAAAAGATTATGATTACATCCTATTTTATGTCCAGAGACTGCTTTAGCTGCTTTCCTGTTTAAGTGACAACATTTGCAAATATGTTTAACAAAACAATAACGCTGAATGTCAGAAATTCTGTCTTTAAGTATTGTGTAAGAGTTATGTGTGATGGTTTTTATTTGATCTGAAGCAACACTAATACTAAATAGGTACATGCACCGGTTATCATTCAACTAACATTATAAGCAAACTTAATTTGAAGGGAATTGAGAAAAATGGCCTCATGTTTTATTGTTAAAAAATCCACTAGTTCAGTAATTCACAGAGTTTGCAAATGCTAAACCCCTTTTTGAAATGTACTAAGCCCATATAACAATTCAGAATTTGGAAGGTGAATGTTAATAGTTTCCCTTCTGAATATTTAATACGTTGTTAAGGTATGTATTGAGCTTTGAAACCATATGTCGGCTGAAAAACCATAACAGGAGGTAGTGACCCAAGGGGACATTTGTGAATCTGAAAGTAAAATGCGGTGCATTAAAAAATTGCCTTTATTTAAAAGCAATCACAGACACAGTAGTGTGCTGACTCTACAAGCAACCACTTTTTACCAAATGGATTATTAGTACATGAGCCTCAGTATTTCCTATATTGCTAAAATGTAGTCTCTAATAATTTTGTAATGTCGTGTAAATATTTGTTCCTGTTAGTTCCCATTTCAATATTATCATGAAATGTACCTATTCTTTTTGTCAAACATATTGAAATATCTTTATCACAATTTTAGGAGCATTCTAAAAAGTGTTTTCACTCTCTAACTTGAAGCTTCCTAAGAAACATACTGACGCCAGTTCCTGGTTTCTCCTAGATCATTTAGCTTTCTCACTAAAACAAGCACAATATTGATTTGAGAGCGGTGGTTATTGTAGTCATACGCACTGGGGTTAGTTTAGAAAAGATCAAAATAGAACTTCCTTAATCTTTAGAAATAATACTTGGAAAAGTTTATGTTCAATAATTTCAGATAATTTACTGATAAAGATATCAGATAAAGATCCCCTACTTTCTTATACCTTGTGGTATCAAAAATATGCTAGAATTAACAGACTTCTCTTCTAGATAAATCCAGGTATGAGAAGTTATTAAATGCGATTATCAACTTTCTGTTATTTTAACACATTTTCTCAGTGCACAGAATATTTTCCCTACATAGATCACAACATTTCATGCAATGGTCTGTGCTTGAACGTACAATGAAGGGGTACAAATGCATTTCTACCACAATCAAGAAACCCTTGTGTCTCTGAGGATTACTGTTGCAAATGAAGACCTAGCTAAAATGAAATATCCCTTTCAAAGGACGATTTCCCTCACCCTCCATAGTTGGCATGCTTGCTTATTGGGAATCTCCTTGTACTATGAAACAACCCCCTTACTGAGAGGGAGGAGTTCAGGCCTATTTTGTTATAGAGAAAGGTATACTAAATACCACAATAATGAGCTCAGGGTAGTGGAGGCAGCAGAGTGAAAGTTAAAACTTGCTATAGGGTATGTGGTTTCCATTATTTGTACGCCCCTGGGCCAGGATTAAAAACAGGACACTGTGGGAGAAATATATATGCAGTGTTAGAGTCAATAAGAGGTCAACATGTTTCAGCCTATTAACCCTCCAAAGACGTGTTTGCAGCATTCTTCAGGACTTAATCAAAAGTTCTGCCACTCAATGTACTCAATCAATAACAAGCATTGTCATAGCCAATAGGTCTCGCCTTTGGGACCTTATAAGTGTTTATCCATGCATATTCAGTAACAATGTGAAATAATTACTATTAAAAAAAGAAGACTGTAAAGTAACTACGCTAGGCGTGACTTCATAACTGGTTAATCAAATGTTTCTGGTAAGAGTACACAACGTCACAAAAATTCAATACTGCTTTTATATTAATATACCTTTTAAAGCTTGAAGTGAAAGACAATTCTAAGTGGCATTTGGTTATGAGTAGGCGCTAATGACTATTTCCGGATGACAATGTAATTAGGATTTTTTGTATAAGATGTGTTAAAAGTATGGGTAGGGAAAATGGCTATTTTGGCCAAAGGCTGCCCTTTCTATATGCATGCTAGTTTTAATTTGTAAACAGAATCACAATTTGTTATGTGGTACACTGTAATGTTAGATGAATCTGTTTTACCCTTCTGATAAGCAAGGGATGACGATGAACCGTTTTTTCGTCCCTGGTTTTAAATGGATTCAGGTTGGAACAGAAGAGGTGTTGGTTGACTTTACCTCAGAAAATGGTTGTTTCTCGCAGGCTGCTTTCATGCGACTTAAATCCCTTCAGAGGAAGAGGCGGCTGCATGCCTGCATATATGGCCAGATCAGTACTTGGCTGTTTCAGTTCTCCAGTGGGACTAGAATAGAAGCTGTTAAGGGCAGGGGCTTAGCTTCCCATTGGTGCAGCAGGTGCAGTGGCACCAGGTCCCAGGTGCCTTAAAGGCCCACTGAACCCTGATAACTGCTGTTTGTCACAGTTCAAACAGAGGCCTGAGGGGCCCACAGAACAATGATTTTTTTTTTTTTTTTTTTTTTTTATCCTCATATTGCGAAAAATCTATGTATATGGAAAATTTGGTTTCTACCTCTGGAGCTTTTTTTTTTTTTCTTTTTTGTACCGTCACTGCCCATTTCTCACTTGCCATGTGAGTTTCCTTTTCCTTGTTTTTCTCAGAGGTGACCCCTTTCCATTACATATCCACAAGTCTGTAAGCGAGGGAAGAGGGAGCTAGCCACCTTGACTACTCTTATGAGTATCATACTCATATTCCAGACTGTGTATTCGCTTAATCATAGGACAGAATGTCATATCCTTCTCATGGATTTATGGATTTAAGTGTTTTTCCATAATTTCCCAATAATTAAACCTTTTACTGCTATTTCCCCTTCTGTCTAGTTTGTTTATTTTTATAACGGAGTTCATCCATTCCCCATGTGAGGGGGGTGTTGGTCCAATCCACTTAATGCATATTTCTCTTCTCGCTATTACCATTAAGACAAAAAGTAACTTAGTTTCCATTACTGTTAGCCCTATTTGATCTGTTATATTACCAATCCCGAAAAGAATAAGAATTTCACTTACTTTTAGATGTTTTCTGAATATCAAATTTAGCGTCTTACCAACTTCTTCCCAAAATGTTCTTATTGTTGGGCAACTCCAGAACATGTGAATGTCATCTGCCCTTTCTTCCCCGCACTTAGGGCATTTCTTAATTCCTGCATTCTTAAATTTTGAAAGTTTTTTCGGGGTCCAATAAGCTCTGTGCAGGGTATACAAGTGATTTCTTTTCAGTCTCACAGATTTTAATGTTGACCAACATTTTTCTACTGACTCTTCCCATAAGTTTTCTAATTCGTCCGTTTCCAAATCTTTCCCCCACGTTTGTTCTGCTATTTGGTAGCTTTCCTCTTCTTCTGTTAAAAATGTCCAGTACCATTTTGCTACCTCCTTTTTTATGGGTAAGGTTTTTGTCATTTCTTTTTCCAGGGTCTTGCTATCTTTATCCTGTGATGGTATTGTTCTTGCCCAACTATTTAATTGATAGTATTTAAATTTTGATATTGTTCCATTAGTGATTTTGTTTATTTCTTCCCAAGAGATCAATGTTGAGCCATTTAGTAATTGACCCCAGTAGTTGATGTTGTTTTGTCTTAAGGGAATTGCCATAACATCTTTCAGACAGTTCGGGGTTCCTGGGGAATTCCATATTGGTGCCAATGCACTGTAGTAGGGAATTTTTAGGGTCAATCTAATTTGTGTCCAGAGTTTTAGTGCTTCTTTAAGGACCTTTAATTTAATTTTTTTAAAGTATTTTTGATGTCCAAATTTGAAAAGATAATGATCCTCTGCTTCTGTAGTTATTTGCAAATATTCTGGATAGTATTGGTGTGTTCCCAGAAGGTTCCTTATGTTTTTAAATTGGAATGCTCTGCAGTATTCCATTAGGTCCGGACTTGCAATTCCTCCTTTCTCTTTTTTTCTCCTTAGCTTCCTCCAAGATATTCTGGTTCCCTTAGATGCCCATATGAAGCTTGATAATTCTCCCTGTAATTTTCTTAGTTCAACTTTTTTGAATTGCAATGGAATATTGTTATACAAAAAGGTAAATTTTGGGAGGATGTTCATTTTTATGATGTTTGACTTCCCTATGAAACTTAAGGGCAGGTTAGACCATACTTTAAGTAATTTCCTTACGTCTCGGGCTACTCTGTTTAGATTGTTTTGTGCTATTTTATCTATATTTTGATTTATCAAAATGCCCAAGTATCTTATCTCTTTTTTTATATTAGGGCTATGAAAATGGGTATTCCATGTCATTATTTCTGTTTTAGTATGGTTTACTAAATAACCTGAGACTAAACCAAAATTAGAAATGGTTTTTTCTATAGCTGATTTGGATTTCTCATATTCCTCTGTAAATAGCATAAGGTCATCTGCGTATAATGCTAATTTTTTCTCCCAACCATGATATTTAAAGGGGATTATATCTTTACAGTTTCTAAGTTTATTAGCTAGAGGTTCTATATACAAGTTAAAAAGTAAAGGAGAAAGGGGACACCCTTGTCTCGTACCTCTAGCAATTTTTATGTTGTTTGTGAGATTACCATTTACTAAGATTCTGGATCTAGGGTTTTTATATATTTCACCTATTACATGAAGGAAGGGTTCCCCTAGATTATTTTTGGCCATTATACTATTTAGAAAAGCCCAATTCACTCTATCGAATGCTTTAGCAGCATCGACCGTTAGTATTGTAAGAGGGATGTTTTTTGATATAGCCAGATCTATGGTACTTATGAGTTCATGTGTCAGTTCATGTAATTGCCTTCCCTTTGTAAAGCCTTTCTGATCTGTGTGTATGAGGTGGGGTATGATCTTTCCTAATCTTGTTGACATGATTTTAGTAAAAATTTTATAATCTGCATTGAGCAGAGATATAGGCCGGTAGGATTCGCATTTTTTGGGGTCTTTTCCTGGTTTTAATATTATTGTTATTATTGCATCATTCCAAGTATCTGGCAATGTTTCATTTTGTGTTAGTATTACATTTGTTAGTTCTGTTATTTGTGGGACTAGTGTGTCTATTAACGTCTGATATAATTCATTTGGCAGTGCATCAGGTCCCGCTGCTTTTCCTTTTTTCAGTGATTTTATTATGTCTTTAACCTCATTAGGTGTGATTTCTTTATTCAGCTCCCTTTTCTCCTCCTCCGATAATTTCAATGTGGGCAAATCTTTTAGGTATTTTTCTATTTGATCTTTAGTTGGATTTATATCTTCAGTGTATAACTCTGAGAAGAAAGTCTCGAACTCTTTTCTGATTTCGTCTTCTTCTGTAGTTTGTCTTGATTGATCTTGTTTACTTATGATGTTTATTTTGTTTCTTACAAAATCAGTCTTTAATTTCCATGCAAGCCATTTCCCGCATCCTTCTCCGAATTCATGCTTAGCCAACTTGCTTGCTTCCCATTTAACTTTCAGTCTTTCCTCAAGGATATCACTTAAACCTTCTTTTTGTTTCTGTCTCTCTTTCTGCAGATTTTCCTTCCTTGTTGGATCCCTTTCTGTGTGTATTTGTGTATCTAAGATGTTTATACCTTTTTCGATATCCAGTAGTTCTTGTTTTAATTTCTTAGTTCTGTAAGCTCCCAAACTAAGTAGCTTACCCCTGATTACTGCCTTATACGTGTCCCAAGCTATTTGTTTAGATGTTCCTGTTTTATTATTCTCAAAAAAAAATTCTGTTTCTTCCTTAAGAGCTTGTACTATTTCTTGATCTGAAAACATGGCTCTTTCCACTGTGAATCTTTTCTGTGTGCGTATTATTTTAGTTTTTAGTGTTAATTGTATAGCTGAATGGTCTGATAGGTGGGCTGGAATGTGAGTTAGGTTTGTTACATTTGTTAGTAGATTCCTGTCTACTAGAAAAAAAATCTATTCTAGACCTGTGTCCTAACCTTTTGTTATGGAATGTAAACGGTTGGCCTTTATCTCCTTTTTCTTTCCATATGTCTATTAAATCTAGATCCCTCTTATATATGCTTATCCACTCCCTCATTTTCGGTAAATTAGGTGAGTTAAAATTTTTTCCTGGGGGAGACCTATCTTTTTTAGGATCTGGAATAAGATTAAAGTCTCCTCCTAGGATTACCGGGGTATTGGCTGTTAAAAGTTGTGTATACAAGTTCTGTAAGGGTTCTGGGTCATCGAGATTGGGGCCATAATATCCTACTATTGTATACGCCATATTCCCTAGTTTTATTTTTGCTACTGCCCATCTTCCCTTCCTATCAACTTCTGAAGATTCTATACTTGCCTTTAAGGATTTTTTCAGAATGATTATTACCCCTTTAATGTTGCAACTTTGATTTGTACATATATACGCATCTACCCATCCTCTATTTTTCATTGCCTGATCCCACTCTTCTTTCAATAAGTGTGTTTCCTGAAGTATGATAATTTCACTTTCAGATGTTTTGAGATATTCCAAGATTTTATTTCTTCTACTTTTGGTTCTCATACCATTAACATTCCAACATAATATTTTAATGGTTCTGCTAGTGTCTCCCATTTTCTTTGATCTTTTTTCTCCCGATAAGTTTCGGTAGCATTCTGCTTTTGTTATTACATTTTTGTTTTTCCATTTTCTTTTCCAATATCGAGGATTTATTTTTTAATTTTTTTTCCCTATTTTGCTCCCCACCCTTTTTTTGATTTTTGTTTTTTGTACGTTTCTGTTTTAGTGATTTGTTCTTACCCTCCCCGGGGAAGCCTCCTTTTTCTTCTTTCTTAGGGGCTTTCATTTACCCCCTTTCCGCTCCTCTTCTTAGACCTGGGAGATATATTCAGGAATCTAGCGTTTTAGGCGCTTATTTTTTATCTATTTACATGTGTTTTCATTTACAGTCTATTTGCGGACAATTTTCAAATCGTGGAATTTTCCATTTGAGCAGTGTCTTTCATTAGACAGATCAGGTTTTTCGCCTCTTCAGGATCTCTAATGTTCCTCATTTTATTTCGCCACATAATTCTTAAAGAGGGAGGAAACTTCATTTGTACCGTGGCCCCTAAAGATTGTAGCTCTGGCATGAGTTTCCCTAGTTCCCATTGTCTGTCTTGAGACGCTTTGGACATATCTGATCTTATTCGGAAGGCCCACGAGTCTTTATTGAAAGTTCCCTTTTTCAGGGCTTCACCCAAGATTCTCTCCTTTAACGTGTACGTCTTGAAATTTACAAGAATTTTTCTGGGGTTCTTTCTTTCTTTGGGCTTTCCATAAGGGTCTCTATGAACTCTTTGTATGTCTTCATCTATAGATTCTGCCTCACACCACGGGAAGTGTTCCACAAGTAGTTCCACAATAAATTTCTTAATATCACTACCCTCTTTATTTTCTGGAACATTCAAAATTCTTATGTTATTTTTTCTAGCCTGATTTTCAAGAGATTCCATTTTTTCGTTTATGGATTTCCCCTCCTGTCTCAGCGTGTAGATTTCCTTTCTGTTACTTTCCACCCTACTGTTCAATTTAGACACTTCTCCTTCTATAGCTGTTACTCTCTCCCCTAGTGCGTTTAGTTTACAATCCAATTTTTCACATACTTCTTGAATTTTATCCTGTTTCGCCTCAGATATAGCGAATTTGTCCCTCATTTCATTCCATATTTTCTCAAGAATATCATTGGTCTGACTCCTAGGACTTTTAGGACTCGCTGGTCCTTCCTTCTCGATTACTTGTTGCTCTACTACTTCATTGTTACTAAATAGAGTTTCTCCCAAATCTCCATTTTCTTGTGTTGTAACTGAAGTAGCCTTAGTTGTTGGTGCACCTCCTTCGGCCATTACTTTCTGTTCGGTCTGAGGTCCGGTTGTATCAATTTTTTTGATTTCTACTCCAGCTTTAGTAACCAGGTTTAAGGGGAGATTTGAGTTCAGAGTTTTGCTTTGTGGGTTAATGAGAGGCTCCTTTTGTGAGACGTGATTTTCTTCTTCTTCCTGTAATGAACTTTTTTTTCCGAATTTATCCAGTGCTGGTACAGATAGGTTTATATCCTCAGCCTCTTTTGTTTTTTGTACCTGAACTTTAAAAAAAGTTCTTAAGGAGGGAGTAATTTTTATTTTTTGACTTGTATCAGCTTTATCTCCAGGTAGTTTTAAGAGCTTTTTTGTACGCTCTAGAGATGATTTTTTTGTCTTCCTTCTTTTAACTTCCCTGGGGGTGATATTTTTAGGGTATTGTTCTTGTTTAAGGAAGTTTCTGTTCCTAAGGCAATAATTTGAAGCCACAGCCACTTCACTTTTCTCCTCTTTATCCTTCAAAATGTCTGATTTCTTTGTATCATCCCTCTTTTCTGGAATTCGTGTTTTGGCTTCTATTTCTTTTCCATTACTCAGATCTTTCCCTCTAAGTTTGCCCTCCTCCTCCTGTGCCTTTTTATTCATGTGAGTCTTAAAGCTGAACACAGCTTTTTTTTGGTGTTTTATGGCAATACTGATATTTAATTTCACTTTTTCCTGCGTCTCTTTTGCCTCTCCTGTCTCTCCTGACTCCTCAGTCTGACTTAGATTTTTAGTCTGACTGTTTATTTCATTTGCCCACACGTTTTTCCAAACATTTTCTTGGGTCTCAATACCACATGAAACCACTCTCTGCACTCTCTGCTCCCCCTCGTTACAGCCGTTACCTGTACTGCTGCTGTTGTTCTCTCTACCGCTGATACCCCGGAACGGGAAGCCCAGCCTTCCACACGCCCTCCTGTGCGCCGCTTTCGCCTTCACCGCTTCAGCCCAGACGCCGACGAGGCTCACGTTGTATTCCGGGACGTTTCTCTTTACCCCTGCCGAAGGCACAGCATTTCCAACAGGCTCCGCCACCAACTCTTCCCGAAACAGGTAACTGACCATTGAACCAATCTCGTGAAAAAAAAAACGCTGAGGTTGCAAGCTAAAAAGACCACGAAATTGAGGGACTCTGTCCGTGTATTTTCCAGCTTGTATTTCCGTATTCCATATTCCGTCTTATGGCACTTCTCTCCGCATTCCTCTGTATTGCTCCGCTTTTAGAAATATTTGCTCGATCTCATGATTCACATACGCCGCTCCAAACTACGACAACGACGATTACGCCTTGTAATCTGAGTCCCAGGTCTTTTGCGAGGAGCGCTCCGACTGAGCGTCTTACTCAGCCGCCATCTTCCCCTCTGAGGTGTCCACCACAGAACAATGATTATTGCTGTTTTCCACAGTCCAAATAAACGGCAGAGGTCACATTTCCTTTCTTGCCTTGGTGCTAAGGGCACACTGGCTAGGCCACTGGTTAAGGATGCATTGAGGAAGAGGTGGCGAGACAGGTGGATTATCTAAACAGCTCGACGATGACTTCATGCCTGAGTATTAAAGTATTCATTACAATTAAAGACTGAAGCAGGAATAGATATCATAATTTAGGAAGGCCTATGTACAAATGCAGCTCGATTAGCGGCTGCCTTTAACTTCTCACTTATCACCTCTCCTAATTTACAGTTTTATTTTAGATGCAGACATAAATCGTGACCTATGAATATGTTTATCTATCTTTAGGTTCAAATGACCCATCTTTTCCATATGCAAGTATCAGACAGGTCGGGAAGGCCTAATGGCTTTAAACTTGATAAAGCCACATTAATCACTGGTCTTGAAATACAAATGGCAGCATTAGGCACGCAGAGGTGTATTCTACATAATCTCATTATGTTCAGGGTACGGGAGAGTGTTTAGGGCATAAAGCACTTTGACAAAAACATTTCTGCCACCATAGAAATTCCATCTTCCCTGTCCTACCCTAGTATACAAATAGTACCACATTCTTTGTATACCTGAATTAAATAGGCACACAAAATAGTACCGTATTTAAAGGCCCAGTTCAGAATTACATGGAAGGTGCACTGTCCCAGACTACACAACGGTGCAGTTTTCAGTGGGTGCTATCATCCCACACAGGGGGGAGCACACCAGATTATGCTGGAAAAAACATGTGGTGCCCCAACGTGGGCGCAGCTGTAAACCACCAGTCTGCTTACATAGTAAAGCGTCTGGCAGCTATTAAATGAAGTGGCATGTTTCCCGTGCAGGAGGTTGGGGTCTGTCAGGTGGGGGGTATACAATCAATGCGCCTTGTTTGCCCTTTCACCTGTGTCAACAATACAGTGCAGTCACAAGACAAAAGGTTTTCTCACATTTCTCCCAACTAAGAGACCAACATGTCCAGCTCTCAAATACATTTTATATTTCCCTATACTAATTAACAACTAATCATTTTGGATCCTGGAGTAGCGTGCTTCTCGCCAAAAATGCGCTTCAATGTTCGTCAGGGGTAGTAAGCATTATATAAATGCAAATACATTACAATGGACTGGAAGATGCCACCAACTTCCAAAAGGGAATGCTTGCCATTAGCAACTGGATGAACATAAACTGTCTAAAGCTCAATTCTGACAAAACCGAAGTCATGGTATTCGGCAAACTCACTCCTAGCTGGTCCCCTACCTGGTGGCCCCAAGACCTTGGACCCCCACCTATCCCAGTCACCAAGGTTAGGAACCTGGGCGTGATTTTCGACAACAAACTTTCCTACATACACCAAGCCAACTCCATAGTTTCTGCTTCGTTCTATACACTAAAAATGATCAAAAAACTGCAACCTTACCTCCCCTCGAACACTATAAATACCTTGATTTCAACTCTTTTAATGTCCCGAGTTGACTATTGCAATGCCCTCATGCTCAATGCCCAAGAACAGGTGTTGAACAAGCTCCAGCTGGTTCAGAATGCGGCCGCCAAACTTGTTACAGGAACACCTAAGTTCAAACCCATTTCTAATAGCATCCGTAAACTTCACTGGTTGCCTGTGGAGGCAAAGAATCAAATTCAAGGCTCTGTGCATAGCCTTCAAAAGCATTCACGAGAAAGGCCAGTTTTTCCTAAAACACTCCCTCTGTCCCTACCGACCACTCCGCACTCTGAGATCTGCCAATGCCAATCTTCTGGAGGTAGCCAAAACCAGGAAAGCTACATGGGGAGACAGATTCTTCGCAATAGCTACGGCCAAACTATGGAACACCCTTCCCTGCCATCTCAAGAGCATTCCTACATTAATTTCCTTCAGGAAACAACTAAAAACATGGTTATTCAACCAATAGACCCAGTTTAATGCACTCGAACCCTAACTCATCCGATCTTCTGTCCAGCGCCAAGACACCTATGGGTATTCGAGCGCTCAACAAATTGTATAAAATAAAATAAAATAAATAAACATGTGCAGGGATACCCACTTGGCTGTGTGACAGATGTCAATCAGCAGATCTCCACGTCCCAAAGCAGTAGTGGCTGCCGTCGCCCTGGTAGAGTGGGTGCGCAGTCCTACTGGAGGTTGATTTTCAGCCAAAGAATAACAGATCTTAATGCATAGGACGACCCATCGAGAGATGGTACCTTTGTGCACTGCCCGACCTTTCTCGGTACCCACATAATCCGCAAAGAGTTGATCGTCCACTCGGAAGTCTTTAGTGCAGTCAAGGTAGAAAGATAGCACACGTTTTGGGTCCAGCCAGTGGAATCTCCCCTCCTCTTTGGAAGGGTGCAGAGGCGGGAAGAAGGTGGGCAATGTGATGGTCTGACCTATGTGGAAAGAGGTAGAAGGTGGGCAATGTGATTGTCAGACCTATGTGGAAAGAAGTAATCACTTTGGGCAGAAAAGAAGGCTTAGTACGGAGGACTACTTTGTCCAGATGGACAGCAAGAAAGGGAGGTCTGGAAGATAAGCCTGAAGCTCACTCACACTGCAGCAGAGGTGATGGCAAGCAAAAAAGTATTCTTCAAAGGAGGCGAAGAGGACAATTATGTAGGGGCTCAAAGGGAGCACGCATAAGATAAGTGAGGACAAGATTCAAGTCCCACTGGGGCATTACGAAAGAAGAACGAGGAAAGAGATGAGTAATGCACTTCAGAAATCTGTTAACAATTGGATTGATGGCCATGCTTAAGAGCTCGGGATGCCAGACTCTTCGTGCCCATTCCGGAGCCACAGGAATGATTTGGGACTCACCGCGTGTAGGAAGGTGGCTACCTGACTATGGTTACCCCGGATTTTTTGCCTGTGTTTAGCTGGTTTTTGACTTAGTTGACCTGGTTCCCTGCTAATCAGGGCCCCAGGCCATCTGCTCTCTCTGTAAAATGGATTCCATGTACCCTAGGTACATACCACAAATTGGAAATGGACTCCTTGTCAGCCCCTGTATAATGCACTATAGGTGCCCAGGGCATAGGAGCCACTAAGGCCTACCAGGGGCTGCAGCATATCTTTTGCCACCCCTGGCTGGTTCTTAAATTGACACAACTGGCTGATCACTCAGCTGGGGTAAGGTGGTGTACACACCCCTTGCTTAGATATAGTATACCTATGTCTAAACCTATATCTGGACACATATTAACCTGTGAGCCACTCCTATGACAGGCCTCACCAATCCTGGAGGCTGGGTGCTTGGTTTTTATGTGAGATGGAGCTCTAGCATGAGCTGAGCCTGTCTGCAGCCGTCGGGAACAAATCCCTAAGCTGTTTCAGGATAATGCCATACCATATACTATTAAGTGCCTTATAATCCTCGCGGTTATTTAGCAACTCTGGTTTGGCTTTATCAAAACATGTCGTGTAAGGTGTCATACGCTTTGGAATACCATCCCCTCGCCAGTTCTGGCGACGGGGATGGCATTCCACCCCTCTAGAGGGGTAAGACATGTTACTTTACTTTAATGCGGTTGATTTCTCCAAAGGCCTTAAGATCCACAAAATGGATGCCTCTGCCACAGACAAATGTCTGGACCCCTGGAGCTGACCGAAACCCAGTCAAGGGGGTCCTGGACAAAGGGTTTCCTGTCACAGGAGGGTGTCACCGCCCTCCAGACAGGAGATAGTGTATTGTAGCAGGGAGGTTTGAAAGAAACCAGACACTGCCTGGGGCGCACAAGGCTGCCCCTTGCATAATCCGGCCAAACCGGTTCTGGGGCACTCCAGCCCTCGTGCCAGGGCGGCCTGGATCAAAGGAAGGGGGTGTATCCACCCACTTCCTGGGTCCCACCCATAGGAGGGGACCTAGCAGGTAATCACGCCCACCAGATTCGAATAAGAGTGGGAGCAGTG